>NC_056732.1:1585068922-1585186662 GCF_019279795.1 Protopterus annectens | reverse complement strand
CAGCAAGGATCCAGCCAGGTTTGGCAGCCTCTACTTCCCCGGCCGAAAAGAAGCCAAAAACTAAACTTACTTCCACCTCTGCAGAAGTGGCACCAGGTTGGCAGGCCTACACCTCTTCTGTCATGCAGGTGTTTGTCCCTCATGCCTTCAGGCTCGGCCACCTCCACCTTACCTCTGCTTGGCCCTAGGCTTGTCTCTGCGTCTTCCCTCCCATCCACGACCCCTCCAGTTAGAGAAGAACATGATTATTCCTTTTCATCCTCACTCTGTTATGTTTCCCAGATTGCCCCCCAGGAATACTACTCTCCTGATGAGGAATCTGTGGAAGCAGTTTCTCCCCTGAGGACATTACTTTTGGTGAGACCATCACAAAGCTGGATTACTTTAAATGAGATGGTGCCAAATGACAGCCTCCCAAAAAAGGTACTTTGAGCTGCTGCAAGTGGAATCCCCCTCCCTTTCAGCAGTTCTCCTGTTCTGCCTGTTTTCTTGGATGCCTTCAACACTTCTTCCAAAGCCACAGACTCCCAGCCTCCGGCCCCTAAATGGCCTGACCGGATCTACAAAGTACCAGATGAGTAAAATTTCCTTGGCAGACAGTCTCCAGCTTTTATTGCCACCATGGCAGATACGTAATCTATACTGTTGCCCTCTGCCTCCCTACTGCCCACTGACCAAGACAGCAAGTACATGGATAGGATGGTGAAGAAGGTATCCACTAATTCAATTTTGGCTTTCAGTGCCATAAAGTATGCATTCGACTTTCTCTCATGCCTCCTGTATGCTAGCATACTTGCCTTACAGCCACATCAAGATGGACCTCTCAACCAAGCTTTCCTTGGCACAACAGCCAGGCATTCCCTCAGATGCAGCGATGATGGTGCAGAAGCATCCATCAGGTCTGCAGTATCTGCTTGAGCCCTCAGGAGGCACTCAAGGCTAAGACTCCAGAACCTCCCTGAGGGTTTCAAGTCTAAGATCTTGGACGCCCCTCTGGAACATAATGTACTTTTCGGCAAATCTGCTGACCTTTTTAAAAATCTGCAAGAAAAAAGCAAAGAACGTCAGGACATGAAGCACCTGCTGGTGTTACCTATCCACAAGTGTTATAGAAACTACCCTGTCAAGGCCATCTTTGTGGGACATACTCCTCAGCCCTCCTCTTCCAGGTCCAGGAGAGGGATTAGAAGTCCCATGCACTCCAGATCCTCTGCTCCACCTCATTAACCCAGACAGCCCTTTCAGGAGAGAGGAGGTCTTAGTAATGGTTGACTGCCTTGCCCACCTTCCCCTCTCAGCCCACCTTTCCCACTGCCTTCACCTTTGGTAATCCATCAATTCAGACCAGTGGGTCTTAAACATTATTCAAAAATGGTACTTCCTATCCTAAAAAAAAGAAGCCACCCAGAAGAGGCATTCCTCTCATCCCCCAAAACCAGGCCCATCTCATGCCACAACTTCTGGCAGACCTTTTAAAACTAGGCACCATAGAACCTGTCCCTCCAGGACAGGAAGGGAAGGGGTTTTACTCCCTCCTCTTCTTGGTCTCCAAAAAAGACAGCCCCTGAAGACTCATCTTAAACCCGCCCTTCCTAAATCTCCTTCAGGTACCATCTTTCAAAATGCTCTTTTTCCAACTCTGCTGTCACTCATTCCAGCCAAGGCCGTCATGGCCACCCTCGACCTATAGGAGGCCCACCTGCACATACCCATCTGGAATTCCCACAGACAATTCCTGTGTTTCTTTGGACCTGCCTGTCATTTCCAATTTACTGCTTTGCCCTTTGATGGCCTCCCATGTCTTTATAAAGTGCCTGGCTCCAGCCATTGCCTTCCGCAGAACTCTGGGTATGCAGATTTACCTTTATCTGGACAACATCCTGATACTGGCAGAGTCCAGGGATGCTTTATTGAAGCATCTACATTTCACCATGTCCCTTCTGCAGAACCTATGATTCACCATGAGTCTTCACAAATCCTCTCTGATCCCAAGCCAGGACAACATTTTCCTAGGCTGCAGAACCAGAACAGACTCAATGAAGGCCTTTCTAGCACAGGACAAGGTTCTTTCTTTGGCTTCACACTTCCAGGAAGCTCTACTCTCCCAAATGGTGACTGCAATGCAATTTCGTCGTCTCCTGGGTTTAATGTTAGTGACCATCCCCATGCTACCACTAGCAAGAATGCACATGCGCAAGTTGGCGGTTCCTGAAGAACACCTGGTCTCAACTCCATCCCCTAGAGCAGGGCATCCACCACCTTCCCTGTCTGAAAACGAATCAATTGGTGGATCCAGCAAGTGCAAATGAACCCAGGACTCCCAGTACAGCCACCTACCCCAACCCAAGTAATGCGTACAGATGACTCTGATTCAGGTTGGGGAGCAACTCTGGCATCTTACAAGATTCAGGAAAAGTGGCATCCCTCTCTTCAGGACAAACTTCAGTGTCAGGGAAATGACAGCAGTCTTTCTTGGCTCTTAGACCTTCACCCCCCTTCTGGTTCCAGGGGTGCTCCAGAATGTCACCGACAACACTACTGTGATGTGATACCTCAAGCCGGGAGGAACAAAGGCCTATCAGCTGTGCAGATTATCCCTGCTGATATGTGACTTAGCCTCTTTTCTGAACTTAGTCCTGCAAGCAGCCTACATCCCCTCACAGGACAATCACCAAGCAGATGTCTTGAGCAGGATCTCCTAGCCTCAGCATGAATGGATGCTGAGCAAGAAGGTGGTCTTGGACATAATCCACCGGTGGGGCGCTCCACAAATAGACCTGCCTCCCTCCTCCCAGAACGGGCAACTCAGAACTTCTCAAATACCCACTCCCCTGGAAAGTGAATGCTTTCAGCTTCCCTTGGGAGGGAAGTTCCTTTATGCTTCCCCTTCATTCCCACTTATTCAGAAATTCCTCCTGAAAATTCAGGACAACAAACCAAAAATCTTGTTAGTGACTCCCTATTGACCAAGGCAGCATAGTTTCCCCCAACTTCACAAGCTAGCCAAGAGCAGTCACTTCGTTACCCTACAAGGTGGACCTACTGACACAAGACAAGAACTCTCCTACACCCATATTTACAGATGTCTTGAACTCTGTGGATGATAAACTTTTGATCCTTTTCAGACACCACTACTCAGAGGACATGCTTTCAGTCCTAAGGGAGACAAGGAAACCTACTACCAGAAAATCCTACCTGGCTAAGTGGGAAAGGTTTGCAAAATCGTGTCTGAACAAGAGAGGGGACCCAGCTCCGCTGAGTATGTTCTTTGTGTTTCACTGTTGCAGTCCTCACATTTGGGTTATCTGCCTGCAGGTTGCCCTCAGTCGGCCTGAATACAAGAGTCTTGGGATTTCTGGGTCTGATGCTACTTCGATTACATCACATCGTCAGGGGTATAAAACATGCAGCCGACGCCATTACTTCAGCTTTTCTTGCCTTGCAGTGTCTGAATGAAGTCTTCTAAAAGACAAGTACCCTGTTGGGGATCTCTTTCTTGCTCTAACAGATATCAGGAAAAATGCGTTATTGTTTTGCCTGTGGAAAGCAAATACCTCAGATGTTCCTTCTTACTGCATTACCTGTTTACGCTCGGATCACGACGTTCCTCGCTGTCAGTTTTGTGCCTTGTTCAACCCCTGAACTATTAGACGGGCTATTTTTGTTGCTAAATTCTTTCGCTCTCATTCCGTATTTTGAAATTGCTTCGATAAGCCATTCGACTTCTGATCTTCCGAAAAAAAGTAATGATAGACAGAGACCGCATAGGTCCAAAACTGCTGACTATGCTTCTGTTAAGCTAGTTGGCAGTCCGCTGGTACTCGGGTGCTTTCGCAGCCTCTGATGCCCACTACTACAAATTCGCCAGCCTCTACTGAGACCTATTTGGAGTCTGGTATGCCGCATATGATGCTTCGACTATGGAACCTGTGGATGTCTCTACCTTGGATGGGTCCAGAGCTGCTGTGCAGGCACCGGCTTCTGAAAGTGTATTCAGGCTTCCCAATTTTCATATTACACCGACTTTGTTTCAAACCAAAAATACCGAATTTCTCAGGTCCATAGTTTGCACTATGCCTAAGAAACAGACCGAAGCTCATTCTCAGGCCCACATGCCTCAGAAAAAAATGCTTAGAATGGCTGAAGATCTTATTACTTCAGTTAGGGGAATTCAGCCTTCCAACTCAAGACCAAGAACTGATTTTCCTTCTGATTCTTCAGATCATGAGTCTATTAACTCTGATCCTTCTGATTACCAGGACATACCCTTATCATACCCTTATCTACTCGTGAGGATTCTGATGTAGAGGATTCCATTCCCTCTGCTTCCCCACCAGAATTTTCTTTCCTTTGGTGAAACCCTTCATACTCTTAGAGCATTTCCGCTGGGAGTGCCAGGACTACCCACAGTTCAAAAAGATTTTCAGGGAATCTTTAAACTTGCCTCAGCACAGGCCTCTAGCTATCCCTCCTGTTCTGGAAGTTGTAGATGTCTTCTTGGAATCCAGCCTTACTCCTGATACTTTGCTTCCATCTCCCAGGAAACCTGACAGGTACTACAAAGTACCTGACTCCCACAAGTTCCTCTCTAAGAATCCTACTGCTGATCCAGAAACAGTTTCCCAGGGACCTAAAGGCATTAAAGCTACAACAGCCAAAAACCCTATCCCTTTGGACAGGGACTCTAGTGCTTTAGACAGATGGGTTAAGAAGATATACACCTCTGCTGTTCTTGCCATCAGGGCTTTAAATTGCCAGTTTCATATATTTAAGTATCAGCAACATTATTATGGAGCTAATTAAACAGAAAATGATGTTGATTCCTGATTTGTAAATCTTTATATTCTGCACAGAGTTAATGCATTCTGCTAACCAAGTTAGACAACATACTTTGCAATGTGGTTTTGATGCCTTAGAAGCTTATTGCAGGGCCGCTGTCACTGGGTCTGTTCTTACAAGGCATGCTTGGGCTAAGGGACAAATCTTGCTAGACCATGTTGAAGGAAAATTACTAGATGCACCATTAAATCAAGAATGCCTTTCTGACAGTAAAGCAGAAGTTGTCTTCAAAAAGATGGAAGAAAAGGCTAAATCTATGCAAACTGTTAAAGATTTCTTACCGGTACAGCCACCTAGATTCAGTAGGCATTGGCCTTCTAAAAACTGGTCCTTTCCAGTCCCTCCCAGACCTTTTCTGTCCAAACCCAGGGGCAGCAGACCAAGATTTCTGTCTCAGGGTATGGACAGATCTAAGCAATGGAGTGCTCCCACCTCTAAAACAGGGCCACCATCCTTTGGTAAAAATCTTGCAATCCTTCTCTTCCAAGCCTTGCTCAAGTACTTGCACCCTTAGGAGGAAAACTTGCCCTTCATGCAAAAAACTTGGAGTAAATCACCCAGGACAGATGGGTCTTGAACATTGTATCCCAGGGTTACAGATTCTACTTCCACTCACTGCCATCCCCAAGCGGATGGCCAGTTCTCCCCCCAAACCAGTGGGCAGAGGCCCAAAAGCAAGTCATTTCTCTTTTCAGTATCAAGGCCATTCAACTTGTCCCAGCAGAGCAAAGGGGACAAGGTTTTTACTCCATACTGTTTCTGGTACCCAGAAAAGTAAAATCTTGGCGCCCTATCCTGGATCTGTCAATTCTCAATGCCTTACTGGTGGTTCTAAGGTTCAAAATGCTTGCTCCCAAACAGCTGCTTCCTATGCTAGCCAAGGACTCCCGGCTAGCCACCCTAGACTTAAAAGAACTTATCTGCACATCCCCATAAGTGAATCTTGCAGGAAATATCTACGTTTCAGAGCTTGCTGTATGCACTATCAGATCTCTGCACTTCCCTTTGACTTGTCTACTGAGCTCGGTATTCACAAAATGCCTAGCTCCAGCCATTGCATATTGCAGGCAGAGAAGAATTCAGATTTACCCATACTTAGACGATTGCTTGTTTCAGACTGACAGGAATTGCTACTCCAGCACCTGACCTTTGTAAAGAGACTTCTAACTTCACTCGGGGTACACCATCAATGAAAAGAAGTCACATCAGGTACCCAACCAACAAATTGTATGCCTGGGAGCAAGCTTGAACGCAACTTCCCAGATGGCATTCCTCACTCCAGAAAAACAAATTTATTTGACAAACTACTTCAGTCTACTGGCCACCAAAACCCAGCAATCTGCAAGGAAAATACTGCAAGCCCTAGGGTTCATGGTCTTTTGCATTCTACTAATTCCATATGCAAGACCGCATATGAGGAAACTTCAATGGTACTTAATTTTCTTGTGTTAACATTCTGAGGATGTGGAAACGTATTCCTATCATTCCTTGCCTAAGGGCACAGTTTATTTGGTGGGCAGAGGCCTGCTACCACAACCAAAGGACTCCCTTTCACTCAACCCCATGCTGCTCAAACCCTAACAGACTCATCAGGCTATGCATGGGGGGGGGGGCTCACATGGCAGGACAATGTATTCAAGGAAAATGGAGCCCAAGACAAATGGACCTGCATATCGATCAAAAAAGTAATGTTAGCTGTACTGAGTGCTCTGACAGCCTTCAAACGCCTTATTCTTCCAGGGCAATTATTGGTAAAGACATTTAACACCATAGTTATGTGGTACATAAACAAGCAGGGGGTGGTACCCATTTCTACCCACTCTGCAGGTTAGCCATGGCTCTGTGGAACACTGCCTTGAGCAATCAAGTGCACCTGCAAGCCGAATTCCTGCCAGGCAAACTAAATTCACTGGCAGACGACTTGAGCAGAAATCTAAAGGACCCCACACTAGTGGAAAGTGTAACCCAAATCATTCAAGCTTCTGATCCACAAGTGGGGGGCACCAGAGGTGGACCTCTTTGCTTCCCCTCAATTGAGTAAATATTGCACCAGAACTCCCCACAGCCAAGCATGGAAAATGGATGCTCTGTCCTTTACAAGGGAAAATCTCTCAATCTATGCCTTTCCCCTTTGCCCCTCTCAAAGATTCTACTAAATATCAAACAGGACAAGCCAAGGACAATCTTGATCCCACCAAACTGGCAACGCCAGCACTGTTGCCCACTTGTGCCGTCTGACAGTACTGCCACCGTGGCACCTGCCTCAGACTCCCTCCCTGCTGTCCCAGCAGGAGGGCCAGATTTTCCACTCTCCGCTACAAAGCCTGAACCTAGCAGCCTGGCTCATCTCCTGAACTGCTGGATGTCATCCTTGAGGCAAGGAGGCCTAGTACTAAAAAATCCTTTTCAGAAAATTGGAAAAGATACTGTTCTTGGAGCCAGTCTCAAGGAATGGATACAACTGTGCCCAGCTTACCTCATATACTATATTAACAGAAATGCTCCACAAAGGCCTGTCCTTCTCTTCAATTAAGATTCATGGCTCTGCCATCTCAGCTCATTATAATACTGAGCCACCCCTCTTCTTTCATCCTCTGGTCAAACAGTTCCTGAGAGGAGGCAAAAATTGAAGACCCCCCCCACCCCCCTCCTGGAGAGCTCTCACTGCAGCCTGGGACTTTGACTTTGTATTGCGAAAACTCACGCTTCCACCCTTTGAATCTGCTGCTTCAGCAGAGTTAAAATTCCTCTCCTGGAAAACAGCTTTACAGCACTTCAGCAAGAAGAGTGTCTAAATTGCAGGCCCTTATGCCGTGTAACCCTTCATTTATCTTCCATGCGGACAGGGTTTCCCTCAGGGCTAAACCATCATTTATGACCAAGGTGGTATCTAGTGTGGCTTTAAACCAATCCATTCATTTGCCAACCTTTTTCCCTAATCCTCAGAATGAAGGAGAAAGGATCCTGCACTCCCTGGATGTGCACAGACGGCTTAGGTTCCATCTGGACAGGACTAAACCTTTCAGAACTTCTGACCAGCTGCTAGTCAGCTTTGCTGCAGAGGCTAAGGCCATTTCAAAGCAAACAATTTCTAAATCGATAGCACAATGCATCCATTTCTGCTACAAAGCACATGGGAAACGTATCCCACAGGGGATCAGAACACATTCCACGAGGGTACATCACCCTCTACAGCATTTATCAGGGGAGTCCCTACCAGGACATCCTGGAGCTGCGAGCACACCTTCACCAAGCATGACCACTTGCCTATCTTTTCTAAATCTAGAGCTGGATTTGCCACATCCGTCTTATTTATTTATTATTTATTTTACATTTGTTGACCGGGCTAGTCCAACTGGATACATGTCCATTTTCAGTGGAGGCCCGGGGAGAAAAGCTCCAGTTACACAGCATAATTAAAACATACAAAAACATAAATTAACATTTTGATACAACATTTATAGATTAAACATTTTAAAACAACATTTTGAAACCTATAAAGAAAAATTTAGGCAATGACATTAATATGGAATAATACCTCTTCAGTTAACAAAAATTGGAAAAAGACAGAGGAAAAATGGGTAGAAGAGTTAAAGATAAGTAGTACACAGGAGAGAGAGTGCTATGAATAAGGAGGAGGGTCAGTTTAAGGAATGGTTAGATGTAGAGTTTATGGTAGAGAATGATATTTTGTTGGTTGACAGAGAAAAAAAAATGGTTAGTCAGGGTTGGTACAGGAGCATAACCAGTGATTGGAGAAGAAAAGTTTTAGGTTAGTATTTAAATGGTTTTAAATAGTGAGAGAGAGGTGAGGGTAGTGAGGTCATTTGGTAATTGATTCCATATTTTACCGACAGTTTGAAAATAAAGAATCACCTGCTAGGTTGTTAGAGAAGGAAGTGTGTATCAACATTTTGTTGGCAGAGCGAAGATTCTTTAAGTTATTATATGGTCTTATAAGGGTGAGAATTGGCCTGCCTGCCAGCCCTGGTGCTTCTTGACTTCCTCCACCCATCCTCAGCTTTGGGAATCGACCCAAATGTGTTGACTGCAACAGTGAATCTACTTATTTTTATTTTACATTTGTTGACCGGGCTAGTCTAACCGGATACATGTCCATTTTCAGTAGAGGCCCAGGGAGATGAGCTCCTTGCAAAAAATAACAAAAAACATTTTTACTTACAATTATGTTGCAGGCTAATACAGAAATTATCATAGAGGTCTAAATACCTCACATTGCAAAATGCAGGTACAATACAAATGCAGGTATATATATTAAAGTCTGTGGAGATGAGGTCTGGGATAACAGGAAATAAATGCATTTATATTTAGAAAGAACATTTCAAGTTAACACAGAAATTATCTAAGGGCAGAATACTTCACAGTGCAAAAGGCAGGTACAGTGCAAATTACAGAGAGGGCAGAATACTTTGCAGTGCAATAGGCAGGTACAATGCAAATTACAGGTAGAGTACAGACTGTAACAAAAAATGAGGCATGTTGTGTAATTGAGTTGTCACTATGAGTAAGCTCAGAGGATGAAAAGAAGGGTTAGGTATAGGAAAAAGGTAATGTGGTAAGTAGAACTAGTTATTGGGAAGTAATGGGTAGACGGTGCCTGGTATGAGTAGAAAAATGATTAGTCAGGTTTAGTCCAGGGGCATAAAAAGTGTGTTCTCAGGAAAAGTTTGTCTGTTTTTGAAAAGTGATGTAGAGGAAACTGAAGAAAGTTCACTGGGTAGAGGATTCCAGGATTTTCCAACAGTAATAGAGAAGAGAATCCCCAACCCTGATATTAGATTTAGACGCGTTTACAAGAAGTTTGTGATGAGCGTAAGGATTTTAGATTATTATAGGGAATGATGAGGGTAGATAGTATAGGAGTACTGTAAAGTTGGTAAAGAGTCTTATGGGCAATGATTAGTTGGTGGAATTTAAGCAGATTCTGAATTTCTAGTCATCCTAGCTGCATAAGATTATAGCAGTGGTGGGTTCTAAATGGGCTTCCAGTGGCAATGTTGTTGTAGGATATTTCCAGTTTGGTGAGGTTATTTTTATCTAAATTAGTATATATGGGTGAGGCATAGAGGAGTGTAGAGATTAGATGGGTATAAGCAGTCGTTGTTCTGGCTGTTGGTGAAAGGAAGGGTTTGACCCTGTAGAGAGAGCCTAGTTTTTTAACTGCTTTTATAGTATTGTTGATATGGATGTCAAAGTTAAGATTGTTGTCTATGGTGATACCAAGTAGTTTGGTAGTTGTCAGGTGATATGGGAGTACCATTAGTGGATGTAACTGAGAAATGTATTGGGGAGGACGTACAAGTAGGATTGAAAAGGAGGAGTTAAGTTTTTTTGGGGTTCAAGAGAAGGCAGTGTTGTGTAAACCATTGATGTGATAGTGTTCAATCTCGCCGTTTGTTCTTACACATGGGTTCGGAGCCGATCCTCTGCTCCGTGCCGGCCTCTTGCAAGCTCTGCATCGAGAAGAAGCTCGAGACAATCTAATACCCACAATCCCCCTCTGCCTTTACCTCAGATCTAGTTTGCCGCTGCTGCATACGCATCGTTGGGAGCTAGCTCGAGAGTCTAAGCTAAGATATAACTTTATTTTGTTATATTTTATTAGGATTCTATTTCTAGTTGATGATTTTCTGTATTATCTGTATGATTGTGTTGTGGTCTCGTTGAGTTATTGGTACCGTTAACTAATTTTATCGGTTAAATATATTTCGGGGCCTACACCCTTCATAAATTTACCTAGTTGAGGAAACTTATTACCGGATTTGACTGTATTACTGGATTTGTCTCTCTTTTCCTATAATGTCTGAGAAGGTGAAGTCAGGTTTCAAGCGTTGTCAGTGTGGCCAGAAAATGTCAGTCACTGACAACCATAGTTCCTGCGTCTACTGCCTTGGCCCTCTCCACTTGCAAGAGGACTGCTCTATCTGTCACTCTCTTTTAGTGGGAGGGTCATGACAGATAGGCGCAGGAAACTATTGGACAGAGGTCTATTGAAACAGTCTTTCCAGGAGGCTTTGGATGCTTCTGACCAGGCATCGAAGTCCTCTAAGGAATCGAAGACGTTGGAGCCCAAGTCATCGGCTCCGAGCTCTTCAAAGGTTAGATTACCGGTTCCACAGACTTCGGGGCCGAGTGTTCAACTGGTGTCGGTTCCTGAGCCCCGAGTCTTGGAACCGGTGATGGAGCTCCCTCCTTCGACCTTATTGAGGTCGGCTCCGCTTCGTTCCTTCGACGCTCTTTCTCCAAACTTTCGGATATCGATGTGGATCGCGTGGTGCAGAAGTTATTGGAGCATTCAGCCCTCTCCAAACTTATTTCGGTTTCCACCCAGTTGGTGTCGAAACTTGAAGGCCTCCCTGTATCTCCATCCATTCCTCCTCCGAGACCGATTCAGTCTTTGGAGCCGGAAGAGGCTGATCTGATTGTGGAGCCCTCGGTCCAGAACCGCCCTTTCTCGGTCTGTTCCTCTCACCTCGACTCCGGAACCGCTACCGGAGTCTCGAGCCGACGGTCTGTCCTGGGTTCCGGGTCGAGTCGAACCGACGCTGGTTCCGACTCTCCTCGGGCCTCGGCGCGGATCGATTGCTCCGCCTCGGGTCGATGCCTTGGTGCCCGTGTCGGGATTCTTCCCATTTCCTCGGATCCGGGGACTCTTCGATGGGACCCGGGGCATTCGACCTGGTGAGGAAGGTGTTGTCTACCCAGACAACCACATCAGTGGAAGCAACCTCTCCTCCCCATAAAGGGCCTTTGTCTTCATCTGCACCCACGGCCACATCCAAGCGCCGGGCACCAGTGTCTCAGCCACCCCTGGAGGTGCCCCTCTTCCTCGAGGCTTCTTCGGATGCTCCCCACGAAGAAGTCCCTAGGAAGAGATTGTGTAAGAGGAGACACTTGGATTCTCCACAGGAATCCTTGACATCTGATACTGACTTAGATGAGTCAGAGGGGTCCCCTAAGTCACCTTCGGAAGATGTCTCTTTTCGACATATTGGAGATCCTGAAGCAGAGAGGTGACTGGCAGTCCCTTCCCCCTTCTGAGGATGAGTCAGTTCTGTTGAAGGCATTTGGTGCTCGCCCTTCCTCCTCCTGGGTCACTCCGCCTTGATGAGTTAATGGAGTTGATTGCTCAAGGGCGGGAGACACCTGACACAGTGGAACCAGTCCCTAGGAAGCCAAATAAGTACATTACGGCACCACAGGACAAGGCTTACCTCACCAAAGGAGTTCCAGTAGACGCCATGGTGGTGGCGGCCACGAAAAAGGAGATGTCGGAGTCTTCTCATCTGTCCATCCGCCTAACAAAGATTCTAGGACCATGGACAGATACGGAAGCGCATTTTCAGTTCAGCTGCTTTCTCTGTGCTCCCTGAACTATTTGACTCATTTTACACGCTTACAGAGGGATCTAGTCAAAGAGTTGGGAGATACCTCCAGGGTACTACAGATGCTGCTGTTTCAGAGAAAGTTACAGCATCTCAACACCCTTACATCCATTGTAAACTCGCCCATGAGGCTGATATCCCACGCAGCAAGGATCGAGTAGGGCAGCGGCTTCAGCGATTGCTCTTCGTAGGCAATCCTGGATGTGCTTATGTTCGTTTGGAAGCCTTCAAGTCTTCCTTTACTAACGCCCCATTTGATGGAGCCACACTTTTTGGCCCTAAAGTAAAGGAGACCCTTACCCGGTGTGAACAAGAGGGGAAGACTCTGTCTGCTGTCGGAGTCCGTTTTCCACCCTTCCAGACCGTACCAAAGGGCAACGTGGGAAAATGTGGTTTCAAAACACCAAGGATCTTTCCCAAACACACAGGGTGATGCCCCTCTAGAGGCAGAGGGGGCAGAGGTGGAAGACGCCGCCTGGCGGCAGAGGGGTCCGCGAAACCAAGGTGACAGGGATAACCTCCTGGCAAACCTTTCCAGCACTCCTGAGAGGAGGCCCGACTGTCCTGCTCTGGAGGCAGTCGGGTCGCTAGCTTTATACCCTCAGGCCTGGCAAAACATAACTACAGACAAGTGGGTAAAAAGCGTGGTTACCAGGGGTTACAACATACCCTTTCTATCTCAGCCCATCCCAAAGAAAAGACTCCCAGATGTACCGCCCATCTAGAGCCAGCAGCTATAGAAATTTCAAAGCTGCTACAAAAAAGAGTCATCCAACCAGTCCCAGCGGACCAGCAAGGATTCGGGACTTACTCAAGGTTCTTTTTAGTTCCAAAGAAAACAGGGGACTGGAGGCCCATTCTGGACCTAAGCTACCTCAATACCTTCGTCAGGAAAGAAAAGTTCCGAATGGTCACGCTTCAATCGATCCTTCCATTCTTACAGAAGGACGACTGGATGTGCTCAATAGATCTAGAGGATGCATACTACCACACAAAAATGGCCAGGGCATCCAGAGATTATCTGCGCTTCCGGCTGGGGGCTAGTCACTTTCAATTTCGAGCCCTGCCCTTTGGTCTGACCTCAGCCCCCAGGGTCTTCACCAAATGTATGGCAGGGATTCCAGGTGTTTCCGTATCTGGACGACTGGCTCCTTTCTGCCACCACCCGGCGTCAACTACTACAGGCCAGAGACTTTGTTCTTCAACTGTGTGTTCACCTAGGGATTTCCGTAAACTTCGGAAAATCATTACTTCAGCCATCACAAAACATCTTGTTCATAGGAGCAGAGTTAGACACACGTCAGTTGATTCTGAGGCTTCCCCCAGAAAGGATATTATCTCTTCAGACTCATATTCGTCTTCTACTCTTGTCAAGGAAATCTCCTGCAAAACTAGTACTAAAGGTGTTGGGCCTCATGTCAGCCTCCCTGATTGCAATTCCCCTGGGAAGGCTGCACATGAGAGTCCTACAATGGCTGCTGTTTGCACAATGGTCGTTTCAACAACTACCTCTAACACACGAGATTCTTATAACAAAGACATGCAAAACAGATCTAAACTGGTGGCTTCAAACGCAACCTGTCCAAAGGGAGACCATTTGTGCTACCCACCACAGTTACGGTGACCACGGACGCTTCCTGATAGGGTGGGGGCATCTTTCAGGGACAGACAGTCCAAGGCTAATGGACCAATTTGGAGTACAATCTGCACATCAATGTTCTAGAGTTGAGGGCAGTGTTTCTAGCTGCAACACTTTGCTCCCTTCTTCCTCTAGGGACTATTGCAGTTCAGACGGACAACATGTCGGTAGTCTGGTACATAAACAAGCAAGGGGAACCAAGTCCTATCAGCTATGCAGAGAGGCCATGAGAATTTGGCAGTGGGCGGAGTCCACGGTCGCTTTCTAATAGCAACGCACATCCTGGGTCATCCAACGCCATAGCCGACAGGCTGAGCAGAGCAATTCTGTTACCGCACGAGTGGTCCCTAAAACAGTCAGTGGCGAAAAGGATTTTTTCATGGGGCCAGCCTTCCTGCGATCTGTTTGCCTCCAATGAACGCCAAATGCAGGAGCTACTTTGCCCTATTACCCCCTCCAGGGGAAGTCCCCAGGGACGCACTGGTTTACGATTGGCCCCCGGGACTTCTGTACGCATTTCCCCCATTTCCTCTGATATCAAAGTTTCTCCAGAAAGCCAACAACCTACACAGGACGATAATTCTCATTGCCCCATTCTGGCCTCGTCAAATTTGGTTTCACTTCCTGAAGATACACTGCATTCGGGGACCCTGGATTCTGGACCCAGAGCCAGACCTATTGACTCACTCGTCAGGGGTTCCCCATCCCGCACTTCTGTCCCTCCATCTAGCAGCTTGGCTGCTCCAATTCCCAACTTAGCCAGGTCTGATCTGTTGTCACCAGCAGTCCAGGATATTTTGGTGGCTTCGCATAAAGCTTCCACTACTAAGACATATGCTAGCAAATGGAAGCGATTTGTATTCTGCAATACACACCATGTGGATCCTTTTATAGCTCCTTTGAATAAGATCTTAGAGTTCTTAACGGACTTATTCCATCAGGGTGCTTCTCCTGCTACACTAAGAGTTCAATTGGCTGCCATTTCGAATTTCCATGTGGAAGAATGTGGAGCTCCTATTATGGCTCACAGACTTTGTAAAGCCTTTTTAAAAGGAGTTTTTCATATTAGACCACCGGTCAGATCTCCTACGTCACCTTGGAGTCTAAACTTGTTGCTATCTAAATTAATGTTGTCCCCCTTTGAACCTGCCTCTTCTTGCCCATTAAAATTTTTATCCTGGAAAACTCTTTCTGGTAGCCATTACTTCCGCTAGGCGAGTATCTGAACTTCAGGCTCTCTCCATCAAGCACCCGTATTTGATCTTTCACTCTGATAGAGTTTCTCTTCGAACCAATTCATCCTTCCTCCCTAAAGTGTGTTCTATTAACAATATTAATCAGTCCATTGAATTACCCACTTTCTTCAAAAACCACTCCAACAAAATGGAGTATATGTTACACAAATTAGATGATGTTATGTGATCCTATCTCGCCTACATTCTGAATGATGGGTTCGGAGCCGATCCCTCGGCTCCGACTCGGCACGCTTATGCCAAAGAGCGAAGTCTCTTACTGGCTGAGCTTACCATATCCCAGGATGCACCACTACCAGTCCCCCAGATCTCGTTTGCCGCTAACAAGTGAAGACGTGGTCTCGAGCTGGCTGAGTTAAGTAGTGATTATTTCACTAGTTTTTCTGTCAGGTTTTTTCTTCATTCTCTACAAAAAGCTGTTTTAACAGCTATTCTTGTGTTTTGAGTGTGTTTGACAAAATTCACTTGGTGAATTCTTGTGTTGTGAGTGTGGACTAGGAGTACCTCTTGTCTGGAAAGGCCTTTCCCGGTCTTTTTATTTGTAGGTGACTTCGGTCCTGTTTTAAATCATTTACATTTCTCTTCTTTAAATAAGAACTAACTGAGAGAAATTATTACATTTGCAGAGTATTGCGAGTGATAACTGTAAGCCTATTCTAGGTGTGTCACCAGTGTTCTTTACAGTTACTTTTGAAATTTCTATAATGTCTCAGAATTCTAGGCCTTCGGGCTTCAAGAAATGTGTAAAATGTAGCTTCAAAATGTCCATCACGGACGATCACTCGCTATGTGTGTATTGCTTAGGGGCAAAGCATTTACAGGAATCATGTAGTGTATGTCACGCTTTTTCCTCAAGGGTCCTCCAGGAGAGGAAAAATAAATTAATTCTTAAGGGATTAATTAAACCTTCTTTCGAAGAAGCTTTGGCATCCTCTCCTTCTCTGGCCAAAGAAAGGGCCGGCTCCGACCAGTCCGTCTGATCCGATCGCTAAGAAACAAAGGCAGGCCTCCTTCGCCAAGGACTTCGGAGCCGAGGTCGAACGTCTGCCTCGATGCCACCAGTATCGACTCCTCTGGCTTCGGAGCCGATAGCTGGGGCATCGAGAGGCGGGTCATCTTCGCCGGCTCCACAGCTGTCGGAGCCGACAAAGGTTGCCCGCCAGACACTTCCTCCTCGGCGCCAAGTCCATCTCGGCACCGATGGAAACTGGTGTGTATTCCTCGGCGCTGATATTCATCGAGTCGCCGAGCCGGTCCCCTAGCCCTTTGGGGCCGTTGGAGAGGCCGCCTCGACCCGCTCTGTTTCCTCTCGGTCTTCGAGGATGTCAGATTCTGATATAGACAGGGTGCTCCAAAGACTGTTCCAGTCCCCAGTCTTCCAAAAATTTGTTTCGGTTCCGACCCAGTTGGCTTCGAGCCGATGACCTGGCCCACCCCATTGCCATTCCTCCTCCGACTGCTTCGGCTCCGCCGGAGCAGGTGCTGTTGGAGCCGATGGAGATCTCAGGGTCGGCTCGACCCTTACTCCAACCCGGCCTTCGGTCCGAGTTTGGTACGCTGGACTTCGGCTGGACCCGGGGTGATGTTTCGGGACCTATGCTTTCGGTTCCGAGCCTCCCTCGGTGCTTCGCTGGGTCTTCCGTCGACTATCACGGCCGGGACCGGATACTCCCAGGATTCTGGGGTCCGGCTTTCAGAGCCATGAGGAGTGCCTTGGCCAAGTCCTCTTCGCCATCTCCCGGCTTTACCGCACCTTCCCTAGGCGTGGAGACTGGGTCTTTGGCAGTTCCCTGTCTGTAGTCAGCGGAGCCCCGGGCCTGAGGTTACCCCCAGTGGGGTTCCTCCTCCTGAGGGTTCTTCTGAGCTGTCTTCGAGGAACCCCAAGGAAGAGATCGTGCAAGAGGAAGCATGTGGACTCCCCGAGTCTATTACCTCAGACACTGATCTGGATGATGCAGAGGGGTCCCAAGTCGCCTCGGATGATGTCTCCTTTGCAGACATCTTAGAGATCCTCAAACAACGAGGCGGCTGGATATCCAAACCCCCTCTACTGACGAGTCAGTGCTCCTCAAGGCCTTTGGGGCTCAGCCCTCCGCCTCCTGGGTGTCTCCGCCCTTCCACGAGCTTCTGGGTTTTGTTTGTCGGAGGGCGGGGGAACATCCAGATACCGTGGAACCAGTCCCTTCTCGACCTAATAAATTTTTGTCTGCTCCCCAGAAGGAGTTCCTCTCTAAAGGCGTGGCTGTAGATGCCATGGTGGTGGCATCTGCTACACAACAGGACGTGGCAGAGGCTTCAACGTCCATCCATCCTCCTAATAAGGAGTCTAGGAGTATGGACAGGTACGGGAAGCGCACCCTGACTTCAGCGGCCTTTACTTTAAGGTCTCTGAATTATTTGGCACATTTTACGAGGCTTCAGAGGGATCTGGTCAAGGAGTTGTCAGATTCCTCTCGGTAACCTACCTGAGTAGCTAGCCCAGTCTGTAATCTCACTGTTGGCTAACCATACAACAATTTTTTACTCGACCATGAGACTCATTTCCTATGCGTCAAGGGGCGGTAGAGCGGCAGGCACAGGCGTGGCTCACGGAGACAAGCCTAGCTCCGCTTGTGTCAGTTCATGGAGGCCTTCAAGTCTTCCTTCGCCGACGCTCCCTTTGATGGGTCCTCCTTGTTTGGACCCAAGGTTAAAGACACCCTTACCCGCTGTGAACAAGAGGGAAAAACTTTATCTGCCGAGGTGCCAGTTATTCCACTCCCTTCGGCCTTACCCCAAGGCTAAAGGAGGGGAAAATGTGGTTCCGCAAATCCGTAAGTTTTTCTCCCAACAGCAGGAAGAATCCCTTCCAGAGGCAGAGGACGGGAAATTTTCAGGGAGACGCCGTCCCAGAGGCGGCAGAGGCCCCGCAATTCTGGAGACCGCGAGTCCTTTCGTAGCTGTTCAGCCTCCCACACGCCATGAGGGATTGCCCGGCTGTGCTGCTCTGGAGCCAGTCGGGTGTCGTTTTGCCAAGCACCTAAAAGCCTGGGAGTCAATCACTCAGGACAGATGGGTGCTTCGGATCATTGCCGGAGGTTACACCATCCCATTCACATTCTCGCCCCCACCGTCCAAAAGAATCCCGGACCCACCACCCAGTCAAAGGGCAATGGCAGCCGCAGAAGCTTTAAAGCTGCTAGAAAAGGAGTCATCCAACCGTCCCCACAGACCAGATCGGATCAGGAAATTACTCCAGGTTCTTTTAGTGCCAAAAGACAGGGGACCTGAGACCAATATTGATCTCAGCAGACTGAACCAATCCGTCACGAAATCCAAATTCAATGGTCACGTTACAATCCATTCTCCCATTGTTGGAGAAGGATGTTTGATGTGCTCCATAGACCTCAAGGACGCCTATTATCACATACCGATACATCAGGCGTCCAGGAGGTATCTGCGCTTCAGCCTGGGAGTCAGTCATTACCAATTTTGCGCTCTGCCCTTTGGTCTCACCACAGCCCCAGGGTGTTCACCAAGTGTTTGGCAGTAGTGACGGCTCACCTGAGAAGTCTTGGATTCCAAGTGTTTCCCTATCTGGACGACTGGCTCCTGACTGCCACCACCAGGCATCTACTAATGGACAACCTCAAAGCCACCATCTCCTGGGTATTACCCTGGGGATTACATTCAATTGGTCAAAGTCTGTCTTGCTGCCCTCTCAACGCATAAAGTTCATAGGAGCAGAGATAGACTCAAGATTGATGCGCGTCTTTCTTCCTGCCAAAAGGATCCAAACTTTACAGGGCCAAGTTCAAGCTCTGATCTCGAGATCCAAAGCCCCAGCCAGGATGGTTCTACAAGTTCTAGGCTCAATGTCTGCCACGGTTCTTTTAGTCCCTCTGGCAAGATTGCACATGAGGATTCTTCAGTGGCTATTGTCAACACAATGGTCCTTTCAGGATCTTCCCTTCAATCATCACATCATGATTACGGATATATGCAAAAGGGACCTTCGCTGGTGGCTTCAGACATCCAATTTGGATCAAGGAAACCCCTTTGTTCTTCCCTCTCCAGTGGTTACCCTGACGACAGATGCCTCCCAGATAGGGTGGGGGGGGCATTGTCTGGGCAGGCTAGTTCAGGGCTCCTGGCTTCCAGACGAAGCTCTTCTCCACATCAATGTGTTGGAGATGAGGGCTGTGCTTCTATCCCTTCAAGCCTTACACAAGTTTCTTCCTCAGGGCATCATCGCCATCCACACAGACAACATGTCGGTGGTTTGGTATCTGAACAAACAAGGAGGGACCAGATCATACCCCCTTTGCAGAGAGGCCATGAGAGTGTGGGAATGGGCTGTAGCTACCAACCGCTTCTTGGTAGCGACCCACATCCCAGGAAAGTCAAATATATTGGCAGACAAATTGAGCAGGACAATTCTCTCTCCTCACGAGTGGTCTCTAAACCACACAGTAGAAGCTCAGGTTTTCAGGAGATGGGGGACGCCGTGCTGCGACCTATTTGCAACTCCATTAAACACCAAGTGCCAAAGGTGGTTCTCCTTGATCCCACATCAGGGAGTACCAGCCATGGATGCTCTAGCACAACCTTGGCCAACAGGGCTACTTTATGCCTTTCCTCCAATTCCGCTTCTTCCCAGAGTTATTCAAAAAGCCTCTCAACTGGGGTCTTCAATGATTCTGATTGGCCCAGATTGGCCTCGTCAGGTATGGTTTCCCTACCTGAAGAAGCATGCAGTGGACGATCCGTGGACTTTAGACCTGATTCCGGACTTGCTAATCCATCAGTCGGGACTTCGACATCAGTCCCTTCAATCTTTGAAATTGACAGCTTGGCTCCTCCACTTCCGACTTTAGTTAGAAGGCACACTCTAGACCCGGAAGTTGTTCACATTTTATCTTCGCCGACAAACCCACCACTAACAAATTGTACCTTAGTAAGTGGAAGAGGTTTGCTGTCTGGGCTCAACTCAAGGGCTTAGACCCTATCACTGCTCCTGTCCCAGAGGTCTTAAAATTTTTAACATCCTTGTTTAATCAGGGATCTTCTGTCTCAACTATTAAAGTCCAACTAGCGGCTATCTCTAAATTCCACGAATCCATGGATCCTCCTTTGATGAGCAGCAGACTATGCAAAACTTTCATAAAAGGTGCGAGCCTATTAAGACCACCAATTTTTCATCCTGCACCTCCGTGGGATCTTGATTTGGTGCTTTGCGCATTAACATCTCCCCCTTTCGAACCGGCTGCTATATGCGAGTTAAAATATCTGTCTTGGAAAACTGCCTTCTTAGTTGCAATTACTTCAGCAAGAAGAGTTTCGGAGCTTCAAGCCCTGTCTATTAAGCCACCGTACTTGATTTTCCACAAGGATAGAGTATCACTTAGGCCTAATCCATCCTTTGTCCCAAAGGTCTGTTCTAGTTTCTGCCTCCAACAATCTCTAGAGCTACCGGTTTTCTTCCCAAAATTCTCCAATGAAGCAGAATACACTCTTCATAAATTGGATGTTCACAGGCAGTTACGCTTCTATTTAGACAGGACTCAGCAACTTCGTAAGTCAGACCAGTTGTTTGTGTCCTTCTCAGATAATAAACTGGGCCAAACCATCACAAAAGCTACTATCTCAAAATGGATCAGAGATTGCATAACTCAGACTTATTCTTCTTCGAATAAGCAACTTACAACATCTATCAAGGCTCATTCTACCAGAGCTATGGCTACTTCTATAGCTTTTCATTCCAAGCTCGCTATATCGGAAATCTGTGCTGCGGCTACTCGGTCCAATCCGCACACTTTCATTTCACACTACAAATTGGATGTGGCATCCAGAGGACGAGCTTCATTTGGTTCCACGGTACTCAGGAGTGTTTTCCAGTGAGCCACCCAGGATTCAGGTGCTAGGACGCTGTCCCATCATTCAGAATGTAGGCGAGATAGGATCACATAACATCTTTTAGTTATGTACTCACCATAACTTCAGATGTTTGGGATCCATCTCGCCTACATTCCTAATACCCACCCTCCTTCCCCCTGCCTTGGAGATCAGAAGAGATTGAACGGTTTTGAGTTCTACTGTTTTATCTTGTTTCATCTGACGATGTTATATAAGCAGGGTGTGCATGTGTGCATGTATGCGGACAAACTAGATCTGGGGGACTGGTAGTGGTGCATCCTGGGATATGGTAAGCTCAGCCAGTAAGAGACTTCGCTCTTTGGCATAAGCGTGCCGAGTCGGAGCCGAGGGATCGGCTCCGAACCCATCATTAGGAATGTAGGCGAGATGGATCCCAAACATCTGAAGTTATGGTGAGTACATAACTAAAAGTTCACAGACAGCTAAGATTTTATTTGGATAAAACAAAAGATCACAGAAAAACAGATCAACTCTTTGTGGCTTTTGCTGATAGCAGGAAAGGACTTGCAGTTACCAAAAGAACTCTTTCTAAATGGTTAACGGATTGTATAATCCATGTCTACGATTCTTCAAATCAAACCCTGTTACACAAACCCAAAGGACATTCCACAAGGTCAGTGTCTACATCTTTGGCTCATGCAGCCCGCCTACCACTGGACGCTATTTGTGCAGCTGCTACTTAGTCTAAACCACATACATTCATTTCTCATTATAAGGTAGACAAGGTTTCTAGGGACAGGGCAACCTTTGGTTCCACTGTGCTCAAGAACGTCCTCCCGCGAGTTCCTCAGGAACAAGGAGCTAGGGACGCTACCCATGTGTAAGAACAAACGGCGAGATTGAACACTATCACATATAGACGGTATGTCCTTACCATAACGTTCCATGTGGAGTGTTCATCTCGCCTTTGTTCTTACAGTCCCACCCTCCCACCCTTAGGAAGAACGTTCTTTGATGCCTGGCCAGGAGCATTCTGCTACTGTTTCAATATTGTGTACATAGTTGGCATATATATATATTTATATATGTCTGTTTAGATTATATATATATATAGTTATGTGTAGATTCTTTCTGTACATATGTGATGTAAGCATGAGTGTGCTATTCTGTAGATTGGTTTGCTTGCAAACTAGATCTGAGGTAAAGGCAGAGGGGGATTGTGGGTATTAGATTGTCTCGAGCTTCTTCTCGATGCAGAGCTTGCAAGAGGCCGGCACGGAGCCGAGGATCGGCTCCGAACCCATGTGTAAGAACAAAGGCGAGATGAACACTCCACATGGAACGTTATGGTAAGGACATAACTTCTATTTCTACTATGTTAAATACCTTTTGGGTAAGGGAGTGAAGTTTGGAAGTGGATGTGGCTGTGCATAGAAGTGTAGAATAGTCTCCGTATTGAATGCCTGTAGCTTGGTGGATTGCTAGATGAAGGTCATTGATAAATATGGAGAAAAGAAGAGGCCCTAATATGGACCCTTTAGGGACGCCAATGTTAACGGGCAGGTGGGTAGATAGTGTTGTGCTAAAGCACTGCCTGTTGTCTATTATCTAAACAAGATTGGAACCATTTAATAGTGAGTGCATCTAGTGACAGGGATTTGAGGATATTTAAGTATTTGGTGATTAACCATATCAAATGCTTTGGACAGATCGATAAATAATGCAGAGGAAAGCATATTGGACTTACTGTTATTGTTAATACAGTCAGTAAAGGAAAGGAGGGCAGTAGTAGTGCTGTGGGAAGGTCTGAAACCATGTTTACAGCTGGAAAGTAAGTTATTTTGGATTAGGTGGTCTAGCAATTGCTTATGTATGTATTTTTCCATTAGTTTTGCCCAAGGTAAAAGTAGGGCTATGGGACTGTAGTTGAAGAATTCAGTAGAGTTTCCGCCTTTATGAAGGGGGATAATATGGGGAGAGTTTCCAGATGCATGGGATGTGTGTGTCCTTCACTAATGGTCCTATTAATCAGAATGGAAATGGGATAGGTGATGGATTTGGCTGATTTCTCTAGATATTCAGCAGGTATTTGGTCTGCTGAAGGAGAGCATGGTTTAAGTTTTTGGATAAGGGAAAGAATATATGTTATAGGGACTGGTTGGACGAGAAATGGGGGGGGGGGTTGTGTTAGAGGTAAGTAAAGTAAGTTATTAGGTGATAGGTGACTGGCAAGTGTTTGTTTGGCCTCAGTGAAAAAGGTATTGAAGGCATTGGCAGTATGCTTGGGATTTTCCTGGTCTGTGTCTTGTGGGTTAGGTGTAATGGATTGACCTGGGTGTAGTAGTTGATTAATACTTGCCCAGAATTTTTGTGGGTTAGTATGTTTAGTTTGCTGGAACTGTAAGTAGTTTGTTAGACAGTATAGCTTTTTTAGTGCCATTTCTCAGTTGTCTAAAGTTTTGACAGTCTGCAGAGTTTAGTCATTCACCATTTGACCCAGTATTTATTTCTGAGGTGGATTTTTTTGTTTGGTTTCTTTTGAAAGCCATGGGGCGGATTTAGTTTTAATTTTAATAGAGCAGTTTGGTGCATGGTCATCTAGAATTGCTAGGAATTTGGAATTGAAGTATTTAACAGATGTTCTTCATCTCACATTGCTGCAGTCCTTACATATGGGTAGTCCGCTGTCCTCAGTCGGCCCGAATACCAAAGTATTAGGCTGACGTCTGTCAAGGCGCTTAAAACTGACATCAGGACGTCAGGGTACAAAAGCGCATGACCGACGTCATTTCCTCAGTCTTTTTTGCCGCATGGTCCGATGCAGAAGCAGCGTTGCAAGTGCCGCTCGCTCTGAAATTTTTCAATTTGGAGTTTCAGACCGAATCCAAGTTGGCTAAGTACCCGCTAGAATATTTTGGTTTTTCTTGCCACAGTGTTTTACCGGATGTCAGAAAAAGTGAATAACTGTATTTCTTGTGGGAAACAGATACCGCATAGGGATTATCATTCTTTGTGTATTCCTTGTTTGGGGCCTGAGCACGACGTTGTTGGGTGTCGCTTTTGTGCTAGGTTCAATAAACGCACTATTGCGAAGGTTAGATTGTGCTAGGCTGGTCTTTGGGAAGCGGTGCAATTATAATATGCCGCCGGATTCTCTGGCCGCTTCTGTAAGAAGTGCAAAGACAAAGCAGTTAAACCCAGGCAAGATGAGTCTGCCCGGACGCCGGTTCTTTAGAGGTTTCAGTGGAACCGGTGGTTCCGACGGAGACTTCTCTGGAGTCTCAGGGGGAGACTTTGATTTTGCAGGAGGTGGTCTCTCAGGAGGCAGGTCAGGCTGAAGGGGCTTCTTAAGTTACTGTACTCCCCTCCCTTCCTAGGGTGGTTAGGCCTTCTTCTGTTTCCAAGGCTTCTCCCAGAGGCAGGCCAGTTTTAGCTTCTGTTGGTGTCACTCCTAGTTCAGCAGGGTCTGTGCCTAAGAAGCACATGCTTAAAATGGCAGAAGATTTGATTACTCTGATTAGAGGTTCTTTGCCCCCTCCTGATAAGAGGCCTAGGGTGGAGCCAGAGTTGGGAAGTTTGGAGCAGGCTTCGGATGTTTCAGAGTCTTCAGCTGAGGACTTGCAGGAGTACTCTCCTTATTCTGATTCTGATGCAGATGATTCCACTCCTTCTGCTTCTCCTCCAGAGGATTTTTCTTTTTCAGAGACACTTCATTCTATGAGGGAACATTTTAAGTGGGAATGTCAGGACTTCTCTGATTCTCGGAAAAGGCTTAGGGAATTTTTGCTGTTACCCCAGCATAGGCCCTTGGCTATACCCCCTGTTCTGGATGTTGTGGAAGATGTGTTTGCAGAGGCTTCACTTAATCCTGATTCTCTGCCTCCTGCTCCTGTTAAACCGGATAGGTATTACAGGGTGCCTGAGGCTCATAAATATCTTTATAAGAGTCCTAGGGCGGACCCAGAAACTATTAGTCAGGGACCTAAGGGTGTCAAGGCCTCTGTTGTAATAAAATCCGGTTCCTCTAGATAAAGAAGCCAGAGCTTTGGATAGATGGGGAAAGAAGGTCTATACATCTTCTACCTTAGCTATGAGGGCTTTGAATTGCCAGTTTCATATGTTGAAATATCAAAACTTTCTTCTTTCTCAATTGAAGTCTAAGGTGGATGCTCTGGCGGAAGGCATTGAGTGTAAAGAATTACAAGATTTGGTGCATGTCTCTGAACAGGTGGGTAAGCATTCATTACATTGTGGTTTTGATGCTGTGCAGGCCTCGTCTAGGGTGGCTGCCACTGGCTCAGTTCTTCGCAGGCACGCCTGGCTGAAGGATCAGAATTTATCTGACCATGTTAAGACAAGGATTTTGGATGCTCCTTTGCAGTCTGATGTGTTGTTTGGTTCACCTGTGGAGTCAGTCTTGAAGAAAATGGAAGACAAGGCTAAGTCTATGCAGGCTGTTAAAGATTTTTTGCAAGTTCAGCCTCCGAAGTTTAGTAGGAATTGGCTTGCTAAGGGGTGGACGTATCCTTCTTATGATTCTCAGTCTAGGGGTAGATCTAGACGTGGTAGGGGCAGAGCTCCGTGTTCTTTCAGGCCTAGAACAGGGAGTTCACCTGCACAATCTTTGGGTGAGGGCAGGGGCCAGTCCTTTCGTAAACAGGCCCAATGACCTACTTTTTCAGCTGCCAGATCCTTCTTGCCTGGCAGCACCTTTGGGAGGAAGGTTAGCACTCTTCAAGGAAAATTGGATGTTGATTACCCAAGACAAATGGGTATTGGATATCATACACCAGGGTTGCAAGTTTTATTTCCATACCTTGCCTCCTTTCAAAGGCATGCCGGACGTTCCTCCTCAGCAAAGACTAGAGGCTCACAAACAAATTTCTCTACTACTTCAAATAGGGGCCATACAACCGGTCCCTCTGCCAGAAGTGGGCCTAGGATTTTATTCTCGCCTGTTTCTAGTACCAAAGAAAGGAAACACGTGGAGACCAATTTTGGATTTATCTATCCTCAACACATATCTGGACATTCCCAAGTTCAAAATGTTGGCGTTACAACAGCTTTTACCTCTGCTGGGCAAAGATCACTGGATGGTGACTCTGGATCTCAAGGAAGCTTACCTTCATGTTCCTATCAGGCCCAGTTGCAGGAAGTATCTGCGTTTCGGGCTGGGACTTCACATTATCAGTTCTCTGCATTGCCCTTTGGCTTATCTACTGCGCCCAGAGTGTTCACGAAGGTTCTGGCTCCGGTGGTAGCTTTCTTCAGGCTAAGAGGAATACAAATCTATCCTTATTTGGACGATTGCCTGATTCTGGCCCAAGAAAAGGACGAACTTCTTCATCATTTACAGTATGTGATGGCAGTGTTAAGATGCCTGGGGTATTCTATGAACGAAATAAAGTCCAGTCTAGTACCCTCTCAGGACATGTGCTTTCTGGGTGTGAGACTGAATACAGCATCCCAGATGGCCTTTTTGACCCCGGACAAACAAAAGAATCTTTCTCTTTACTTCCACCAATTGTCTCGTCAGTCCAGGCTGACAGCAAGGACAGTCCTTCAAGCCTTGGGGTTCATGGCATCTTGTATTCTGGTACTTCCCAATGCCAAACTGCATATGAGGAAGCTACAGTGGTATCTCAAGAATGTATGGACACAGCACTGCCAAGATTTGGACACTGTCATTCAGATACCTTGCATTCAAAAGGAATTTTTGTGGTGGGCTCAGGAATGTCACCTAAACAAGGGACTCTCTGTGACCCGGCCAGAGGCGAGTCAGATTTTAACGACAGATGCCTCAGACAAAGCTTGGGGAGCTCATCTAAATGGAAAATGGGTACAAGACACGTGGCCTGCCAGACTTCAACATCTACATATCAACTTGAAGGAGATGTTAGCAGTCCAATTTGCATTGATAGCTTTCAAGGATTTACTTCTTCCAGGGCAGGTGTTGATTCAAACAGACAACACAACTGTCATGTGGTACATCAACAAGCAAGGGGGAACGCATTCTTATCCTCTATGCAGACAAGCAATGATTTTGTGGGAGACTGCTCTCAGTTTACAGCTAAATCTTCAGGCAAGGTTTCTGCCAGGAGCACAGAACTCCTTAGCAGATGTGTTGAGCAGACAAATTATGGATCCCCACGAGTGGAAATTGGATCCTCATGTATTTCAGAGATTGACAGTGTTATGGGGAACTCCAGACATAGATCTGTTCGCTTCTCCACTAAATTACCAGCTGCCAAAGTTTTGCACAAAAAGGTTTTATCCCACAGCTTGGAAAGTGGATGCTCTCTCATTCAATTGGAGCAATCTTCACGTGTATGCCTTTCCACCTCTGCCTCTCCTCCCAAAGGTACTGCTGAAGGTCAGACAGGACAAGCCAAACATGATTTTAATAGCTCCAGATTGGCCTCGACAGCACTGGTACCCATTACTGAGAAGTCTGGTACAGGAGCCTCCATGGCCTTTGCCTTCGATTCCTCACCTGCTGTCTCAGGAGAACAGTCATTTACTCAATGTCAAACTTCATTCTCTACATCTGACAGCCTGGCATATTCTGTTTTAAACCCTGGAGGGTCTCAGCTTCCACAACAAGTTTTGAATGTTATTTTGGAGGCCAGAAGGCCTAGTACAAGGAAAGTTTACGCAGATAAATGGAGTTGATTTTTATTTTGGAGTACAGCAAAGGACCTTGATGTTTCTAAACCTAATTTAAGTGTTGCGCTTCAATACCTTACTGAGTTATTGGACAAAGGTTTGTCCTTCTCTATAAAGGTTCATGCTGCAGCAATTTCTGCTCACTATGACTGTGACCCACCATTATTTTCTCGGCCTTTGTTTAAGCAATTCCTTAGAGGGGCAAAGAATATAAGACCCCCACGTAGAGCTCCTACTCCTGCTTGGGATCTCAATTTTGTGTTGGAGAAACTCACTCTACAACCTTTTGAGCCTGCAGCATCGGCAGAGTTGAAATATTTATCATGGAAGACTGCTTTTTTGTTGGCCATTACCTCTGCGAGAAGGGTTTCTGAATTACAGGCCCTTATGGCAGTTGAGCCTTCCTTAATTTTCCACAAGGATAGGGTGTCTTTGCGTACTAACCCTTCTTTTATGCTTAAAGTGGTTTCTAGTGTGGCTTTAAACCAAACTATTCATTTGCCTACTTTTTATGCAAACCCCCAAAATAAAGGGGAAAGGATTTTGCACACTTTGGATATACACAGACAGTTGCGATATTATTTGAGCGGAACTAAAGGGTTCAGGCAGTCTCAGCAGTTGTTTGTTTCTTTTGCTTTGGGTTCTCGGGGCAAACCTGTTTCAAAACAAACTATTTCTAAGTGGATTGGTTTTTGTATTGCTTTCTGTTATTCCCATCATGGTAAGGAGATTCCAGCTGGGATTAAGCCTCATTCCACTAGGGCTACTGCCACTTCTACAGCTTTTTTAAGGGGGGTGGCTACTAAAGATATTTTGAAAGCAGCTACTTGGAGTTCAGTGCATACTTTCTCTAAGCATTACCACCTTCCACTTTACTCTAAATCTAGGGCTGGATTTGCCACTGCAATTTTACAGGGCATTTTGGCAGCTCCTAATGCTTTATAGTTTTGCCATCCTCCCTTACCTCTGCTTTGGGATTCTGCCCATATGTAAGGACTGCAGCAATGTGAGATGAAGAACATAGTACAGTTTTGTACCTACCATAAATGTAGATGTTCGAAGATCCAAATTGCTGCAGTCCAATTTACCCTCCCTCCTTCCCCTCTGTTGTTGAAGGTGGTGGTGTGGTTTGTGTTGTACATATTGTAAATATGGTTAGTGCACGGGTGGTTGGTTAGTTTTTGCTGTTTTTTTGGCTGTGGCCTTTCTTGTTGGGGCCTTCTGACATCTGGGGCAAGAAAAGACTGAGGAAATGACGTTGGTCATGCGCTTTTGTACCCTGACGTCCTGATGTCAGTTTTAAGCGCCTTGACCGACGTCAGCCTGATACTTTGGTATTCGGGCCGACAGAGGACAGCGGACTACCCATATGTAAGGACTGCAGCAATGTGGATCTTCGAACATCTACATTTATGGTAGGTACAAAACTGTACTTTTCCTCCAATGGGAGGTGTTTTAAGGGAGACCAGTTGCATGCTCTTGGTTCACTTTGAAAGAGATCAGGGTTAGTTTTTCTCTGATCTAATATACCCAATAGTGGCTGGAATGGAGACATTAGTCTTGTGCCTGATGATGTAGGTAAGTGAGTGGTCACTAATATCAGGGAGGGTTCCAGATTCATATATGTGGGGATGGTTATTTATAAGAATCTAATCCAAGGTACTTTCTGTCTTATTAGGCTTGTTTTTTATCCTGGTAGGGGAGGTAGTGGCTTGAGAAAAAACAAATAGGTTAATGTGTGTGGTAGGGTGGCTACTGCAACAGCAATTCCAATCTAGTTAAAATCCTCTAGGATTATGGTTTCTTGGGGCAGTTTTTGTGATGGCCAGCAGAGGATATCTTCTGTGGTGGCATTGTTTATTGCCAGAAGGTATATAGATACAGATAATGTAGATGTATTTGAAAGTGTTGAGTTGAAGTTTGGAAATACGAATTTCTGCAGTGGAATCTACAGGTGGTTTAGTCATATGTGGTGATCTGTAGACCTGATTTTAAATAGATTAGCAATCCCCCCGACCTTCTTTGCTACACGGTGAAATCTAAATATATTATATCTGGGTGGGGTGATTTCATTGTCCTTAGTTACAGGCTTTAACCAGGTTTCTGTTAAAGCATGTCAAAGGAGTAGACTTCCAAGAGAGCATGGAGTTGAGACTTTATTATTAATGCTACGTATGTTGAGGTATGCTATGAAGAGTGAGTTTGTTGGTTGAGTAAGGGAATGAGTGTTGAATTGGTTGGGATTGTGGAGTTGTATGGTAGGAACTGTTGTTGGGCCAGGATTTTGGGTGGATGTCTCCATCTTTTAATGACAGGAGTTGTATTAGAAATGTTGGATTTGGGAATCTTCTGTATAGATGTGGAGATTTTCTGGGATTGAGATTGTAATACCTAATGTGGAGTATTCTATGAAATTTTGACAGCTGTGTGTCTGTTATGTTTACATGGTTAGAGAGTACTGGTAGGGAAGAAGAGTTAATTAGCTTATTGAGGTTATGAAGGTGTGGATGTAATGAGTGTTCATAGGAGGTAAGTATGTAGGCTAAAAGTAGTGATGGTAGAATTAGTAGTAGAACTAACAGGTGTAAGTGTGTTTGGGTGGATAGTTTATACATTTGGATGGATTAGTGGTTTGTCTTGTAGGTATGGGAGTATAGTTGTGGATAGGGATTAACAGAAATTGGAGCTGTGGTAGGAGAGATAGGGAGTGGTTGGAGAAGGATGAATAGGAGTGTTTGGCCAATGGTAAGGTTGCACGAGAGTGATGAGGAAGGGTGTGGGTAATTATAAGAGTAGAACCCCTGGGGGTGGGTGGGAATTGGGGGTAAGGAAGGGAGTGGAGTGAGCCCACAGGGCGAACGGAGCGGGTTGAAGCAGGTAGTAAAGCAGCCGGAGAAGAAACCATCAGCAGAGCTGGATACTGAAGGTAAGTTAGATAAGTCAGGAGTGGGTAAGAGCAGAGATAACTAAGGAGTCTGTGATGGAATAGGTAGTTGTAGACAGTTGTAGTAAAGGGTGAGGAGAGAGAACTAAGATGAGGTCTAGGACTTCAGAAATGTTAAGGTAATGAAACAAGAAAACTGAGGGGTATGCAGGAGGTAGAGGCTGGGATAACTGTGCCACCTAGTGGCAGGGTCTTTTATTGCAGGTAAGTTTGAGAGGGAGCTAGTTGGTTTATAGAACTGGGAAGGGGTGACTGCAAGTAAAAGGGGTTACTGCGAAGGTTAGGAGGTAAGTGGGGAATAGTATAGTTAAGAGAAGGGGGTAGAGGCTGCTGGCTGTCCTGGCTTGGAGCGTGCTTTTGAGCCCCTACAGCGTTAGTACAATGGTTTACAATTTTACTGGCAGGATACAGAGAACAAGAACATACTTGTTTTCTTGAGACAGGATGCAGGGATTTTAAGGCTGTGAGATGAAACAGCAGGGATTTGGATTGGGTCCTTTCCACAAGATAGGTTGGTTTCTAAAGACTAGTGCAGGATTAGCACAAGAAGAGCATGGTACTGAAGAGAGAGAAGAGTGTGTGGTGTAGAGAAAATGAGTTGGCACGTCAAGGTAGTTATGGCACTATTTCACAAAAGTTAACATAAAGACATAAGATATATAGTGAGCATATAAACATTCCCTTAGTAGCAGCAATGAATATCCCACTTAAACCAACAGTTTTGTAAATCAATACTGTAGCAGGACACTGTAAGCTCAGTAGGACTATCATCCACATTTAAGATATAAGCTATAAACATTCCCTTATTAGAAGCAATGGGTAACTCATTAAACCAGCAGTTCTGAAAAAAACAATACTGTAGCAGGACACAGTTTGTTTGTAGGTTCAGTAGGTCTATCATCACATTTAAGACACAAACTATATTAAACCTGTGATGGTTATAAATATATGTAAAACCACTTAAAAAAAAAAAAAAAAAAAAAAATGACCATAGGAAAAACAGTACAGTTTACTCAATATGATCATGCGTATGAGCTGGGACGGATAGCAGGCAAGTCTTGACCCAACTAAAGAAGGAAAGTGCACATCATCAACAGCTAGACCAAGTAGGAAAAAACACCTAGGAGAATACAACACACTCTGGAGGTATAAAATGCAGCAGTTAACGGATATCAACTCGAGAAATGCAAGAGTTTATGATAAGCTCCTGGGACCCTTAAGAGCTATGGAAGCGCTTAAAGCTGCAACCCGAGTATGCCCACAATAGCGATAAAGCTCTTGGAACTCTTCAGAGCTAGGGCAAGGCTAAGGTGCACAATGTGGGTAACAAAAATTGTGTTACTGCTATATAAGCTACTAATGGAGAAGTAGTATGCAGCAGACAACCAGGACAACTACTCAAGTACGCTTGTATTAGTGACCCAGTTCCTGGGACTCTACAGAGCTGGAGAAATTAAATAAAGTTGCTGGAGAAATTAAATAAAGTTGCACAATGTGGGTAACCAACTTTAATTATGCTGCTAGAGCTACTTAGTGGAGTAGTGGAATGCAACAGTCGACCGGGACAGCTACATGAAAATGCTAGTTATAGCGATAAAGCTCCTGGGACTCTATGGAGCAAGGGAGATGTTTAATTTAGCACTGAGTAGGTACCATAGCCCACTGTTAAAGCATGCGCAACTCCAGTATGCCCATGATAGCTCTTAAACACCTGGGACTCTACAGAGCGAGAGATTGCTAAAAGATTCCACGATGTGGGTAACAATCATTCAAACTAGCCGTTCTTGTCTTGAACGATCTAATTGTCGATAATGCAGGCTACAACTGTAATGTCTCCGAATAGAACAATGTTTGAATCAGAACATACACAAGACCCAGTACTGTATAAAGATAAAAACAGAAGGGTATAGCCTCGTGAAGAAATCAGGGTATCAATTTAACAATACATATGCGGAACTGTGTATAACATAAACATAGTAAAGTTGTGTACACTCACCATAAATGTAGATGGTCGAATGTATTTACTGTTGCAGTCCTGGTTACCCTCCCTCCATCCCCTAAGTTTTCTATACTTTATTCTTTTTTTGTTTGGCCATATCTTATAACATTGTTAGTTATTTTCTACTGGGGGTGTTCCACACCATGTAATTGCTTCTTATTGTGGGGACTCCTGACATCTGGGGCAAGAAAAACAGATGTAATGGCGTCTGCTGCATGTTTTATACCCCTGATGTCATGGAAAAAGCGACCGCATCCGATGGAGAAATCCCAAGACTCTGGTATTCAGGCTGACTGAGGGCTACCTGCAGGCAGATAACTCAAATGTGATGACTGCAACAGTGAATACACTCTAACATCTATATTTATGGTAAGTGTACACAACTGTACTTTCCCCTGGTCCTAAACTGTCAATTGATATAGTGGGCTTTCTTATTCTGTAAAAGTACACCCATCTTCTATGTCAGCCTGCCTCTAGAACCCCCCCCCCCCTTGCCAGCCTGGCTCGACATAAAGCTCTTCCTTAACGGTGTCTTGCACATGAGACCACCCAGGAAAGCTATCCCCCTGCCTTGGGATCTTAGCTACATCTTGGAGAAATTAACCCAGCACCCCTTTGAACCGGCTGGGCCTTCTTCCTTACAGATGTGCACGTGGAAGACTGTCCTGCTGGTAGCCATCATGTCAGCCAGAAGAGTGTCAGAATTGCAAGCCTTAATGGCCTGTCCCCCCTGCACAGCCTTCCACAAAGACAGTGTCCCTGCGAGCCAAGCCTTCCTTTATGCCTAAGGTCAATGCTCTCTTAACCAATCCATTCATCTACCCACTTTCTTGCCCTCACCCTCTAACGAAGTGGAGAGGACACTGCACTCCCTGGACTTGCACAGACAGTTTAGAATGTTCTTAGTGTTTCACTCTTACAGTCCTCAAACTTGGGTTATCTGCCTACAGGTAGACCTTACTTGTCCAAATACCAGAGACTTGGTATTTCCGCGTCGGATGCTGTTGCTCCAGGACTGAAGTCAGGTCGTCGGGGGGGGGGGGGGTATAAAAGCAGGCAGCAGACGCCATTACATCATTCTTTATTTCCGAGGAGCCTGAAGCAGAAGCAGTTCGCAAGTGTCTGTCGGCCGCTACCTGAATTTTCATTTACAAATTGAATAATCCTGAAGTCTTCTAAAGTGAAGTACCCCATTGGGGATCCCTTTTTCATGCTCTAACTGATGTCAGAAAAAGTTAACTATTGTCTGTGGAAAGCAAATACCTCAGAGATTTTCATTCTTATTGCGTCACCTGTTTAGGCCCAGACCACGACGTCCCTCGCTGTCAGTTTTATGCTTTAACGCGCGAACCATTTGTATTCGGGCTCTTTGTCGCTAGATTCTTTCCTGTCTATCTCCGTATTCTGATATTACGAAAAAACGTAAGGACAAAGACAGAGGCAGACCGCATAGGTCCAAAACTGCCGACGATGCTTCTGTTAATCTGGTCGCCAGGACGCCCGGTACTCGGGTGCTTTCACAGCCCCTGATGGCCGCTTCAGTGGATTTGCAGGCCTCTACAGAGACCCATTTGGAGTCTGGTATGCTGCGAGACTCTTCTTTGACTATGGAACCTGCAGATGTCTCTACCTTGGATGTGTCCAGACCTGCTCTGCAGGCACAGTCTTCTGAGCCAGTTCTTTGCTCAACCAATGTTCGACTCTGACTACTTATTTTAACCAAAACTACAGAGTTTCTTAAGCCCAGAGTACGCACTACGCCTAGAAAACACTGCTGAAGCACATGTACCTGCTCCCATGCCACAAAAACAAATGCTTAGAATGGCCGTAGACCTTATTACGCTGATAAGGGAATGTCAGCCTTCCCCTTCTAAGAGAGAGTCCAGTCGCCTTCAGCTTCTGCAGACCAGGAGTCCAATGACTCTGAGATTTCTGATTATGAAAACATGTCCTTATCTGCTTATGAGGATTCAGATGCAGAGTAATCCATTCCCTCTGCCTCTCCTCCAGAGGATTTTTCTTTTGGTGAAACTTTACATACCTTAAGAGAGCATTTCCACTCGGAATGACAAAGACTATCCTCCGTCCAAAAAGAGACTCAGAGAATTTCTAGAGTTGCCTAAGCACAGGCCTTTAGCAATACCCCCTGTCCTGGTGGTGTGGATGTTGTTTTTATGGAATCCAGTCTTACTCTTGACACTTTACCTCCTGCCCCTAGGAAACCAGACGGGTACTACATAGTACCTGACGCTCACACATTTCTTTTCAGGAATCCTAGTGCCGACCCAGAGATCATTTCCCAGGGGCCTAAAGGTATTAAGGCTACTACAGCCAAGAATCCCACCCCTTTGGACAGGGATTCCAGAGCTTTGGACAGATAGTGTAAGAAGGTATATACCTCTGCAACTCTTGCTATTAGGGCATTGAATGGTCAGTTTCACATGCTGAAGTACCAGCAACATATTATGGAACTTATTAAACAAAAAGCGGCAACCTTTTCAGACTGTGCAAAAAATAAAGAATTGCAGGAGCTTATGCACTCTGCAAACCAAGTCGGCAAGCATACTTTGCAGAGTGGCTTTGACGTCCTAGAAGCATCTTGACGGGCAGCAGTCACTGGCTCTGTACTGAGAAGACATGATTGGCTGAAGGAGCAGACCTTGACAGACCATGTCAAATGAAAGTTACTAGATGCTCCTTTGAAATAAGGACTGTTTGTTTGGCACCAAAGCAGAAGAGGTTCTTAAAGGTGGAAGAAAAAGCTAAGTCTATGCAGATTGTTAAAGAATTCTTACAAGTGCAGCCACCTAGATTCAGTAGGCTTTGCCCTTCCAAGCATGGTTCTTTCCAGTCCCCCCTCCAGGCTATCTCAAACCAGACCCAGGGGAAACGGACAACCCAGAGTACAGTCTCAGGGTATGCAGAGATCTAAGCAATGGAGTGCCCCCATCCCTGAAGCAGGAAGTGGTATGCCACCTCCTTATGGAAAAAGCTCACAATCCCTTATCTACTCCATTCCCTAGCCCTGCCAGTTTGCTTGTGGCCCTAAGAGGAAAACTTGCCCTTCATGCAAAAAAAAACTGGATGTCCATCATTCAGGACTGGTGAGTCCTCAACATTGTATCCCAGGGGTATGAATTTTATTTCCTTTCACTGCCATCCCCAAGTGGGTTTCCAGACTATCCTCCAAACCAGTGGGCAGAGGCTGAAAACCAAGTACTTTCCCTACTCTATCGGAGATGTTCAGCCGGTTCCAGTAGAGCAGAAGGGTCAAGAATTCTACTCCAGACTCTTCCTGGTACCGAGGAAAGAGGGCTCTTGGCACCCAATCCTGGATCTTTCAATCCCGACATCTTCCTGGTGGTACTAAAATTCAAAATGCTTATCCTGCAACAGCTTCTTCCTATGCTAGCCATGGATGCCTGGTTAGTCACCCTAGGCTTAAAAGAAAGCTATCTACACATCCCCATAACGGAGTCATGTAGGAAGTATCTACGTTTCAGAGCAGGATCTGTGCATTATCAGTTCTCTGCACTTCCTTTGGCTTATCTACTGCACCCAGAGTATTCACAAAATGCCTGGCTCCAGCCATTGCATACTGCAAGCAGAGAAATGTCCAAATTTACCTGTACTTGGACAACCGCCTGATTTCAGGTGGACAGTCAGGAATGGCTTCTGCAGCGCCTGTCATTTGTGAAAAGCCTTCAAACTTCCGTGGGGTACACCAACGAAAATAAATCAAAACTGGCACCCAGTCAAAAGATTGTATTCCTGGGAGCAAGCTTGGACAAAACTTCCCAGATGGCATTCCTCACTTCAGAAAAAAATGTCTATCTGACAGACTACTTCAAGCAAATGGCTGCCAGAACCCAGCTATCTGCAAGAAAAATACTGCAAACCCTAGGGTTCATGGCCTCATGTATACTGCTAATTCCGTATGCAAGACTGCATGTGAGGAACCTTCAGTGGTACTTAGTCTTTGGTGCCAATATTCTCAGGACCTGGAAACAGTCATTCCTATTATACCCTAAGGACAGAGTTTCTTTGGGCAGAAGCATGCAACCACAACAAGAGGTGCCATTTACTCAACCCCACGCTGCCCAGACCCTAACCACAGACTCCTCAGACTATGCCTGGGGGGCACACATGGACGGCAAATGTATTCAGGGAAAACTGCAGCCCAAGTCAAATTCATCTGCATATCAACCAAAAAGACATGCTAGCTGTACAGAATGCCCTGACAGCTTTGAGATCCCTACTCTTTCCAGGGCAACTACTAATAACAGACAACACCACAGTTATGTGGTACATCAACAAGCGGGGGGGGGGGACCCAATCCTACGCATTCTGAAGATTAGCCATGGCCCTGTGGAACTCTGCCTTGGACATTCAAGTCCATCTGCAAGCTCAATTCCTGCCAGGCAAACAAAACTGACTGGCAGATTAAGCAGAAATCTCCTAGACCCACATGAGTGGCAATTGGAACCCAGCACCTTCAACCTTTTGATTCAGAAATGGGGGGACCCCAGAGATGGATCTCTTTGCCTCCCCCTACAGCCACCAGCTCAGCAAGTTTTGCACCAGGAATCCTCACAGCAGGGCCTGGAAAGTGGATGCCCTATTATTTCAGTGGGTAAATCTCTCGATCTATGCCTTTCCCTCTCTGCCGCTTCTCTCAAGAGTATTACTCCAGGTAAAACGAGATGGACCAAGGACAATTCTGATTGCCCCAGACTAGCCACGCCACAACTTGTACCCACTCCACAGCCTGATCCCAGTGCCACCCTGGCACCTACACCAGAACCCAACGTTGCTGTCTCAGCAGGAGGGACAGATTTTGCATGCAGAACTGGAAACCCTAAATCTTGCAACCTGGCTTATTCCTTGAATTCTCCCCCAGCAACCCTAAGCATGCAGGTCCTGGAAGTCATTCTCGAGTCCAGAAGAACCAGTACAAGAAAATTCTATGCTGATAAGGGGAAAAGGTTCTGCTTGTAGATTCAATCTAAAGGAGAGGACACTTCCCTCCCCGCCTCTAATTATGGATTACTTAGATCTACTCCACAAAGGCCTGTCCTCCTCCATTAAGATGCATGTTAGCCATTTCTGCTCATTACAACACTGAGCCACCTCTCTTCTCTCATCCTCTTATCAAACCAGTTACTGAGAGGGGCAAACAACTTAAGGCGAAGGACAGCACCCACCCCTGCTTGGCGCCTTAACTTTGTACTGGAAAAGCTCACACTTCCCCCCTTTGAACCTGCTGCATCAGCAGAGTTAAAATTCCTCTCTTGGAAAAACAGCCTTGCTTCTAGCCGTCACTTCAGCTTGGAGTGTCTGAGCTACAAGCACTGATGGTGGTGCAACCCTTCATTATTTTCCATGCTGACAGGGTTTCCCTCAGGACTTGACCCTTCCTTTATGCCTAAAGTGGTGTCCAGTGTGGCTCTCAACCAATTCATCCATTCACCAAACTTCTTCCCTAATCCTCATAATAAAGGGGAAAGGGTCCTGCACTTCTTGGACGTGCACAGACAGCTCTGATTCTACCTTGATAGGACTAAGCCCTTTCAGAAAATCTTTTTTTTTAAAACAAGTTTGTTTTAACATATAAGAGAAATATCATAACAATTTTATACAAATAATTAAAATAGGTATTATAATATTCAACAAAACAACTAAAATATTTACAAAGACATCCACTACAATCAGATCAATTAAACTAAAATACTGTGCTATTGAAATTAGAATTTTTTTAACAAATTTTGTAAATTATCCCATACAATAAAATGTGATGTTTTTCTAGTTGTTCTCATTCTAATTGTGCTTATTTCCATATGACACATATTCATAACATTTTTAAATTCATTGAACGAAGGAGGTGTATCTGAAATCCAATTTCTAGTTGTTATTTTCCTAGCCACTGCTAGGATAGACCATAACAAGGGAAGCTTAATCTTTTTAACACATTGAGGTACAGGTGTGTTGAATAATATAAGAGACTTAGAAATAATGAAATTATCTGTAAAAAGAGCCTGCAAAAATTCATTAATTGACTTCCAGTATTCTTTCAACTTCATACAGTCATAAAACATATGAGCCCAGTCAGCATTAATTTCTACATTACATCTCTTACATAGATTATCTTTATTATTAATTTTATTCATCATCAAAGGTGTATAAAAAGATTTATGTAAAAATTTACATGTATAAAGTCTCCAGACAATGGAAGATGTAGTTCTATAAGCAGATTCCAATATATATTGTTTATCTTGTTGAGTTGGTGGGTCCCCATTAATAGAGGTGAAATAATTCCAGTATGAATCTACATTGTAAAAAGTTTCTTGTCTGATAATTTTATGTATATATGAAAGTTCACCTTTATCAGAAACTTTATGCTGTAAATTTATTATCAAGTAATCAATCAGTTTTGGAATAGATTCTTTAACTGTTATAGACATTAGATCTATTCTATCAATGAGATGTTGTCTAAAGATCTGAACCTCTAACCAGCAAGTTTCTCTTAGATCAAATTCTTGTTTTAAGAAATCTAGATTTTTAACTTTATCAGATATCAGCTGATACCAGTACTTTAGATTATTATCTATAGCTAAATGAGCTCCTTCAGAAGTAGATGACATAAGCATACCCTGAGTATAAATTATAGGGAATACAATAAATTTCCATTCCCTATACTTAGGGTGCATGAATATAAAGTTACGATAACTAATAATAATATTTAATGGGTAACAGACCATATGTTTAGGTGTAATAGGTGAAGTACAAAATTCCTTTAGCAACCACAACATGGAGTTATTTATAATCATATTTTTATGTGTTAAGGAGATTTTCATGAAGTGCATACTAATTAGCTCCCAATAATCTTTCCATTTTGCGACATATGACCGATCTATTAATAAAGTAATAACTTTTATAATAGAAGAGATAATATATAAATTAAAGTCTGGAAAATAAATACCCCCTTGAGACCAGCTTTATTAGTATGTTTCTTTAATGCAATCCTAGGTCTATTAGGTGCCCATAAGAAATTTAACATTAGTGTATTCAGTTTCTTGATAGTTATTTTTGTAGGTGAAAGTATTATTGATTGTATTAAGTATAAAATCTTGGGGAATATTATCATTTTAATAATTGTAAGTCTCTCCTCCATAGTAAAAAACATATTATTCCAGGTATTAAAAAGATTTTGTATATTAAGAAAACAGGTATTATAGTTATTATATATAATAGATTTAATATCTTTAGATAGTATTATACCTAAATAAGTTATCTGACCTGAGTTGGGTACATATTTAGTAAAATCACTAATGAGAGTATTTTTTCGTATATATAGGTAGTATTTTAGTTTTTCTTCATTGAATATTAAACCAGAAATACTTTTAAAATTCATCATTTTATCAAATAAAGACTGCATAGAAGAATTAGATCCTGCTGATGTAATTAGAACATCATCTGCAAAAAGTTGAATTTTTGATGTTGTATTTTCTTCTATTTCAAAACCCTCTGTCAGTACTGTTTCTAATCAAATTAGCCCAAGGCTCCATTACTAAAGTGAATAATAGTGGAGAAAGTGGACATCCTTGCTTTGTACCTTTAAGAATGGGTATTTTTTGTGAAACACGTGATCTGAAGTAGGATATTCATTTGTCTGCAACCTGTGGGTTATGGATCCGATATCGGATCCGAACCGGCATAGTTTTCCAGCTATGGATCCAAGCTCTCAGCTCCTCCCCTCACCCATAATGCCCTGCTCTACCCTCATGACCTCAGATCTTGTTTGCCGCGCTGGTAACTAGATGTGGATTTCATAGCTCTCAGCTAAGTGGATTTTTCTTGTTAAAAAATAGAGAATTTTTTCCTTCTTTAACAATTTTTGTGTGAAAGTTGTAGGTTTCCTATTATTATTGACTGTTTTAGTTTAATTTAATTTTCAGTAGTAATTTTATTCCCTCCCTCGCTGGTACGTGAGTGTGTGTGAGGCCTGTGTGCTTCTTTATTGTTTAAGTTACTTTCTGTAACTTTAGGTTAAATTTAGAGACTATGGCTGAACAGCCTAAGTCCATATTTTCTAAATGCTCGAGTGTGGCCATAAGCTCTCACCGCTGATGACCACACTCTGTGTGTTAGTGTCTTGGGGTTGAACACCTCACATCTGGTTGTTCCATTTGTGCAGGGTTCAACCCCAGGGCACTGAGGGAGCGGAGGTCCAAGCTGGTCTTGGCGGGTCTTTACCGCCGGACTCGGCTCCGACCTCCGCTCCTTCGGGACTCCTGCGCTGCAGTTGTTCCCCTGTGGCACCCCTCCTGCTCCTGGGACTCAAACTCCCGCTTCAGGACAGGAGAGGGATGCATCTAAAAGGACCGGAGGGAGAAGCACTGCGGCGGGCCGAGACCTCTGTTTCGCCCCGCCAGCCAAGCGGCTTCTCCCGGCTTCCTGTTGGTGCGGTCTCCTCCTTCTCGGCCCGTCACCTGTGTGCTTCTCACCGGGTCCTGAGGAGGAGACCGATCTCCGCCGAGGCTATCGAGGAGGCATTCCAGGCCTACCTCGGTAGCCTCGCCGAGATCTACCCATAGCTCGGATGCTGATCTGGACCGGATGATGAGAAGGTTCATCCAGGCCCAGATGCAGATGGGAGTGTTTGCCTCCCGGGGAGCTCAACATCCTTTTAAGCCTATTGCTCCTTCTCCGACCCGCTTCCGGTTCGAGCAACTGGAGCCGAGCAGCTTCGAGCCGGGGAGGTCGGAGCCGATAGTACTTGGTACCGGATCCGACCATGCCTCGAAAGCGCCGGATCCGATCTCGGAGCCTGGATCCGAGCCGGATCCGGGGATCAGTGCTCCCGGCGCCGTCTGTGTCGGAGCGCACTGTCCTTCGGATCCGAGTGCCGCGCCGGCCCGATCCACTCTTCGGATCCGAGGGAGCCGATTGTCGGATCCTTTGGTCGAGGTCGGCTCCCCTTCGGCTTTTGATGTAGTGGAGAGGGCTCTGTTGAGGGTCTCCGGACCCCGCACTTGCTTCGCCGGCCCCGCTCCCTCTGCACTGGGCCAGGCTTCCACCATCCGCCCCTGGGACAGCCCGTTTCTGTGCCCCAAGTTGCTCCCATGGAGCAAATTGCTGCTGCGAGGACTCCTCTGACAGCCCCCAGAGGAGGCTCCTCGCAAGCATACGTGCAAAGGAGGCACATTGACTCCTGAGTCTCTCACTGAAGACACGGACTTGGAGGAAGGGGAAGGCTCCCCACGGTCACCCCCCGAGGTTGTCTCCTTCGGAGACATCATGGAAATCCTCCGTATTAGGGGGGGGTGGGCTGCCCCCAAGTCTTCCTCGGACGAGTCCGTGTTCTTGGAGGCATTCAAACGGGCCCGTCTACCTCTTGGGTGTCCCCCCGTGCCGACCCCCTGGTGGACCTTATTACCACCAGGGCGTGGAAGGAACCGGACACCGTGGAGCCAATTCCCAAAAGACCTGATAGAATCCTTAGCCCGCCTTCTGACAGGACCCATTGGAGTAAGGGGCCTCCTGTAGATGCCATGTTGATGGCGGCGGCCACAAAGAGGGAACTGGCTCAGGAGAGTCCCTCAGTCCACCCACCGAGCAAGGAGTCTCGGATGATGGACCGCTTGGGGAAGCGGATGTTCAGTTCGGCGACCTTCTCGGTAAGGGCGCTGAACTATTTGGCACATGTTATTCGGATGCAGTGAGACCTTATTAAGGAGTACGCTGCATCCCCCCCTGAGTCCATTTCGGAGGAGGACAGAGCTCTGCACTCCACCAAAATGGCCACTCAGGTCAGTCACAATACTTCTATGGCTACTCTCCCATGCTACGGAGGGCGCCGCTAGAGCTGCTTGGGACAGGACTGGTCACTAGACGTCAGGCCTGGCTCCGCCACTCATTTTTCTGAGCCCTTCAAGGCGTCGTTTGAACGCCTTTGATGGTTCTGCTCTGTTTGGCAAGACCGTTCGCGAGACGTTGACCCAGAGCGAGAAGGACGGAAGACGCTGTCTGCCGTCGGAATCCGCTTCTCTGCACCCCAGAGGCCCTATTCTAGGAACCAAAAGGGTCAGAAGAAGATGTGGTTCGAAGTCGCAGCAGTCCCAGCCTGCTCGGACAACCAGTCCTTCCGTGGCAGAGGAGGACAGGGAGGACGCCGCCCTAGAGGCAGAGGGGCTCCCAGAAACTTCGGTCCAGGGAACCTTTCTCTGAACGGCCCGCAGCAACCCTGAGGGTTGCCCGACTGCTCTACTCTGGAGGCAGTCGGGGACGTTCCGGGGCACCTAGCGGCATGGGAGTCCATAACATCGGACCGCTGGGTTCTCCAAATCATATCCAGGGATATCGCATTCCTTTCCTTCACCTTCCAAAGTTGAAGTCCCTCCCAGACGTACCACCCGGTCAAAGGGAGGCCGCTTTGGCAGAAATTGGCCATCTGCTAGAGAAAAGAGCCATCCAGCCCGTTCCCCAGACCAGATCGGATCAGGGTTCTACTCCAGGTTCTTTTAGTGCCAAAAAGACGGGGAACTAAGACCAATCCTAGACCTCTCTCTCTTGAACCTGGCAGTCCCCAAAGAAAAATTCGAATGGTCACTCTACAATCTATTCTCCCCTTCTGGGAGAAGGCCACTGGATGTGCTCGATAGATCTCAAGGACGCTGTACTACCACATCCTAATGGACAGACGCCCAGGAGGTTTCTCCGCCTCGGCTGGGAGCCAGTCACTACCAGTTCGGGTCCTTCCCTTTGGTCTCACCACAGCCCCCAGGGTGTTTACCAAAGTACTAGCAGTGGTAGCGGCCCACCTGAGGCTTCAGGGGGTGCAGGTCTTTCCCTACCTGGACGACTGGCTCCTTACCGCCCCAACAAGGCATCTACTTCTCTCCGCGCGAGACTCCTTTCTCCATCTTGCTCCATTTCTGGGCATCACAATAAATACAAACAAGTCCAACCTGGCACCCACTCAGCTCTTAGATTTCATAGGGGCCAGACTAGACACAAGGAGTTTACGAGCCTTCCTCACTGCGGACAGAGTTCTAAATCTGCAGCTCCAGGTGCGGGCCATTCTCCATTCATGTTCTGTTCCAGCGGAGTTGGTCCTGAGGGCTCTAGGGTCCATGGCCGTCGATAGCACTTCTTCCTCTGGCCAGGCTCAATATGCGCATTCTACAGTGGACGCTCTTAGTACAGTGGTCATACCTTGCTCTCCCATGCATCATCCCATAGCGATCAGCAAGGCTTGCAAGCGGTCCCTCTTGTGGTGGCTCCACTCCCGGATCTCCACGAGGGTCGCCCATTTTGTACTTGTCCCTCTCTCGCCACGGTGAACACGGACGCCTGCCGCCTCGGGTGGGGGCACTTTGGGCCGGACAGTCCAAGGCACGTGGAACGATTCAGAGACCTTACTGCATATCAATGTTCTAGAGATGAGAGCAGTGCTCTTAGCGTTGCTAGCACTTCAGGACTTTCTTCCCTTGGGAACAATTGCGATTCAATCGGACAATATGTCTGTTGTCTGGTACATCAACAAGCAAGGCGGAACAAGGTCTTACCCTCTTTGTCGAGAGGCCATGAGAGTTTGGGAATGGGCAACCTCCACCAATCGCTTTCTCATAGCAACGCACATTCCGGGTCGGTCCAACATCCTAGCGGACAAGCTCAGTCGCACCATTCTGACCCCTTACGAGTGGTCTCTCAATTGTCAAGTAGCGGAACGCATATTCGCACGGTGGGGAACGCCTTCATGCGATCTTTTTGCTTCTCCCTCAAACACCAAGTGCGACAGTTTTTTCGCTCTAATACCTCCTCCCGGAGGTACCCCAAGAGACGCTCTGGTGCATGCTTGGCCACCCGGTCTTCTGTATGCCTATCCACCCTTGCCTCTGATGCTGCAAGTTCTTCAGAAAGCCTCTCGGGTGGGTTGCAGAATGATTCTCATTGCTCCATTCTGGCCTCGACAGATCTGGTTCCCCTTCCTAAGGTCTCACTCGGTGAATCCTCCTTGGATTCTAGATCCCATTCGGATCTGATATCCCATCCATCCTGCATTCCTCCTCCGAACCTGGACAACCTGAAGCTGACCGCTTGGCTGCTCCAGTTCCACTCTTGATAAGGACTCGGTATTTCTTCTCCGTAAAGGCTATTTTGGTGGCGGCTCATAAACCATCCACTAGAAAGGTTTACGAAGCAAATGGAAACGCTTCTCTGTGTGGGCGGAGCGGCAAGGCCTAGATCCCTTCACGGTTCCTCTCCCTGTAGTGCTTGATTTTCTAACCTCTCTTTAATGATGGTGCCAGCAGTTCCACAGTCAAAGTTCAACTGGCGGCAATTTCTCACTATCACATTGGTCAAGAGTCTAATCCTCTTATGTCAGCCAAATTGTGCAAAACTTTTCTTAAGGGTACTTTCCTTCTCAGGCCCCTATAAAGCAAGCAGTTCCTCCTTGGGACCTTTCTTTGGTCCTACAGGCCTTGACCGCTCCCTTCGAGCCCGGCTACAGTGGATCTCAAATTCTTGTCTTACAAGACAGCCTTTTGGTAGCCATTACATCAGCCAAGAGAGTTTCTGAACTTCAAGCTTTATCAGCTAAACCGCCTTACTTGGTTTTTATCCGGACCGTGTCTCCCTCAGGACCAACCCGTCCTTCCTTCCTAAAATCGCTTCTGAAGCAAACATCAATCAATCCATTAACCTCCCTGTTTTCTTCCCTAAGTATGAAAACAAAGGTGAATATAGGCTACACTCACTAGATGTTCACAGGCAACTAAGATTTTATCTCAACAGGACAGCTGGTCATAGGCAATCCGACCAGCTGTTTATTTCCTTTGCAAAATTCAATTTGGGCAAGCCAATTTCTAAAGTTTCTCTGTCCCGCTGGATTTCACAGTGCATTTTATTGGCCTATCAAGCGTCAGGAAGGCCCGCACCGGAGGGTGTTCATGCCCATTCAACCCGGTCAGTATCTACCTCGGCAGCCTTCAAGGCTAGGATTCATCTAGATGATATTTGTGCAGCAGCCACGTGGGCTTCATCTCATACATTTATTTCTCACTATAAGTTGGATCTTGCATCTAGGGGTAGAGCATCCTTTGGCTCCGCGGTGCTCCGGAATATCCTTCCATGATGGCCGCCCAAGATTCAGGTAGCTGGGGACTCTGTCCCACAGGTTGCAGACAAATGAATATCCTACTTCAGATTTAGAAGTTATGTACTGACCATAACGTTCCATCTGAGTAGGTTTATTCGTCTGCAACCATCCCGCCCTCCTATCCCCCTGGCCTTTCAGTTTCCTGCATATTACTTGTTACCCTTTTGAGGGTATTGTTGCTTTGGCAAACTCGATCTGAGGTCATGAGGGTAGAGCAGGGCATTATGGGTGAGGGGAGGAGCTGAGAGCTTGGATCCATAGCTGGAAAACTATGCCGGTTCGGATCCGATATCGGATCCATAACCCACAGGTTGCAGACAAATGAATACACCTACTCAGATGGAACGTTATGGTGAGTACATAACTTCTAATTCCTACCTTAATATAAGCCAGCGTTCCTATGTATAAATGCTCAATTAAATTTACAAATGCATCAGAGAAATTTGTGCACTTCAGTAAGGTAAACAGATAGTCCCAACTTACTGAATCAAATGCTGAACCTATATCAAGACTAATAAGTGTTAAATCTTTCTTTTTCCTATTTGCAAAATCAATTAATGTTAAAGTTCTTCTTATATTATCAAAAGTATTTCTATTTACAATGAAGCCCGTCTGATCTATGTCTATAATGCCGGGGATAATTGTCTTCAATCTATCAGCAAAAATACTCATAAACATTTTATAATCAACATTAAGTAATGAGATGGGTCGATATGAAGAACATCTAGTTGGATCTTTATTAGGTTTAAAAATTGGTGAAATGTATATTGCCAAGATGGGGGGGTTATTAACTCAGTTTGGGCCAGAATAAAAACCTTATGTATTAATGAATATGTAGTTTTAGAAAGGATTTTATATATCTCTGGTATAATACCATCATTACCCGGTGCTTTGTTTGATTTAAGCTTATTTATTTATGTAATAACTTCTGTATATGAAATACTCTTGTCCAATAGTTTAATCTGTTGTTTATTAAGCTTTTTATTCATGTTTGTGGTTATAAACTCCTTTATTTTATCTTTAGGTTCCATGTTAATGTTGTTATGGTTAATCTTGTGAAAGTGATTTCTAAATTCATCCAGTATTTCTGGTATACTAGAAACATTCTACTTTTTCCTTAGAGAAAAGATTTCTTTGATATGGTTTTGTTTATTCAATCTTTTTGTTTTATTTTTAAGTCTATGTAAGTATTTGGGGCTTATTGAATAAGACAAAAACTTGTATTTCTCTAAAGTTATTTTAACTTTGAGTTAAAATTTCTTTATTTCTCATTTAGTTTGTTTATTTCTTCAATAACTTTCTTGTCCATAATATTTTCTTTATTATTATGTTTATAAGAGTCTAGTTTACTTTGAATATCTAACAATTCCTTATCCCAAGATTTCCTTTTGTTATTATACCATCTGATACTTTGTCCATATAGATATGATTTTAAGGCATCCCAAACAGACAATGGAGACTTCAGGAGTATTATTTATATCTAGAAAATGTTGTACTTCTGAAAGTATATATTCTTTATAGTCTTTTAGCTGAGTTAAGTATGCTGGTATCCTTTTGATCTGAACATTATGAGTATTTTTTATCATGAATTCAAAAACAATTGAGTTATGATCAGATATAGGACATGAAATGATTTTGGAATTAATTAAATCTGTTACCATCTGGTTAGAAATAAAGACCCTATCTATTTTTGAATAAGTTTTGTATCTGTTAGAAAAAAAGGTGTATGGTAATGATTTTGACTCTATCTGATTATTAATATCATTCAAATGATAAGAATTAGCAAAATCATTTAAATGTTTTGCATTAGATGTAATTCTTCTTTTCTTTATAGTGGTAGTATCACTTTCATGTAGTATACAATTAAAATCACCAGCTAAAATAATATCTCCTATAGAGAATGATATGATCTTATCAATATGATGTTTCACTGTATTAATACCAATTCCAGGTATCCAGTATACATTAATTAAAGTGTAAGTCTTCCCATTAATTTGTATTGTAACCATACAAAACATTCCTTTGTCATCCTGATAAGACTTAATGGTTTTAGGAATGGGCATACTTTTATTCCATAAAATAGCCACTCCTCTTTTTTCTGAGTGTGCTCTGAACTAACTAATACTGCATACTTATTAGTGGCTAGTTTATCAATATCTTTTTTCAAGAGATGGGTTTCTTGCAGGAAGACTAGATTGGCCTTGTGTAGATTAATGTATCTTATTAGGCTTGCCCTTTTACACGGATTATTCAATCCATTAATGTTTAAAGAAATTCCTTTTAAAGATGTCATTTGGCATTTTTAAAACTCAAGAATCTTATGATCGAAATAACAAATAACAAGATAAATAATGTTACATCTCCTCTCTTAGGTGTACCTTTAAATATAGCTGTATTTATTAAATCTCTTACGGGATTTTGTATAGGATTCAATTTTGTTTGTAGTGACAATGTGTACAAAATATATTGTGGATGTCAAAACTATATACATATAACAATGAACAAGTGAAAATAATGTAAGGATTAAACCTTGCATCCCGCCTGGAGTTGAAAACTCCAACTTAGAGCAGTATTTACTACTCAAGTTAACCCCCTACCCTATGCAGCAGTACCTCAGCTACCACCTTATCAATTTAATACTAGTTATATTTAACTGAGGTTAACAGTTTTCAATTCAATTATCTATCAAGACAAAACTACACATTTGGTAAAACAACATCATATAAAATAAAATAAACTTTTTTTTTTTTTTTTTAAAAACTGTTCATACTGTTATATAGATCTATGTAATATATAACACTTGAATTCTAATAGCATTCAAATAATCTTAATGTTAGAAATCAAGAGGAGAGAATTATGTTCTAACATTCATTTAAATCAAAAACTTTGGCTAATATGATTCAGACATTACATGCATTAAGATGCATCTATTTTCTGTCATGTGAATTCTATCAACAGCTTCCAAAAAAATCTTGAATTGTTTGTATATGAGCATTTACTTAAACTCATTATTGTCAATAGAGTAAAATATTGTATTCATAAAAATTATTATAAATCATATTGCATAGTTATGCAGATTCTCAAACACCTGCGTTATTACCTAAAAAAAAAAAAGCCATCACACACATAAATAGACACACACACATACATATACACACACATACATATACACACACATACATATACACACACATACATATACACACACATACATATACACACACACACACACACACACACACACACACACACACACACACATACATATACACATACACATATATACATAGATACACACACACACACACACACACACATATATATATATATATATATATATATATATATATATATATATATATATATGAATGATCTCACTGAGTTGTGTGTTAGTAGAGCACTATCCTACTTGCTGTCCCTAGAATAAATCTGTCTGCTTTATACAAAATAATGCACAGCAAACATATTAGTAACCAGATTTTACAATCATGCTAACCTACTGCTTTAAAATATATCACATGACATTTCTTCCAGAATAGAGTTATAAGATTATTTATGCTTGCCAATCAGATGAATTAAATGAGTTATAGTAAAGTATATGTTTGGGACAAGTTTTTAACACAGATTATTATGCTACTGTTAAGCAGATTTTCAAAAACATTTAAATAAATGTTTCATTTTCTATGCCTTCTAAAATAAGATATTTACTTGCTACAAGAAACTACATCATCCAAACTCATCATAACTGACATATTTTATGAATAGAGTATTTTTCCTGAATCTGTGGTGTGTCAGTGTGATAACCTTGTCAATGTTTATACTAACTGCTTTCAGTTTCTCTGTGAAAATTCTGTGAGTGAAGCTTCTGAGGAAACTCATGGACACTGTGCATGAGACAGCCCACATCCCAGATTGTCTCCCTTAACATTTTGGCGGGAAACTTATTAAAACTTGTGGCAAACATTCATTTTGTCAATAGAGTAAAATATTGTATTCATAGAAATTATTATAAATCATATTGGATAGATATGCAGATTCTCAGAAATAAAAGCCATCACACTCACACACATACATACACACACACACACTCACATATATATATATATATATATATATATATATATATATATATATATATATATATATATATATCTGATCTCACTGAGTTGTGTGTTAGTAGAGCACTATCCTACTTGCTGTCCATAGAATAAATCTGTCTGCTTTATACAAAATAATGCACAGCAAACACATATTGGTAACCAGATTTTACAATCATGCTAACCTACTGCTTTAAAATATATCACATGACATTTCTTCCAGAATAGAGTTATAAGATTATTTATGTTTGTCAATCAGATGAATTAAATGAGTTATAGTAAAGTATATGTTTGGAACACAAATTTTTAACACAGATTATTATGCTGCTGTTAAGTAGATTTTCAAAAACATTTAAATAAATGTTTCATTTTTTATGCCTTCTAAAATAAGACATTTACTTACTACAAGAAACTACATCATTTAAACTCATTATAACTGACATTTTATGAAGAGTATTTTTCCTGAATCTGTGGTGTGTCAGTGTGATAACCTTGTCAATGTTTATACTAACTGCTTTCAGTTTCTCTGTGAGAATTCTGTGATTTGAAGTTTCTGAGGTAACTCAAGGACATTGTGCATAAGACCGCCCACATCCCAGATTGTCTCTCAACATTTTGGCGGGAAACTTATTAAAAACTAGTGACAAACATTCATTTAGCAGTGTAAATGCATCTAAACATGACAGAACCTCCACAATGTATTCCACAGATCATCACAGCCTCTATGCAAGTGAAATTAAACTCAAAATTACCAACAAGCAATAAAACTCAGCATTCTTCTCCCAACTCAATTTTCATACAAATCCTATTATTCACTGTGCCCACACAGTCTAAAGCATTTCTATATATTAATAAAGAAAAGAAAAGAGAGTAGAAAATAAAAGGGAGTGAGGCAGAAATAAAAAAAAATGTAAGAGAAAGCTGTAAGAAGTATATACAATGGAATGTTACTTACTGTTTATATTAATAGAGTTAAAAATAAAACATATTATTTACTCTTATTTAGTTCTGATTATTATTAGTTAAAGCATGACAGATTATTTACAAACAAGCATAAGCAGTATAATCAAGAAAGTATAATTAGAAATAGCATTTGAAGAACTTATAAACTTTTACAAGAAATAAATATGTTATTATTGTATTAATGATATTTTCATTACTGTTCTCTCCCTGCCCTCCCCCACCCTTTACCCACTACATAATCTAAATAGAATGTCATTGTTTAAACAAAGAAAATAATAAAAGAAGGAAAAAAAAAGGTAAAGATAAAAAAATGTATCAAATTACTAATCTTACTTTTTTCAGAAAGAAAAACAGAGTCACAGCCTGCCATTAAATCCTCAGGCATTTTGACTGGTTATGAAACAAAACATTTCTTTGCACATAGAGAATAACTTTGATTAAATCTTTTCCAAAATATTAGTGGCTTTCTGGAAATGCAGGAACTATATTCAAAAAGATTAATAATGAACTAAAATGATGAGAGAGAAAAAAAACATATAACAAATCATTTGTTTTTTAGTCTCTTCTTCTTCTCTGAAGTCTTCCAGGAAGCTTCAGTTGCCAATTTCTTTAATGAAGAACTAGCCCATTCCATTTCTTCTATTTTATCCAAAATCCTTTTTTTTTGACAAACAGTAAAGCAGAGTCTAAATCATCGAAGACCTTAGGACCATCAGGAAGGAAGATTTTAAGCTTGGCAGGAAACAGAAGGTATGTTTTAAACTGTGCTTTTTAAAGCTCCCTTATTAGTGGCAGAAAAACTTTTCTTTTAGCAATTACCATGGAAGAATAGTCAGTGTCAAAACGCACAGTTGTCTCATTAAACTTAACAGGAGCTTTAGCCCAAGCAGATTTAAGAACCATCTCTTTATCAAAAGATGATAGAAATCTAACTATAACTGATCTAGGATAGTTTTGTTAGAGTTAGTATTAGCTATAGATCTATGTGCTCTTCGATACCAAAAGAGAATGCTTCTGGTAAATCTAAAGTTTTAGGGAGCCATGTTGTTAAAAAGAAGTAATATTGTTACCTTCAATATTTTCTGGCAGTCCAAAAATCCTAATGTTATTGCCTAGATCTATTTTCCAGGTCATCCAGCTTTGTTTGTAAATGTGTATTTTGTTTCAGCAGAAACTCAATGTTGATTTCCTGTTCTTGTATTTTATTTTCCATGTCATTCACAGCTTCTTCTATGCCTGTCATCTGGATCTTCTGTTGTTGCAGGTCCATATGTAACAAGTCTATTTGTTTTGTAGTTTTTTCTATGAAAGTGTCTATTTTAGTATCCATTTTATCCATCTTAGCAGTAAGTTGCTGGACTATATCAGAGACTGAAGTTCTTTCTTGATGCTGGAGTCTTGAGAATTTGTCTTACTGGAACTCATTTCAGACTGATAAACTGACAGGAAAATTTCCAAAGTAATTTCTGACAGGAATATTATTAAGATTTCCTTTCTTTTTTAGATATAGTTCAAGAACTATATAAAACAAACATATTTAGAAAGAAAATTACTTCAAGAATTAATTTTTTAAGTAATTAATTCCTGTCAATGTAATGAAATTGGTGGAGCTGAAGAAATCTGCTGCTATCCTGTGTTCATCCTTGGCCACCCCCTTTCAGAAAATCTGACCAGTTAATAGTCAGATTTGCAACAAAGGCAGAGGGCACGGCCATTTCAAAATACACAGTTTCCAAATGGATAGCACACTGCATCCATTTCTGCTACAAGCACCATGGTAAACCAACCCCTCAGGCGGTCAGAACACATTCCACTAGGGCAACATCTACAGCATTTCTCAGAGGAGTCCCTACCAGGGACATCCTGGAAGCTGCTACCTGGAATTCTGTACACACCTTCAAGGATTACCACCTGCCTATCTTTTCCAAATCCAGGGCAGGTTTTGCTACAGCAGTCCTGCGAGGCATACTAGCCAGCCCTAAATCTCTTCTTGACTATCTGCCCTAGGGCATTTATAAGCCTAGCCAATGTGTGTTTGGCTTTCGCCACCCTTTTAGATTAGTTGACTTGTGCCTCTCTATAGTAGGTCACAGAAGATAGCCCTTTTAAGGTTTAGTTTACTGTGCCTCTGTCTAGTAGGGACACAGAAGAGATCCCAGGGGTAAACCTACAATCTCCCATCCACTCGTCCAGATTTCTCGTGAAGAGAGGGTCATTGAGGGGCTCTGCTTAACATGGATTGGGATTTTGTTCCAGAGTGAGGGGAGCCTCTGGGATATGAATCTGTCCCTCCAGCATGTCCTATTTATTTCTGTGCTGAGGTTTAAGTCCTGGAGCGTGTAGCTCTAAGGGATTTGGATTTCCTGAGGTGGAGCTTGTCCATTAATTCTGGGTTGGACATGGCTTTATACGTCTGGCACAGATCGCCTCTGAGTAGGCGGTAAGCAAACTGCGTAGGGCATCTGTTTAAGTCCCTTGATCCTCTTGGTGAGGTGCTTTTGGGGTCTTTCCAGTTGCTGCAGGTGGCTGGTAAGGTACATCCCAAATGGGGCATTGTATTCAATTATGGGCCTGATGAGTAGAGGGGCACAATAACCTCTCGATCTAGATGCGAACCCTTTCGTGATAGGGTGGGCTATATAGAAGGTCTTTCTAACCACTTTGGCAATGTGATTGTCAAAGGAGAAATTGCTATCTACTTGGGTCCCCAAATCCCTAATTATTTCTTTACTTAATGGATAACCACCTATGTGGTAATTTGTGGGCACTTTGTTTTTCCCAAAGGGGATGACTGTGCACTTTTTGGCATTTAGCTTTTGGCCATGGCTCTGGCACCAGTTATCTGTCTCCGTGAGACCCTTTTGGAGGATGCTCGTGTCAGTTGGCGAGTCTGTTATGGCACCCAGTTTGCAGTCATCTGCGAACTTGGTTAGCCATAGTCCTCCCGTGTTAGCCTGTACCTTTGAGAAATATATACCGAACAAGAGGTCCCAGGACTGAGCCTTGTGGGATGCCACTTGTAACTGCTTTAGAGTCTGACATGGCACCTGGAATTCTGACCATGTGGGTTCTATCCCTGAGCCAGTTTGCAACCCATCTTGTGACATAGGGGTTGATATTTAAGCTGGTGAGCTTATTTATGATGCCCGAGTGGGGTATTGTGTCGAAGGCTTTTGCGAGGTCCAGGTTGGCTGTGTTGGACTACCTTCCCTTCATCTATGGCCTTGGTGACTGTTTCAAATTAGTAGTCCAGGTTCAAGAGGCAAGATCTGCCCTTAAAGCCGAATTGGGTAGGATCCAGTGTTTGGAGGTTCTCAATGTCTTTGAGTTCCATGATGATACGCTCCATAGCTTTGCAGACCAGGCTAGTCAGGCTTATAGGGTGATAGTTTCTGGGGTCTGTTGTGGCACCACCTTTGTGGAGTGGGACCACTGTTGCTGTATGCCATTCCTTGGGTACATATCCTGTAGTAAGGCTGAAATTGAACAATGACTTTATGTGAGGGTTCAGTTCTTCTTGGAGCTCATGTAAGACGCAGCCCGGGACACCGTTCGGTCCCATTGATGCTGTGTTTTTTTGCTTTGGAGAGGGCAGCTCTCACTTGTGTATCTGTGATGTCAGGGAGGCTACACTCTGTTGGGGTAGACGTTTGCACTTTTGGGGGGGGGGAAGGGGGGGGAGTTTGCACTGAACCTGTCTGCCAGGATGTTGGCAATGTCTGTGGGTTTAGTGTATTTTTTGCCATTTTGCACTAACTCAGAGCATACCTGGGAGTTGCCACCCAGGTTCCTGACATAACTAATGAAGGCCTTATGATTATCTTTACTGTCTTGTGCAATTTTTTTTTCGAAGCTGGCCTTAGATCATTTTATGAGGGATCGTAGTTTCTTGCTAGTACTGATCAGAGATACCTTCCCTTTTTGGGATTTTGCTCCATTGTGTAGTAGCTTCCTCCTTCTGTTGTATAGCTGATTTATGGCTGGGGTCCACCAGACAGGTGGTCTGCCTTTGGAGGAGTGAGTCTTTGTTATTTGGGATAGCACGATCCATGCCTTCCTGTAGGTGTCCATAGAATTCTTTTTGTAAAGGATTCTGCGGTTTGGGCCGTATTTTCCACTGGCCCAGGGGCTTTGAAGGATTCCACCTCGGTTTTGAGAAGTGTGAAGTTTGCTTTTGAGAAGCTCTTCACCGTGGTTTCCTTGGCTGGGGGTGGGGATGGGGATATGGATGTCCAGTGAGATTAATTTATGGTCAGATCTTACCAATGAGGGGTATACCTCTGGTATGGAACATAGAGTCCCCATGTTGATCAGGTCCAATACGTTTTCCCCTCTTGTGGGAGTGGTGACCAGTTCCATAGCATTTGAGTTTATAAAATTCTAAGAACTGTTGGGCGAGGGTGTTGGGGCTTGAGTAGTGCTCCCAGTCTGTTTGGGTAATTGAAGTCACCCAATATAATGGTGTTTGGAGAGACCTTCATATTCTCCAGTGTTCTCAGGAAAGCCGAGTGGGTTTCCTGAATTTGGGAGGGTAGTCTATATCAGGGCTACAAACTGAAAGGCAGTTTTTCCCACTGTTAGTTGCCCATGGCTGGCCTCCGATGCTTCGTGCAGTGCCACTAACCTGGAGGTGTGGGTATCTTTGAATATGGATACTCCCCCTTCCTTTTGTGGTTCGTTCTGAGTTTTGGGGCTGAAAAGCATGGTATGATGTATAACCTGGTAGTGCTGGATGCTCTCAGGAGCCTTGAACCAGGTTTCTGTTACTGCACAGATATCGATAATTCTCCATACTGAGGAGAGCCTCAAGTGCGTGCATATTGAGGTTTAGACTTCTGGCATTGAGCAGCATTACCCGTAGTTTCTTTTTCCTTGTGTTGTCTATGGAGGTGGGTTTGTCTTTTGAGCCTTGCCTAAAAAAGGCACTTTGAGGGTGGCAAGAGCCTTAGCCGGTATTCGAAAGCCCAGGGGTGACAGGTGCAAGCTGTCCCTAGCGACGCATCGTGGCTTGTCGAGCATGTTATCTCAGGCTGATACAGACACTGAATCCCCTTTGAATGACACCAATACTTTAGCCAATTCTTAAAATTGATCATTTTGTCTTTATACTGTGGCATTATTCTTGGTGAGGGTAAGATGCTACTCAAGGTCAGGGTTATACCGGCCTGGGCTACATGATTAGAGATATCCTCAGTTTCTTTTCATGTAGTCCAGGGAGTTACGTCTCAGGTCATTCACACCAGCGTGGACAATGACGGTCATATTTGTACTTGCTTTGGAGTGACCTGAGTGCTTGTGTTATGTGGCGGATCCTGGCACCCGACAGGCAGCTTAGTGACCTTGTTCAGCCTGGTGAGTGGGATGTCAGTGTGTCTGACAATAGTCACCTATTACAAGTGTATTAGGTGTGTTTAGCCTTAAGGGCTGTGACTGTGGCACACTGACTTTGTGAACTCTGTGATACGTGGGTACTGTTGGGGGGTAGCGGTTGCTTGGGTATCTGCTTTGGCGGTCTCTGCTGCTTGGGCAGATTTTTATTTAGAGCCTCAGAGTATGTTTTTGTGCGTTTGGTTTGCTATTGCGATAGGTCCATGTGAGACTGGATTTGTGGTGTGTGTGGTTACCCTCTCCTGACTGTGCCAGTGGTGGGTTGAGAGAGCTCCGCCTCCAGTTTGGCTATATAGTTGCTTCTCACATATATTTGAGCTTGTTGGGAATCCACACAAGTGTGATGACTGCAACAGTAAAACAGGAAGAACATAGTACAGTTGTGTATACTTACCATAAATGTAGAAGTTTGAGTGTATTCACTGTTGCAGTCTTGGTTTCCCTCCCTCCAGCCCCCTGGATGTTAATGTTTCACTGTTGGAGTAATCACATTTGGGTTATCTGCCTGCAGGTAGCCCTCAGCCGGCCTGAACAGAGTATTCAGATTTCTGTGTCTGATGCTGTCACTTCTTCCATGACGTCAGGTCATCAAGGGTATAAACATGCAGCCGATGCCATTACATCAATCTTTCTTGCTGTGCGGTGCCCGAAGCAGAAGCAGTTTGCAAGTGCCGGTTGGCAGACTCCTGAAATTTTCATTTTAGATCTTCAGACCTGAAGTCTTCAAAAAGATAAGTACCCCATTGGGGATCCTTTTTTCTTGTTCTAACCGATGTCAGAAAAAATAACAATTGACTTGCCTGCGGAAAGCAAATACCTCATAGAGATTTTCATTCTTACTGCGTCACTTGTTTAGGCCCAGACCACGACGTTCCTCGCTGTCTGTTTTGTGGCTTGTTCAACGCCCAAGTATTCGTCGTCCGGCTGTTTTTGTAGCTAAATACTTTTGTTCTCCATACTCCGAAATAGCTTCGTTAAGCCATCCAACTACCTATCTTCTGAAAAAATGTAAGGATAAAAATGGCGACAGACAGCATAAGTTCAAAACTGCCAAAGCTTCCGTTAAGCTAGTTGCTAGTCCGCCAGTACTCTGTGAGGGGCTTTGGCAGCCCCTGATACCCGCTACTACAGATTCACAGGCTTCTACTGAGACCCATTTGGAGTCCGGTATGCCGCGAGATGCTTCAACTGTAGAACCTGCGGCTGTCTCTACTTTGGATACGTCTGGAGCCACTGTGCAGGCACCAGCTTCTGAGGGTGTATTCAGGCCTACCAATTTTCATATTAAACCGATGACTTCATTTCAAGTTAAGAATACCAAATTCCTCGGGCCTAAAGCTAGCACTACACCTAGAAAACAGATGAGCAAACCGCATTCTCAGGTCCATATGCCTCAAAAACAAATGATTAGAATGGCTGAAGACCTTGTTACTTTAATTGGGGGAAGCCTCTAGGAGACCTAGAACTGACTTTCTTTCTGATTCGTCCGATCAGGAGTCTGATCTCTGTTCCTTCTCACTACCAAGATTTACCCTGATCTACGTATGAGGATTCTGATGCCCAGGATTCCATTCCCTCTGCTTTCCCTCCAGAAGATTTTTCTTTTGGTGAAACCTTGCATACCCTTAGGGAGCAGTTCCGCTGGGAAAGCCAGGACTATTCCGTGTCCAAAGAGAGACTTACGGAATTTTTACTCCTGCCTCAACACAGGCCTCTAGCTCTCCCTCCTGGTCTGGAGATTGTAGATGTTTTCTTGGAATCCATCCTTACCCCAGGCACTTTGCCTCCAGCTCCCAGGAAACCTGACAGGTACTACAGAGTACCTGACTCTCTCAAATTCATCTTCAAGAATCCTACTGTGGATCCAGAGACCATTTCCCAAGGACCAAAAGATGTTAAGGCTACTACTGCCAAAAATCCTACCCCTTCTGATAGGGACTCCAGAGCTTTAGACAGATGGGGTAAGAAGGGTATACACTTCTGCTACTTTGGTATTAGGACTTTAAATTGCCAGTTTCATATGTTAAAGTATCAAACATATTATGGGACTGCTTAAACAGAAAATGATGATTCCTGACTGCTGAATACAAGGATTTGCAAGAGTTCATGTATTTTGCTGAACAAGTTGGTAAACATACTTTGCAATGTGGTTTTGGTGCTTTAGAAGCATCTTGCAGGGCTGTTGTCACTGGGTCTGTACTTAGAAGGCATGCTTGTCTTAAGGAACAAAACTTGCCAGATCAAGTTAAAGCCAAATTACTGGATGCACCCTTAAACCAAGACTGCCTTTTTGGCAACAAAGCAGAAGTCCTCAAAAGGATGGGGAAAAAAGCTAAATCTATGCAAACTGTTAAAGATTTCTTACAAGTACAACCTCCTAGATTCAGTAGGCATTGGCCTTCAAAGAACTGGTCTTTTCCATTCCCTTCCAGGCCTTCTCAGTCCAAACCCAGGAGCAGCAGACCATCAAGACTTAAATCTCAGGCTACGCACAGATCTAAATAGTGGGGGGCTCCCACTTCCAAAGCAGGGAGTAGTAAGCCACCCCCCAATGGAAAAACGGCACAATGACTTACCTGAACTCTTTCGTGCCCTGCTCAACTACTTGCTCCCTTAGGAGGAAAGCTCGCCCTGCATGCAAAAAACTGGGAATTCATTACCCAGGACAAATGGGTTTTAAACAGTTTCCCCTAGGGTACAGATTCCACTTCCACTCGTTCCCAACCCCAAGTTGATGGCCAGAACACCCCCGAAATCAGTGGGCGGAGGCCCAAAGACAAGTGCTCTCTCTCCTCAGTATGAGGGATATTCAATCTGTCCCAACAGAACAAAGGGGGCAAGGTTTTTATTCAAGACTGTTCCTAGTTCAGAGAAAAGAAAACTCCTGGCATTCTGCCCTGGACCTGTCTATTCTCAACACCTTTCTGGTTGATGCAAAATTAAAAATGTTAATTCTTCATTAGCTTCTTCCTGTGCTAATCAAGGATGCCTGGCTGGCAACCCTAGACTTAAAAGAAGCTTACCTGCACATCCCAATAAGGGAATCCTGCAGACAATACCTACGTTTCAGGGCGAGCTGCAGTATCAGATGTTCGTTTCACTGTTGCAGTCATTACACTTGGGTAATCTGTTGGCAGGTTGCCCTCAGTCGGCCTGATTAACGAAGTCTTGGGTCCTGCGTCACTGCTGTCCCTTCAATGATGTCAGGTCGTCAGGGGTATAAAACATGCAGCCAATGCTATTACATCAGTCTTTCTTGCCGTGCGGTACCAGAATCTGAAGCAGTTAGCAAGTGCCGGTCAGCAGACTCTTGTAATTTTCGTTTTCGAGTTTCAGAACCGAAGTCTTCAACTTAAAGCTAAGTACCCCATTGGGGAAACTTTTTCTTGCTCCTTACCGATGTCAGTAAAATTTAATTGCATTACTTGTGGGAAGCAAATACCTCAAAGATTTTCATTTGTACTATATTCTTTGCCTAGGCCCTGACCACGACGTACCTTTGTCGGTTTTGTGCTTTATTTAATCAGTGCACTATCCGTCTGTACATTTATACCTCTAAATATTTCTGTTCTCTGTTTAATTATCCAGAAATTATGTCTGTTAGCCATCCGACAACCGGAATTCCAAAAAAAGCAAAGAAAGACGGAGACAGGCTGTTGAGGTCCAAAACTGCAGACGCTTCTCCTAAGCCAGTTCACCGGTACTTAGTGAGGCGCTTTCGCAGCCCCTGATGTTCTTCATGTTTCACTGTTGCAGTCATAACTGTAGGGTGCTCCTGCCGGCAGGCAGCCCGAGGTCGGCCAGAATCCCAAAGTCTGGGTCTGGCGTCGGCTGCATAAGCTAGTATCCTGACGCCACGCCTTTGGTACATAGCCCTCAGCCGACGCCATCTTCTCCAGTCTTTCTTGCCGTGCGGTGGAAAGCAGCTCGCAAAACGGTTGGCGATTTTTCGAACAGCATTTTTGGTTGTTGTCGGTCCGAAGTTGTTACTTCTCTTCTCAAAGCTGAGTACCCCGTTGGGGAATCTTTTTCTTGTTCCTCCGATGTCAGAAAAAGTTAATTGTATAGCGTGTGGGAAACAAATACCTCATAAAGATTTCCACTCTTACTGTTTACCTTGCTTAGGCCCTGACCACGACGTTTCTTGTTGTCTGTTCTGTGCCAGGTTCAACTCTCGTACTATCAAACGCAGGTACGACTGGGCTTTAAATTATTTTGGCAGACGCTTCAATTACAGAATGTCGTCTGATACTACCGGAGTTCAAAAGAAGTGCAAAGATAAAGACAGGCCTCCGAGGTCCAAACAGGACTCGTTGCAGCTGGAGCCAGCGTCCGGTTCGGCTGTTGTCAGTGAGGCGCTTTTGCAGCCCCTGTCGTCCGCCGCTTCTTAACAGATGGCCGATACGGACTCCCATGGGGAGCCATCAAGGCCCACTATTTTAACTGCTGCAGGACCTTCGGACGTCGCTCCTTCAGATGGGTCCGGAACCGCTGTGCAGGTACCGGCTTCTGAGGGGGTTTTCAGGCCTACTCACATTACTATTTCAAAGGCAAAGACAAAGACTCCTAAGTCTAAAGTTTCAGCTCAAGCTGTTTCTGAATCCACTCCCAAGACACAAAAACAATTATTGAGGATGGCTGAAGACTTGCTTACAATGATTAGGGGTTCTCACCCCCCTCCTGAGAAAAGGCCTCTACAGGATGTTACTCTGGATTCCTCTGACCAGGCCTCTGTCTCTTCTGTTTCTTCCTCTGATCAGAACTATACCTTCCCCCCTTATGAGGATTCGGATGCTGAGGAATCTTTGCCCTCGGCCTCTCCGCCTGAGGATTTTTCTTTTGGGGAAACCTTGCATGAGATGAGGGAACATTTTCATTGGGAAGGACAGGAATATTCTGCTTCCAAAAAGAGGCTTAGAGAATTTCTTCTTCCTCAGCATAGGCCTTTAGCTATCCCTCCTGTCTTGGACATTGTTGATGATGCTTTTTCTGAGGCTAATTTGAATCCTGATTCCATGCCTCCTGCTCCTTCTAAGCCTGATAGATTTTATAGGGTTCCTGACTCTCATTTATTTTTATTTAAAAATCCTTCTGCAGACCCTGAAACTATTTCTCAGGGTTCTAAAGCTGCTAAGGTTGCTACTTCTAAAAATCCTATTCCCTCTGAGAAGGATTCTCGTGCTTTAGACAGGTGGGGAAAAAAGGTATATACTTCTGCTACCCTATCTGTAAGGGCATTAAATTGCCAGTTTCATATGTTTAAATACCAGCAATTTCTTTTGTCTGTTTTAAAGCAAAAGCTTGCTTCCGTACCTGCTTGTGCAGAGGATAAGGAACTTCAGGATTTTTTGCATGCTACTGAACAGGTTAACAAGCATAGCTTACATTGTGGTTTTGATGCTTTGGATGCTTCCTGCAGGGCTGCTGCCTCTGGTACTGTGATTAGGAGACATGCCTGGCTTCGTGAACAAAGTTTGCCTGAACAGGTTAAGGCTAAGCTATTAGATGCCCCTGTTCAACATGATGTTCTTTTTGGTTCTAAGGCTGAGGAAGTTATTAAAAAGATGGAAGAAAAGGCAAGTCCATGCAGACTGTAAAAGATTTCTTGCAGGTTCAGCCTCCTAGATTTTCCAGGAATTGGCCCTCTAAAAATTGGTCCTTTCCCACGTCTGACAGGCCTCAAAGGGGAAGATATAGACGCTCCAGAGGTCGTGGTCAAGGCCAGACCTCGTACAGATCTAGACAATGGACTGCTTCTTCACCTAGAAGGGGAGAAGACAGATCCCAATCTCAAAGAAAACCAACTCAATGACTCTCTCGGTTGGGCTTCAGGACCTCTTTACCTGGACGCCCCTCTCGGAGGAAAACTGTCTCTTTTTTACAGGAATTGGACTCATATTACCCAGGACAAATGTGATTTTTAAAAGGTTACAAGTTCCACTTTCACACTTTGCCAAGGACTCACGGTTGGCCAGATCTGCCAAAACTTCAATGGCCATGAGAGCCATAGAGCCTGTTCCACTCTTGGAAATGGGAAAAGGATTTTATTCAAGGCTGTTTCTGGTTCCCAGAAAACAAAACTCTTGGAGACCTATTCTGGACCTTTGTTAAACACCTTTTTGGAAATTCCAAAGTTCAAGATGCTTACTCTGCAACAGTTACTTCCAATGCTCTCTCAGGACGCCTGGATGGTGACATTGGACTTAAAGGAAGCCTATTTGCATATCCCTATCAGACAAGAACGCAGGAAATTCCTCAGGTTCAAGGCAGGTTCGAGGCACTTTCAATTCTCTGTTCTGCCCTTTGGTTTATCTACTGCGCCCAGAGTCTTCAAGTGCCTGGCACCAGTAGTGGCTTACTGCAGACTTCAGGGGATTCAAATTTACCCCTATTTGGACGACTGCCTTATTCAGGCAGACAGCAAAGATCTTCTGCTTCAACATCTAGACTTCGTTCAACGTCTTCTCCTCTTACTGGGATTCTCAGTGAACATAAAAAAGTCACATTTGATCCCTTCTCAACAAATGGTATTCTTGGGAGCCCTCTTAAACACAACCTTACAAAGGGCCTACCTCACTCCAGAAAAACAAACTCAGCTGGCTTCTACTTTCAACACCTTGGCAACTCTATCTCAGCTCACTGCAAGGAAATTCCTGCAGGCTCTGTCTACATGGCTTCCTGCATTCTGTTGATTCCAAACGCAAGGCTTCACATGAGAAAGCTTCAATGGTATCTGAAAAGTGTATGGTCACAGCATTATCATGATCTGGATATTCTGATTCCTCTGATCCCCTGCCTCCAGAAGGAGTTCCTCTGGTGGTCCAGGGCATGCATTTTGAACGAAGGAAAACCTTTTAATCTCCCTCAACCTACTCAAATCCTAACCACGGACGCCTCGGATTATGCTTGGGGAGCACACTTTCTAGACAATTGCCAGCAGGGAACCTGGACAAAGGACCATCTTCACTGGCACATCAATCTGAAGGAAATGTTGGCAGTTCAAAATGCCCTTTTGGCCTTCAAACACCTTTTCCAACCAGGGCCTCTGCTAATTCGCACAGACAACACCACGGTCATGTGGTACATCAACAAGCAGGGGGGATCTCATTCTTACCCCCTTTGCAGACTGGCTATGGGTTTATGGGTCACAGCTCTAAATTTGAATCTGCATCTCCAGGCTCAATTCATTCCAGGAAAACGGAATCTTTTAGCAGACAGCCTGAGCAGAAACATTTCGGATCCTCACGAATGGATGCTAGACACGAACTTGTTCAAAAGGATTACTGCAGTTTGGGGATGTCCCCAGATAGATCTGTTTGCATCCCATCTCAATCATCAGCTGCCTCACTTTTGCACCAGGTCCTTCCACAAAACAGCATGGAGAGTGGATGCCCTGTCTTTCAGCTGGAGAAGTCTGTCAGCATATGCCTTCCCTCCTCTTCCTCTACTACCTCGGGTACTACTGAAGATAAAGCAGGACAAGCCCAAGTTCCTCATCTTGATTGCTCCAAATTGGCCTCGACAGTTTTGGTATCCGACTCTAAAGCTCCTGTTCTCGGGGCCTCCTTGGATTCTTCCACTGAACCCTTCGCTTCTGTCCCAGCATCAGGGTCAGTTACTACATTCCAATCTCAAGACCCTTTGCTTGGCAGCTTGGCTCTTCAAAGGAATTTGATTGCCTCTAGTCTTCCCAAACAAGTTTTGGATGTTCTTTTGGAAGCTAGACAGCCTAGCACTAGGAAATCTTATGCCTCTAAATGGAGGAGGTTTTCTATTTGGATGCAGGGCCGAGGTTCTGATCCTCAGGTTTCTGATCTCTCCTCTATTTTGCTTTACCTTTCGGAGCTTTTATCTAAGGGACTTTCATTTTCTTCCATTAAGATTCATGCTTCTGCTATCTCTGCGCATTTCAGTTCTGATCCTCCTGTTTTTTCACATCCTTTGATGAAACAGTTCTTGAGGGGGGCTAAGAATTTGCGGCCTCCAAGGACCCCTCCGGTCCCTGCCTGGGATCTTAATTATGTTTTAGAAAAACTTACTTTGCCTCCTTTTGAGCCTGCTGCATCTTCAGATATTAAGTTTCTATCTTGGAAGACTGTTCTTTTGTTAGCTTTGACCTCTGCCAGAAGGGTGTCAGAGTTGCAAGCTCTTATGGCTGTGGAACCATACCTTATTTTCCATCAGGACAGAGTATCCTTGAGGACCAATCCTACTTTCATGCCTAAGGTGATTTGAAAGTGGCCTTGAATCAGACAATTCACCTTCCTACTTTCTTTCCAAATCCTCAAAATAAAGGGGAAAGGATTTTGCATTCATTGGATGTGCACAGACAGTTAAGATTTTACTTGGACAAGACTAAAGATTTCAGAAAGTCTAACCAATTGTTTGTTTCCTTTGCCTCCAGTTCACTTGGAAAACCAATTTCTAAACAAACTATTTCCAAATGGATTGCTTATGGGATCAGATTTTGTTACACTCATCATGGTAAACAGTTTCCTGGAACCATTAGAAGTCATTCTACTAGAGCAGCTGCTACTTCTACAGCTTTTCTCAGAGGAGTACCTACCAAGGATATCTTGGAAGCTGCCACTTGGAGTTCAGTGCATACTTTTTCCAAGCACTACAATCTCCCTTTGTTTTCTAAGTCTAGGGCAGGCTTTGCCTCTGCTGTCTTGCAGGGTATTCTTGCCTCCCCTTCTGTCTAAAGCCTCCTCCCTCTCTACACTGCTTTGGGATTCCACCCTACAGTTATGACTGCAACAGTGAAACACGAAGAACATAGTACAGTTGTGTACACCTACCATAAATGTAGATGTTCGAGTGTCTTCACTGTTGCAGTCGGGGTTTCCCTCCCTCCTATCCCCTCTTTTTCTCATTTGTGGTGTATTTGTGTTTCCTTGTTGGATTCATGTTTGATTTATTGGGGTATTCTGACATCTAGGGCAAGAAAGGCTGGAGAAGATGGCGTCGGCTGAGGGCTATGTACCAAGGCGTACTGACGTCAGGATACTAGCTTATACAGCCGACGCCGGACCCAGACTTTGGGATTCTGGCCGACCTCGGGCTGCCTGCTGGCAGGAGCACCCTACAGTTATGACTGCAACAGTGAAGACACTCTAACATCTACATTTATGGTAGGTGTACACAACTGTAGTATACCCGCTACTTCCGACTTGCAGGCCTCTACGGAGACCCATTCGGAGTCCGGTATGCCGCGTGATGCTTCACCTATGGAACCAGTGGATGTCTCTAGCTTGGATGGGTCCGAAGCCGCTGTGCAGGCACCGGCTTCTGAGAGTTTTCCGGCCTACAGACTTGCATATTAAACAGACTCCACCTTCTGTTCTAAGACCTAAATCTTGGTCTCTGTCTAAAAAAACGATGCCCAGACCACATGTTCAGGCCCCTATGCCTAAAAAACAAATTATCAAATTGGCTGAAGGTCTTACTACTCTAATCAGGGGTAGTCAACCCCCCTCCCCTTCAAAGAGGCCTAGAACTGAGCTTGACTATGAATTTTCTGATCAGGAATCTGTTTCTTCTAATTCTTCCAATGACCTGGATTTGTCCTTGCCTACTTATGAGGATTCTGATGCAGAGGATTCCACCCCCCCCCCCTTTACATACCTTAAAGGAGCATTTACACTGGGAAAGTCAGGAATTTTCTGATTCTAAAAAGAGGCTTGGGGATTTCCTTCTCCCTCAGCAATAGGCCTTTGGCTATACCTCCTGTACTAGACATTGTTGATAATGTGTTTTCAGAATCCCGTATGGCTCCTGATTCCCTGCCTCCGGCTCCTAGTAAACCTGACCGGTATTAACAGGGATGTTCGTGTTATACTGCTGCAGTCATCACATTTGGGTTATCCTGCAGTCAGGCGGTCCCGCAGTCGGCCGAATCCCAAAGTCTTGGTCCAGCGTCAGTTGTAGTCTCTTTTTCCCTGACATCAGTGCGACAGGGGTATGAGAGGCAGCCGACGCCATTTTCTTCAGTCTTTCTTGCCGCACGGTGCCCGAAGCAGAAGCAGTTCGCAAGTGCCGGTCGGCTAGCTCCTGAGATTTTCGAATCGAATTTCAGCCCGAAGTCTTCTCTAAAGCTAAGTACCCTGTTGGGGAAACTTTTCTTGCCTCAGACCGATGTCAAAGTTGTTAATTGCATTTCTTGTGGGAAGCAAATACCTCATAAGGATTTTCATTCTTATTGTATTCCTTGCCTAGGCCCCAGACCACAACGTCTGTGGTTGTCGGTTTTGTGCTAGGTTCAACAAATGTGCAATCAGGCGTCGGGCAGATTTCGCCCTACATTATTTTGGCAGAAAATTTAAGTATAGCATGTCGTCAGAGCAACCGACATCAGCAACTACTAAAAAAAGCAAGGATAAGGACAGGCAACCAAGCCAAGACCAGATAGGAAGGCCTGCCACTGGTTCTCCAGTTTTCATCGAGGTGCCTACGCAGCCCCTGACTACCCCGGATTTAGAAATTCTGACTGCCTCCCAGACTGAATCAGCTGGGCTGCAGGAGCCGGTTCTGTCTCACCCCTCGGATGCCAACCCTGACGGTGATCCGGAGACTTTGGACAGGCCTTCAGTTTCTGAAGGTGTCTTCAGACCAACAGCTATTTCTATTAAGTCTTATGCTAAACTTAAAGCCCCCTTAAAAGTTAGGAAACCGGGTCCACAGACCCCCCCCCAACAGGCCCCTATGCCTAAACAGATGCTCAAGATGGCTGAGGATTTAATTACCCTTATCAGGGGTACCCAACCCCCTCCTGACAAAAGGCCTAGACTGGAGGAAGATTGTCCTTCCTCTGACCAAGCATGCATTTCCTCTGCTAACTCTGAGGACCAGGATTATTCCTTCCCTCCTTATGAAGACTCAGATGCTGAAGAGTCCATTCCCTCTGCCCCCCCCCCCCGAAGACTACTCTTTTGGGGAAACTTTACACACCATGAGCGAACACTTCCACTGGGAAGGCCAAGATTACTCTGACTCTAAGAAAAGACTGAGTTTCTTCTTCCACAGCATAGACCCCTTGCAATTCCTTCAGTTTTAGACATTTTGGATGAGGTCTACACCGAATCTAGTCTCAACCCAGACTCCGTACCTCCTGCACACCTGTACACCGGCTAAACCAGACAGATACTAGAGTTCCTGATTCTCATAAGTTTCTATATAAAAGCCCTGTTGCAGACCCAAAAACCATTTCCCAGGGTCCCAAAGGGGTTAAGGCCTCTACTGCTAAGAATCCGCTACCTTCTGAAAGAGATTCCAGAGCATTAGAAAGATGGGGGAAGAAAGTGTATACGTCTGCCACTTTGGCCATGAGGGCCTTAAACTGCTAATTCCACATGCTAAAATACCAGCAGTACTTGATTACACAGTTAAAGCAGAAAATGATCCCTCAGACCGATCAACCGGTTTTCAAAAGAGTTGCAGGATTTGCTGCACGCAGCAGAACAGGTGGGAAAGCATACCTTACAGTGTGGTTTTGATTCATTGGAACCTCATGTAGAGCAGCTGTCACATGATCTGTAATTCGTAGACATGCTTGGCTAAAAGAGCAAGCCTTACCAGAACATTGTCAAAGCAAAGTTATTGGATGCTCCATTGCAGAAGGATGTGTTATTTGGTGTCAAAGCAGAGGAAGTCTTAAAGAAAATGCAAAATCTATGCAGACAGAGGTACAACCTCCTCATTTCAGCAGAAACTGGCCATCCAAAAACTGGTCCTTTCCTGCATCAGACAGACCCCAAAGGGGGTAGGTACAGACGCCCAAGGGGCAGAGGCCTGCCACAAGGTTCTTTCAGGCCTAGATAATGGCATACAACAACTCAGAGTTGGAGATGAAAGATCTCAACCCTTCAGGAAACTAACACAATGACTTCCCTCTTCGACTGCCAAGCAAAATTGCCCTGGCAGCACCTTTGGGAGGAAGACTGGCTCTATTTCCACAAAACTGGCGCATCATCACAAAGATTTCATTTTCACACTTTACCACTGATGTCCTTCAAGGATGCATCTGCAGTCCTTGCATATGGATTGTCCTGCCTCAGGCAGCCCTTTGGTCGGCTGGATTCCAAAGTCTGGGTCCGGCGTCGGCTGATGTCACCCTTTTTCCCGACATCAGAGCGTCTGGGGTATAAAAGCGTCAGCCGACGCCATCTTCCTCAGTCTTTCTTGCCGCACGGTGCCCGAAGCAGAAGCAGTTCGCAAGTGCCGGTCGGCCAGCTCCTGTAATTCAGCTACCGAAGACTTCAAAAGGTAAAGTACCCCATTGGGGACTTTCTTGCCTCAGCCGATGTCAGATAAAATTAATAATTGCTTAACTTGTGGGAAACTAATACCTCATAAGGATTTCCACTCTTACTGCCTCCCCTGCCTAGGCCCAGACCACAACGTCTCGGCCTGTTCAGCCTGTGCTTCCTTCAACTGACGCACTCTTAGACATCACGCGGAGTTTGCAGAGGAATTTTTTGGGGCTAGTTTTGCTAACAATATGCAGTCGGAGACTCCGACTTCTTAATTTAATTAAGAAATGGAAGGACAAGGACTGACACACGGGCCACTGTTTCGGCTGAAACCACGGCCAGGCCTACCGCGAGTGTCTGTCTTGGCTGAAACAGAGTCCTTGGTGCTTCCGTCCACCGATACCGCTCAACCGACAACCTCTGCCCTGGAGGTCCCTACGGAGTCGGTTATTCAATCTCCATCAGAAACTGGTGTCCTGGAAACTTCCGACACCATTCCCCTAGACAAAACTACACCAGCACGTGGTGCAGCCAGGCCTCCTGCATCCATGTCCATAAAGGCATTCTCTAGGGCTAAAGCTGCTAAACTCTCAAAAGCTTTGCCTCCCAGGGTTATTCCTCAGGGACCCTCTACAGGTTCACAGATCCTTAGTTTAGCAGAGCCCCTTATTTCCTTAACTAGGGGCTCACAGCCTCATCCGGACAGGGGCTCTCAACCTCCTCCAGATAAAAGGCCCAGGGTTGAGCCCTCTGATCCCCACTCCTCAGATGAGGCGCCTGATGGCTCTACTCTATCGGACCACCAGGAGGAGGCTTTTTCGGCCTACGAGGATTCTGATGCAGAGGAATCTATCCCCTCGGCCTCCCCTCCTGAAGAGCTTTCCTTCGGGGAGACACTTCACACTATATGAGGGAGCATTTCCAATGGCAGAGCCAGGAATTCTCTGATTCCAGGAAAAGATTAAGGACTTTTTTGCATTTACCTCCGCATAGACCTTTGGCTATTCCTCCTGTTTTGAATGTCATTGATGGTGTACTCTGAGTCTAGCACAACCCCTGACACTCATCCTCCGGCTCCTGCCAAACCCGATAGGTACTACAGGGTCCCGGACTCGCATCTTTTCCTTTACAAGGCCCACTCTGCTGATCCAGAAACCATTTCCCAGGGCCCTAAAGGGGTTGCAGCTGCCACTTCTAAAAATCCACTCCCCTCTGAAAGGGAGTCCAGGGCTTTAGAGAGATGGGGTAAAAAAAAGTGTATACTTCCGCTACTCTTTCTATGAGGGCTTTAAATTGTCAATTTCATATGATACAGTACCAAGAGTATTTGTTGGATGAATTGCATGAAAAACTGTCTTCACCTGAGCCCCTAGATAGCAAATCGCTTCAGGATCTGGTACATAACTCACAACAGGTTAGCAACCATTTCTTGCAGTGTGGTTATGATGCATTGGAAGCTTCTTGTAGGTCAGCTATGACAGGTGCAGTCATACGTAGGCATGCTTGGCTGAAGGAACAATCTCTGCCAGACCATGTTAAAGCAAAGCTTCTGGATGCTCCACTGGAAAAGCAAAAGTTATTTGGCTCCACTGCTCAGGAGGTTTTAAAGAAATTTGAAGAAAAAGTAATATCTGTACAAACGGTCAAAGATTTTCTCCCAAGTCCAACCACCAAGCTTCAGCAGAAATTGGCCTTCCAAGAATTGGTCCTTTCCAGAAAGAGAGATTTCAGAGAGGCAAGAACAGGCGTGCCAGAGGTAGAGGGCAAGCTAGAGGCTTCTACAGAGGCAGTCAATGGCAGCCTCCCAACCAGAGAGGTAATGCAGGACCTACAACTGCTGCACAAGGACAGACTCAATGACTTTACTTTGACACCGCCAACCAGGGCTCAATTGGAAGCACCTTTGTGCAGAAAGCTTTCTTTATATTTAGAATACTGGCACAGTATTACAAGGGACAAATGGACACTACAAATAATAGACAAAGGATACAGGTTCCATTTTCACACATTACCAAAAAGAAAAGGCATGCCAGACCTGCCACCGAATCAAAGGGCAGAGGCTTTGAAACAAATCTCCAACTTAATGCAAATGAAAGCTATAGAAAAGGTTCCTCTCTCAGAACAAGGCCAAGGATTTTATTCCAGACTATTCCTTGTTCCAAGAAAAGAAAAACAATGGAGGCCTATTCTCTACTTGTCTGCACTGAATACTTATTGTGCCAAAATTCAAAATGCTGACTCTACAGCAACTCCTTCCCATGCTGGGCAAGGGGTCTTTGCTGGTAACTCTGGACCTCAAGGAGGCATACCTGCATGTCCCTATCAGACAAAGTTGCAGAAGACACCTCAGATTTCTTGCAGGTTCAGAGCATTATCAATTCTCAGCATTGCCCTTTGGCTTATCTACTGCGTCCAGAGTATTCACGAAATGCCTGGCATCAGTAATTGCACACTGCAGACTTCAGGGGATTCAAATATACCCATATCTGGACGACTGCCTTATACAAGCGGGCAGTCAACAAACTTTGGTAAAACACTTGAATTATGCCATTCACCTACTTCAGGCCTTGGGATATACAGTCATCATTCACAAGTCAAGACTTGTTCCATCCCAAAGAATAACTTTTCTGGGTGCAAATCTAGACACAACCACCCAAATGGCTTTCCTCACAGAAGAAAAAGTCAACTACCGGATTACTTCAAAAATCTGTCAAGACAAACTCTGCTGACTGCAAGGAAAATCCTGCAGGCCCTGGGTTACATGGCTTCTTGCATTCTTCTGATTCCACAAGCAAGGCTGCATATGAGGAAACTGCAATGGTACCTAAGGAGTGTATGGTCTCAGCACAGTCACAGCTTGGAAACTTTGATACCACTCATTCCGTGCCTTCAAAAGGAATTTCTGTGGTGGGCTCGAGCAAGCCAGTCAATCAGGGGTCTGCCTTTCAGCAAACCAATAGCCAGCCAAACCATTACAACGGACGCTTCAGACCACGGAATGGGAGCGCACATGGAGGGCAGATGCATTCAAGGACTATGGTCACAAAAAGAGCTACGCATGCACATAAACCAAAAGGAAATGCTGGCAGTGATACATGCAATCGAGGCCTTCAAACTCTTTCTGCATCAAGGCCACCTGCTAATAAGGACAGACAACAGGGCACCCATTCTTACCCTCTTTGCAGACTGGCAATGAATCTATGGGAACTTTCCTTGAAAATCAATATAGAGCTACAATCCCAGTTCGTGCTAGGAAAGGACAATATACTGGCGGACAGCTTAAGCAGAAACATCATGGATGCTGCACCCAGACATCTTCCTTCAGATAACACAATTATGGGGGAGGCCGGACATAGATCTCCTTGCCTCCCCCCACAATCATCAGGTGAAGAAATTCTGCTCAAGGACATACCACCCACAAGCAAGGAAAGTGGACGCCCTTTCTTTCAGCTGGAGAACTTTAACAGTGTATGCTTTTCCACCTCTTCCATTAATGACTAAGGTCTTACTGAAGATCAGGACAGAGCAGCCAAAAGTGATTCTGATAGCTCCAGACTGGCCAAGACAGCACTGGTACCCACTGTGAAAGAGCATGTCACGCACAAAACCATGGCCTCTTCCACTATGGCCACTTCTCCTGACACAACACAATTCCAAAACTCTGCATTCCAACCTGAAAACCTTGCAACTAACAGCCTGGAAAATACCTTGATTCCTCCACAGGATAAGCTATCCAAGAGAGTGAAGGATATCATCATGGAAGCTCGCCGGCCTTCCACAAGGAAGGCATATTCAGCAAAATGGAAAAGGTTTCACACTTGGAACACCACAAAGGGCCTAGATGCGACAGTGATGAACATGGCACATATTCTGGAATACTTGGCAGAAATGCTCCACAATGGCCTGTCTTACTCTTCCATTAAAATTCATGCTTCAGCAATTTCAGCAGAGTACAATACTGATCCACCTGTCTTCTCTCATCCTCTCCTAAGGCAGTTTCTAAGAGGAATTAAAAACATCAATCCTCCAAGGAAACCACGAGCGCCTACTTGGGACCTTAACTTCGTGTTGGAAAAACTAACACTACCTCCCTTTGAACCAGCAGCATCTGCAGAACCACAGTTCCTGTCTTGGGAAGACTGCCTTCCTTCTGGCCATAACCTCAGCAAGAAGAGTATCTGAGTTACAGGCCCTCATGGCAGTACAGCCATTCCTTATTTTTCATCAGGACAGAGTTGCATTGAGAACCAATCCTTCATTTATGCCAAAGGTGGTATCCAGGGTCTCATTAAACCAAGCTATTCACCTGCCTACCTTCTTTCCAAATCCACAAAACAAAGGGGAAAAACTTCTGCACACCCTGGACATACACAGGCAGTTGCGCTACTACTTGGACAGAACTAAAAGTTACAGAAAAACTGACCAGCTGTTTGTAGCATATGCTGCTGGTGTACAAGGAAAATAAATTTTCCAAACGGACAATTTCAAAATGGATAGGGAATTGCATTCGTTTTTGTTGCTCCTTTCATGGAAAGACTGTGCCAGCTAACATTAGACCTCATTCCACCAGAGCTAAAGCCACCTCCACAGCCTTCTTAAGAGGGGTGGCTACCAAGGACATTTTAGAAGCTGCTACATGGAGCTCTGTGCGTACATTTTCCAAGCACTATAATTTACCTTTATATTCCAGATCCAGAGCAGGCTTTGCTACGGCAGTCCTGCAAGGCATTTTAGCTACACCATCATTTACATAGATCCTGCACCCCCAGATTGGCTATGGTATTCTACCCATATGTGATGACTGCAGATGCATCCTTGAAGGACATAGTACAGTTTTGTACCTACCATAAATGTAGATGTCCAATTGGTATGCATCTGCAGTCAGGTTTCCCTCCCTCCTTTCCCCTCTGTGGTATTTCTTGGGTAGTTATCCCTCTCCTAGCTAGCTGGGGTTATCTGTTATGGTGTATTTGTTTTTTATATATATATATATATATATATATATATATATATATATATATATATATATATATATATATATATATATATACATACATATATTTATGTATTTGTCTGTGCATGTTTGGAATTTATTACATTTCTCCAAATTTAGCCTTCCTTAGAGGGCACCTGGCATCTGGGGCAAGAAAAACTGAGGAAGATGGCGTCTGCTGGCTCTTATATACCCCAGGTGCTATGACGTCGGGGAAAGGGTGACATCAGCCGACGCCGGACCCAGACTTTGGAATCTGGCCGACCGAAGAGCTGCCTGAGGCAGGACAACCCATATGTGATGACTGCAGATGCATACCTATCGGACATCTACATTTATGGTAGGTACAAAACTGTACTTTTTTTGTTGGTTTCCCCCCACCCTTTTAGGGTAGTGTTGGGCCTTGTTAGACAATTGTTTTTTTTCCCTTGCATCCTTGTATTTTATATATATATATATATATATATATATATATATATATATATATATTTGTTAGTAGTAAGGTAGTTGTGTGGCTGTAGTCTTATAGTTGGTTATCTAGTGCGTGTGTGTGTTGTGTTTAAGCACTATTTACTTTTTTCCCCTTCAGTATCCCATTTTTTTTTTAATGCGTCTAAAGATACCAAAGTTTCATGTTTCAAGAAGTGTGACTCGTGCTGTCAGAAGATGTCTCTGACAGACGGTCACACTTGTGTTTGTTGCTTGGGTCCCCTACACCTACAGGCCTCTTGCTCGATCTGCCACGCCTTCAGCCCGAGAGTCCTGCAGGAGTGTAGGAACAAGCTATTTTTGAGAGGCTTACTTAAACCAGAAGGATCCCCGGCTAAGCCTCCGGGAAAATCTTTAAAGCCCACCAAACCATCGGCTCCCTGTTTGGAGCAGTCGCCGAGCAGAGCTTCTGCCTCCTCGTCTGTTCCGGCTGGAACTGACATCTCGAGACCTCAAGTCGGCCCTGACCTTAGTGTCGGAACCTTTTCTGAGCCGAAAACGCTCAAGGTCCCCATCTATACAGTCTGTCCGTTCGGCTCTGAGGTCTCCATTGCTTCATTCGGTGCGAAGCCATAGGTCCCACTCCTCTGTCTTCCAGGCTATCTGATCATGACTTGGAGAGGGTTGTCAGTAGGCTCCTAAAGTCGCAGGCGGTGGCCAAAATTTTGACCAGCCCTTCTCAACGGACTGTGGCTACCCCTGTGTCTTCTTCAGTTCCTTCTCCGACTCTTCCACTGTGTTCAGAGCCGGAGCTCGTTGGGGCTTGAATTCTAGGTACGTCGGAGCAGATACCACACCTTTCTGCTCCCTCATCAGCTCCGATCTCTTCGTTGGTTCCATCCTTGGAGGGATCTGGCCGCCGAGACTCCCTCTGCTCCGAGGGTGCGAGTGGCATCAGACCCTTGTCCAACCCCATTCTCCCTCTCTGGGCCTCTGCGCAGATGAGCTCGGCCCCGACTTCGGCCTCTGAGCCGTCCCTCTCAGTGCTGGGAGGGGTTCACGTCTCCTCGGAGCGGGGACCCTCTTCTCTGCCTGCTAAGGGCGCCTTCGAGGTCATGAGTAGTGTGCTGACTCCTCTGTCAGCTCCACTATCGGCCCCTTTGGCTCTTTTCCCCCATGGTGCCTGCATCTGTCTCTCCACCTTCCTGACCCCAAGCATGGGGAACAGGTGCTCCAGGTTGCCCCATTGGGTGTTATCTTCCTCTTCCGAGGCCTCCTCTGATCATTCAGAGGAGTCCTCTCGGAAGAGAAAATGCAAGAGGAAACATGTTGACTCCCTCGTGTCAGTCACGTCTGATACCGACTTGGAGGATTCGGAAGGGTCCCCAAGGTCCCCCTCTGAGGATGTCTCCTTTTCAGACATCCTTGAGATCCTTAGGCAGAGGAGGAACTGGACTGCCCTTAACCCTTCAGAGGGCGAGTTGGTGTACCTGGACACATTTGGCTCTCGCCCTTCCACCTCCTGAGTATCTCCACCTTCCGACCGCTCATGGAAGTGGTGGCTCGGAAGGCGTGGACAGCCCCGGACACAGTGGAATCAACCCCCCACAGGCCCACTAAGTTCATCACAGCCCTGTCTGACAAACAATTTCTGACAAAAGGGGTCCCTGTTAATGCCATGGTGGTGGCAACAGCCACTAAGGAGTTGGCTGACCCTTTGGTACCTGTCCACCCACCTAATAAAGAATCTAGGACAATGGACAGGTATGGTAAGCGGATGTTTTCTTCAGCGACCTTTTCCATGCGGTCGCTGAATTATCTGTGCCATTTCACCCGCCTTCAAAGGGATCTTCTCAAGGATCTGGGTTATACCCTTCAGGATCCATCAGCTGCGGGGTCTCAGGATAAGATAAACTCCCAGCTGGCGACCCTGGACTCTAGTCAACTCCTCCAGACAGCTCATTTCTTATGCAACCGATGGGGTGAGTAGGGCTGCAGGTACAGGCGTGGCTTTGTGGAGACATGCCTGGATGCGGTTATGTAACTTTGCTGACACCCTTTAAGGCGACCTTCACCAGTATCCCCTTCGATGGTTTGGCTTTGTTTGGAGCACAGGTGAAGGATACCCTTACCATGTGAGCAGGAAGGCAAGACTCTCTCTGCCGTGCGAGTCCGTTTTTCTACTCCCTCTAGACCATACCCTAAAGGTCAGAAGAGTGGAAAAATGTGGTTTCGGAAACCCCAGAGAGTCGTGCCTGACTCGCGTGGTGAGTTTCCCTCCAGGGGCAGAGGAGGAAACGGTAATATACACCGCCCAAGGGGCAGAGGGGGTCCGCAAAATCAAGGTAGCAGAGAATCCTTCTCTGACACACCCTTTCAGCACCCCTGAGGGGCTGCACGACTGTCCACCTTCGGAGGCAGTCTGGGGAAGATTGTCACTGTACCCAGAAGCCTGGCGAATCCTCACACAAGACAAATGGGTGCGCTCTATCATATCCGAGGGTTACAAAATCCCCTTTGTCCACACCCCTACACAAACAAACGGGTCCCTTCCAGATGTTCCACCCGGTCTAAGGGAACAAGCAGTATTAGAAATTTCAAAACTGCTAAAAAAAAATGGGCCATCCAGCCAGTCCCAGCAGACCAGCAAGGATTCGGGATTTACTCCAAGTTCTTTTTGGTACTGAAAGACAGGGGACTGGAGACCCATTTTGGATCTCAGCAGGTTAAACAAATCTGTTCAAAGAACGAAGTTCCGGATGGTCATACTTCAGTCCATTCTACCCTTTTTGGGTCAGGACAATTGGATGTGCTCCATAGACTTTCAGGATGCGTACTACCATATCAAGATGGACAGGCGCTCCAGAAGGTTTCTCCGCTTCCGGCTGGGAGCCAGTCACCATCAATTCAGAGCCCTGCCCTTTGGTCTCACCACAGCCCCCCAGGGTGTTCACCAAATGCATGGCAGTGGTTACGGCTCACCTGAGACTGCGAGGATTCCAGGTGTTTCCATATCTAGACGACTGGCTCCTAACTGCTTCCACCAGGCATCAGCTACTGCGAGCCAGGGATTATACCATCCAAATTTGCTCAGAGCGAGGTATCTCTATAAACTTCGAAAAATCTGCATTGTTGCCTTGTCAGTCTATAACCTTTATAGGCGCAAGATTAAATACAAAAGAGCTGTCAGCAAAACTTCCCTTAGAAAGAGCATCAGACATTCGCCGACATGTCCAGACCTTACTACAGTGCAAGAGAATTCAGGCCAGATTTGTACTGAAAACCTTGGGTCTCATGGCAGCAGCAATCGCATTACTTCCCCTGGCTCGTTTTCACATGCGGATCCTCTAATGGATGCTTTTTACCAATGGTCTTTTCAGCATCTTCCAAAGTCACACAACATAGTAATCACCCAATCATGCAAAGACCACCTTTCTTGGTGGATGGTCTCCTCTCAAGTACTTCAAGGCAGACCGTATGTTCTTCCTCCTGCTGTTGCCACGGTGACAACGGATGCCTCCCTGGTAGGGTGGGGGGGGTGCATTTTCAGAGCAGGACTGTCCAGGGCACTCGGCAACCTCTAGAGTACCACCTGCACATAGACGTCTTGGAGATGAGTGGTACTTTTAGCGTTGCAAGCTCTTCAGGATTCTCTACCCACCGGGACTATTGCAATTCAGATGGACAAATATGTCTGTAGTGTGGTACATCAACAAGCAGGGTGGAACCAGGTCCTGTCCTTTATGTTGAGAAGCACTCTAACTCTGGCAGTGGGCGATCTCCTCAACGGTTTCTGATGGCAACATACATCCCCGGCAAGTCAAACATCATAGCGGACAGGCTAAGCGGAGCTATTCTCATGCCTCACGAGTGGTCTCTCAGTCAGTAGCTGACAATTTTCTGCAGATGGGGTTAACCTTGCTGCGACCTTTTTGCAACCCCTCTCAACAGCAAGTGCGACAACTTCACTCTCTTCCCCCTCCCTGGCCACTCTGCCAGAGACTCTCTAGTTCACGATTGGCCCCGGGGTCTTCTGTATGCATTCCCACCTTTTCCCTTAATTCCGAAACTAATTCAGAAAGCGACCGCATTGGGATCCAGGATGATCCTCATTGCCCCTTACTGGCCTCTACAAATTTGGTTCCCATTCCTGCATAGTCACCTGCTGAAGCAACCTTGGAATCTGGACCCAGTGCCAGATCTCTTGGTCCATCAGTCGGGCGGGCTGCACCAATCCCTTCAGTCTCTCAACCTCACAGCTTGGTTGCTCCACTTGCATCATTAGCCAGGCTTCCACATTTCTCAGCCAGTGTGTGAAATCCTCCTTTCTTCGCACAAATCCACTATCAGGAAGACTTATGCTAGTAAGTGGAAACGTTTCTCTTTCTGGGCGGAGGCTAGAAATACAGATCCCTTTACAGCCCCTGTCCATTATGTTCTAGATTTTTTGGCAGAACTTTTTCGAGTAGGTTCCTCATCTGCCACCATTAGGGTCCAGTTGGCTGTTGCTAATTTCCACACTGGCCTGTCAGAAACCAGCATCATGTCCCACAAACTTTGTAAAGCCTTTCTTAAAGGGACTATTTTACTTAGGCCCCTGGTTAAAGATCCCCTGCCTCCGTGGGATTTACACCTGATGTTAACTTCCTTGATTCTACCTCCTTTTGAACCTGCGGCTTCCTGTTCCTTAAAATTGCTCTCCTGGAAGACTCTTTTCTTAGTAGCCATCACCTCAGCTAGAAGAGAGTCGGAGCTTCAAGCCCTCTGTATTCGTCCTCCTTATATTGTTTTCCACAAGGATAGAGTTTCACTCAGGACTAATCCTTCCTTTCTACCCAAAATACCTTCTGAGACAAACCTTAATCAGGCTATTGATCTTCCTGTCTTTTTTCCTAACTATTTGAACAGAGCTGAACAAAAGTTGCACCAATTGGACGTTCACAGGCAATTACGTTTTTATTTGGATAGGACTAAACAAACAAAAAAATCTGACCAACTCTTCATGTCCTATGCTGAGGGCAAGCAGGGCCTGCCAATTTCTAAAGTCACCTTATCCAGGTGGTTGGCCTCTATTATTACTTTGATTTATCAACTCAGACATAAGGAACTCCCCACAAAACCAAAAGCTCATTCCACCAGAGCATTAGCTACGTTGGTAGCTTTTCAAGCAAGACTACCAATGGAATCTATTTGTGCTGCAGCCACATGGGCCACTCCTCATACCTTCATTTGACATTGTAAGTTGAATATGGCCTCCAGGAGTCTAGCTGATTTTGTTTCCACTGTGCTAAAGAGTCTGTTCCGATGAGCCACCCAGGACTAAGGTGCTAGGGACGCTGTCCCATCCAGCAAGAATGAAAACGAGATAGACAACTTAACATTAAGAAGTTATGTACCTACAATAACGTTCCATGTTGTCTTCTTGCCGCCTTTCTTGCGTCCCACCCTCCATCCCCCTAGCCTGGACAGACAGAGAAAAAACCCTTTTGAGGCCTTCTTCCTCTAGTTTACCTTCTAGATTGCATCCTCCTCTGCCTTTAGCACTGTAGGTAATCCTTGTAGTTTGGACAGGTGTCTCCAAACAAATTGTTTTCGATGGAGTTAGCTCTGCCAAACGAGATCTGGGTATCTGATGCCTAGCATTGTGGGATATGGGGAGGTCTCGAGCCGGTAAATAGCTCTCTAGCTTTAGTAGAAGGCCATGTCAGAGCAGAGGATCGGCTCTGAACCCATCCAGCAATAAAGAAGGCGAGAAGAAGACAACTAACATGGAACGTTATGGTAGGTACATAACTGCTTATTCCTATCATTCCTTGCCTGCAGCAAGAGTTCCTATGGTGACCAGAGGCCTGTCACCAAAACAGGAGACTGTCATTCATTCCACCCCCTGCCACCCAAACTCTGACTGCAGACTCATCAGACTATGCTTGGGGGGGGGGGGCACATCTGGCAGGGAGATGCATTCAGGGCGAATGGAGACAAATCAAATGCACCTGCATATCAACCAGAAAGAGATGCTAGCTGTACAGAATGCTCTGACAGCTTTCAAGGACTTTCTTCATCCAGGACAACTACTGATGAGGACTGAGATCACCCTGGTCATTTGGTACATAAGCAGGGAGTACCCATTCCTACCCCCTTTGCAGACTAACCATGGCCTTGTGGAACACAGACTTGTCTTACAAATACATCTACAAGCTCAGTTCCTGCCAGGAAAGCAAAATACTCTGGCAAACTAAGCGGAAATCTTACGGACCCACATGAATGGAAACTGGATTTGCAAATCTTCAGCATGTTGACATGTAAATGGGGGAGTCCAGACATAGTAGATCTATCAGTTGGACAAATTCTGCATAAGAATCCATAACAAAAAAGCTTGGAAAGTGGATGCTTTATCCTTCAGCTGGAAAAAACTATCAGTCTATGCTTTTCTTCCCCCTCTGCTCCTCCAAGGTATTACTAAAAGTCAGACAGGAAAAAAAACAAAAATGATTCCGATTGCTCCAGACTGGCCTCGCCAGCACTGGTACCCGCTCCTACGCAATATGTCACACCTTCCTCCATGGTACCTGCCTCAGACATATCTACTGTCTCAGCAGAACTTTCAAATTCTGCACTCTGCTCCAAACTCTGAATCTTGCAGCATGGCTAATCAACTAATTTCACCAGTTACATCTCTCAGCAAACCTGTGATGGATGTCATGAGGCTAGGTCTATCACTAGAAAATCTTATGCTGATAAATGGAAAAGATTCTGTGCCTGGAATCAGGCCAAGGAACAAGCGCAGAAATGCCCAATATTTTTCAGATTCTGCAATATTTAACTGAGATGCTTCACAAGGGCCTATCTTTCTCTTCCATAAAAATCCAAGCTTCTGCCATTTCAGCTATTTACAACACAGAGCCTCCCCTCTTTTCTCATACCCTGCTAAAGCAGTATCTGAAGGGGGCCAAAAATTTAAGACCCCCCTAGGAGAGCACAAACTCCTGCATGGGACCCCAATTTTGTGTTGGAAAGGCTCGCCCTGCCTCCTTTTGAGCCAGCTGCTACTGCGGACATACAATTTCTTTCTTGGAAGACAGCTTTTCTTGTAGCAGTCACTTCCTCTAGAAGGATCTCAGAACTACAGGCTCTCATGGCAGTGTAGACTTTTATTATTTTCTACCCGGACAAGGTTGTGCTCAGGACCAGTCCATCCTTTATGCCTAAAGTGGTATCCAGTGTGGTTCTTAATCAGACCATTCATCTGCCAACTACTTTCCCAAATCCACAGAACAAGGGGGAGTGGATTCTACATTCATTGGATTTACACAGACAACTTAAGATTCGACTTGAACTGGACAAAATCTCTAAGAAAATCTGAGCAACTACTGGTGGCATTTGCTGCAGGGGCAGTGGAACTACTGGTGGCATTTGCTGCAGAGGGAAAGGCTATCTCAAAGCATCCAGTTTCAAAATGGATAAGCCATTTTATTCTTTTCTGCTACATGTATCATGGTAAACCTGTCCCCAAGGGGATCAGATCCCATTCCTGCAAGGCTGCATCTACTTAAGCATCCTTTCTCAGAGGGGTTCCTACCAAAGACATTCTAGAAGCTGCTACCTGGAGCTCAGTTCATATGTTCACCAAGCATTACCATTTACCTCTCTAAATCCAGAGCAGGCTTTGCCACTGCTTTCCTGCAGGGCCTTATAACTGCTCCTAATGCTGTATAATTCCATCCTCCCAACCATAGCTTTTGGATTCTACCCAAATGTAATGACTGCAACAGTTAACTGCAAAGAACATAGTTCGGTTGTCTACACTTACAATAAATGTAGGTGTTGAGTGTGTTTATTGTTGCAGTCCTTATTACCCAACCGTCAGCCCCCTACTTTTCTTTTTATACCTCTTCTTTGTTACTATGCTCAAAAGCCTTTTTGTTGTATTTGCTTTTATTTGGAGGTAAATTTTTTGTTCTAAATTTAATGTGTGTTGTGGTTGTGTGTGTGTTGTGGATGTCCTTCAAGAATGCAACTGCAGTCCTGACATATGGGTTGTCCTGCCTCAGGCAGCCCTCGGTCGGCCAGATTCCAAAGTCTGGGTCCGGCGCCGGCCGATGTCGCCTCCTCCCCGATGTCAGAACGGCTGGAGTATAAAGGCATCCGCCGACGCCATCTTCAGTCTTTCTTGCCGCGGTGCCCGAAACAGAAGCAGTTCGCAAGTGCCGGTCGGTCAGCTCCTGTGTTTCTAAAGTACCGAAGTCATCTAAAAGCCAAGTACCCCGTTGGGGAACATTTTTTCTTGCCTCAGCCGATGTCAGAACAAATTGAAAAAGTTAATTGTTTGTCTTGTGGTAAACAAATACATCATAAGGACTTCCATTCTTATTGCCTTCCTTGCCTGGGCCCAGACCACGACGTCTCGGCCTGTGCTCGCTTTAATAAGCGCACTCAGGCGACGGGCAGAATTTGCCGAAGACTTTTTTGGCGAATCCTATGCTTACATCATGCCGTCGGAACAACCGACAGCACAAACTACCAAAAAACGAAAGGACCGGGACCGACATCCTTGGCCCGCGTCTTCCACCGATCTAACGCCTAAGCCCTCTGAGAGCTTCAGAAGCGGTAATCCAACCGATCCAGGCCGACACCGTGTTAACACGTGCTTCGGTCTCTGAGACTACTCCGGTGCCGGTTGTTGACTTTCCTCCAGAAACCGAAGTTCTGGAACTACCCGACACCATTCCTGAGGACAGTTACCCATGCACGTGGGGCAGCTAGGCCGCCTGTATCTATGTCCATCAAGGCCTTTGCACGCGCTAAGGCCGCCAGCCAGGCCAAGGCCCATTCTAAACCTACTAATCAGGCCCCTTCTGATAGACAAATCATGTCTCTTGCTGCAGACCTAATCTCTTATCAGGGGGTCTCAGCCTCACCCAGACAGGGGTTCTCAGCCGCCTGCGGAAAAAAGGCCTAGGACTGAGCAGGCAGACAACCTTTCTTCAGATGAATTCTCTGGGGATTCAGAGCATTAGGATACCCAAGAAGAATCCTTCCAGGCTTATGAGGATTCTGATGCTGAGGAATCAATCCCCTCTGCCTCTCCTCCAGAGGATTTTTCTTTTGGTGAAGTCCTCCACTCCATGAGGGAACATTTTAAGTGGCAGGGTCAGGAATTTTCAGATTCTAGGAAAAGGCTACGTACCTTCCTTAAATTACCCCAGCACAGACCTTTAGCTATCCCTCCAGTTTTGGATGTCCTGGATGATGTATTCTCAGACTCAAGTGCTTCTCCTGATTTTGTCCTTCCTGCTGCTGTCAAGCCAGACAGATATTACAGGGTCCCTGACGCTCACAAGCATCTCTTTAAGGCCCACTCTGTGGATCTAGAAACTATTTCACAGGGCCCCAAAGGAGTGGCAACCTCCTCTGCCAAAAATCCACTACCAGCTGACAGGGAAGCAAGGTCCTTGGAGAGATGGGGTAAAAAAGTTTATACCTCTTCCACCCTTGCTATGAGGTCACTTAATTGCCTTTTTCATATGTTTCAGTACCAGGATTATTTACTGGATGATTTGAAGAAAAAGCTAGCCTCTCCTGAGCCTACAGATAAAAAGGCATTGCAGGATTTGGTTCATAATACTCAGTGGGTTAGCAATCATTTTCTTCAGTGTGGTTATGATGCATTGGAGGCTTCATGTAGGGCAGCTATGACAGGGGCTGTTATCCGTAGACATGCTTGGTTAAAAGAACAGCCACTGCCGGATCATGTTAAAGTAAAGCTCCTGGACACACCTCTGGATAAACAGAAGCTTTTTGGTGCTAATGCTCAGGATGTGTTTAAGTCTATTGAGGAGAAGGCAAAATCAGTACAGACAGTAAAGGATTTCCTCCAGGTTCAGCCACCCAGATTCAGCAGGAATTGGCCTTCAAAGAATTGGTCCTTTCCAGACTGACAAGTTTCAAAGGGGAAAGAACAGGCGTGCACGAGGTAGAGGGCAATACCGAGGCTCCTACAGGGGCCGCCAATGGCAACCTCAAAATCAGAGAAGTGGCACAGGTAGTTCACCTGCACCACAGGGACAATCACAATGATTTACCTTTCACTCCGCCTACCAAAGCTCAGAGAAGCACCTCTAGGCGGAAAATGATCTTTATTCTCAAAAAACTGGCACATTATAACAAAGGACAATTGGATTCTGGACATAATAGACAAAGGTTACAGGTTCCACTTCCATACCTTACCAACAGGACAAGGCATGCCAAACCTGCCACAAAATCAAAGGGCAGAGGTACTCATAGAAGTCTCAAAGCTGTTACAAATAAAAGCAATAGAGAGGGTTCCTCCTCGGGAACAAGGCCAGGGATTTTATTCAAGACTGTTCCTTGTTCCAAGAAAAGAAAAACAATGGAGGCCTATACTGGACTTGTCCGTTCCAAATACTTTTCTCATGGTGCCAAAGTTCAAGATGCTGACGTTACAGCAACTTCTTCCCATGCTGGGCAAGGGGTCTTGGCTGGTTACTCTGGACCTCAAGGAGGCATACCTGCATGTCCCTATCAGACACAGTTGCAGAAGATACCTCAGATTTCTTGCAGGAACAGAGCACTGTCAATTCTCAGCATTGCCGTTTGGCTTATCTACTGCGCCCAGAGTATTCACAAAATGCCTGGCATCAGTAGTGGCACATTACAGACTCAAGGGGATTCAAATATACCCTTACCTGGACGACTGCCTCATACAAGCAGACAGCAAACAAACCTTGATTGTTGACCAATTTGCTGCAGGCTTTGGGATACACAGTCAACATTCAAATCAAGACTACTGCCATCCTAAGATTATTTTTCTAGGAGCAAAGCTGGACACACAGCTGCAAATGGCTTTCCTCACAGAGGAGAAACAAAAGCATTTAACAGATTACTTCAAAAGCCTAGCAAAACTAACCCACCTGACTGCAAGGAAGACCCTGCAGGCCCTGGGGTTCATGGCATCTTGCATTCTCCTAATCCCTCTGGCAAGACTACACATGAGAAAGCTGCAATGGTACCTAAAAAGCTTGTGGTCTCAACACAGCCACAACCTAGAAGACATAATACCACTCGTACCATGCCTAAAAAGGGAATTTTTGTGGTGGGCTCAAGCAAGTCAAACGAAGGCATGCCTTTCAACAAAGCTCCAACAAGTCAAACTATTACAACAGACGCCTGACCATGGATGGGGGGGCGCACATGGACGGCAGATGCATTCAAGGGCAATGGACTCTCATGGAAATGCATCAGCACATAAATCAAAAAGAGATGTTGGCAGTGATACATGCAATAGAAGCCTTTGGAAAATCTCTTCAGCAAGGTCATCTCCTAATTATGTACCACATGACAGTGGTGTTGTCTGTCCTTAACAAACAAGGGGGCACGCATTCCTACCCCCTCTGCAGACTAACAATGACTCTATGGGAAAAGTCCCTGAAACTGAACATCTACTTGCAATCCCAGTTTGTTCCGGGCAAGGACAATGTTCTGGCAGACAGGTTGAGCAGAAATTTCTTGGATCCACACGAATGGATGCTACACCCACGCATTTTCTCACAAATTACAACTGCATGGGGAAGACCAGACACAGACCTCTCTGCATCTCATCTCAATCACCACCTGGAAAGGTTCTGCACAAGGATACACCATCCTCTAGCCTGGAGAACAGATTCTCTTTCCTTCAGCTGGAATGCCCTAACAATTTATACATTCCCTCTACATTTACTCACCAAGGTGTTACTGAAGATCAGGGCAGAATAACAGAGAGGAATCTTGATAGCTCCAGACTGGCCAAGGCAACACTGGTATCCACTGCTACTGAGAATAACCCACACCAAACCGCGGCCCTTGCCTCAATGGCCTCTGCTCCTGTCTCAACACAATTACAGGACTGTTAATCAGAACCTGCAAACCTTAAAGCTGACAGCTTGAAGGGTTCCATGACTGTGGCCCATGACTCCCTCTCCGAAAAAGTTCAGGAAATCTTGCTGGAGGCACACAGACCTTCCACCAGAAAAACCTATTCGGCCAAATGGAAGAGATTCATCATCTGGAATGCCAACAAGGGCCAGGATGCATCACTGATGAACATACCTCGGATATTAGAATACTTGGCAGAAATGTTTCACAGTGGCCTCTCCTACTCTTCATCAAAATCCACGCTTCAGCTATGTCAGCACATTACAACTGTGATCCACCTGTGATGTCCTTCAAGGATGCATCTGCAGTCTTTACAAATGGGTTGCCCTGTCGTCAGGCAGCCCTTCGGTCGGCCGGATTCCAAAGTCTGGGTCCGGCTTCGGCTGGTGTCGCACTTCACCCGACGTCATTGCGGCAGTTTTCGGGTATAAAGGCATCAGCCGACGCCATTTTCCTCAGTGTTTCTTGCCCCAGATGCCAGGTGCCTTCTTGGTAGGCTAAATTTGGATAAATGCTAAAGTTTCCAAATAATAGAGAGCAAACACACAAAATAAACATGTATGTACATATATACAAACAAATACACCATAATAGATCCCCCCCCAAGCTAGCTGAAGATTGGTAAATACCCTAGGAGTACCTCAGAGGGGAAGGAGGAGGTAATCTGACTGCAGATGCATTCCTCTCGGACATCTACATTTATGGTAGGTACAAAACTGTACTATGTCCTTCAAGGATGCATCTGCAGTCTTTACAAATGGGTAGAATACCATAGCTAAACTAGGGGAGGAGGAAATGAGAATAGATTATGGTGTAGTCAGGATCCCTTGCAAAACAGCAGTGGCAAAGCCAGCACGGGATCTAGAGTATAGAGGTAATGAGATAATGCTTGGCAAATGTATGCACGGAGGTCCAAGTAGCAGCCTCTATAATGTCCTTGGTAGCCACTCCTCGTAAGAAAGCTGTGGTAGTGGCTGTGGCCCTTGTGGAGTGAGGCCTGATGTTCTCTGGAATTTTCTTTCCATGGTAGGAGTAACAAAATCTAATGCAATTTCCTATCCATTTGGAGATTGTCTGTTTAGAAATTGGTTTTCCTTCTTTTCCTGTTGCATAAGCTACCAGAAGCTGGTCAGTTCTTCTATTGTCTTTTGTCCTGTCCAGGTAGTAGCGTAATTGCCTGTGTACATCCAAGGTATGTAAAAGCTTTTCTCCCCTGTTCTGTGGATTGGGGAAGAATGTAGGAAGGTGGATAGCCTGATGCGAAAGCAGGCCTCCAGTAGCCGAGGCTTCACAAAGCACAGTTGAATCGGCTACTGAAATTGCTCCTACAGAAACTAGCACCCAGGATTTGTCAGATACTATTCCTTTAGACATATCCACCCCTGCACGTGGGGCTGCTAGACCACCTGCATCTATGTCTATCAAGGCTTTTTCCAGGGCTAAAGCAGCTAAATCTTCTAAGGCCTTACCTGCTAAAACCCCCTCACACAGGCCTACCTCTAGTTCCCAATTGCTCAGCCTGGCTGAGGATCTCATTTCTTTGATCAGGGGATCCCAACCTCACCCAGACATGGCCTCTCATCCCCCTCCAGATAAGAGGCCTAGGACTGAACCCCCCAAACCTGTTTCTTCAGACTATTCCTCGGATGACTCTGATATCTCAGACCCTCAGGAAGTCCCATACTCTCCTTATGAGGATTCCGATGCAGAAGACTCCATCCCTTCTGCCTCTCCTCCTGAAGAATTTTCTTTTGGGGAAACCTTGCATGCTATGCGGGAACACTTCCAATGGCAGGGCCAAGATTTTTCAGATTCAAGGAAAAGGCTAAGGACTTTCTTACACTTACCACAGCATAGGCCTTTAGCCATTCCTCCAGTACTAACAGTTGTTGATGATGCATATAATGATATCTGTACTGCCCCTGATTCTCTTCCTCCGGCCCCTGCCAAGCCCGGCAAATACTACAGGGTCCCGGACACACACTACCATTTGTATAAGGCTCCTGTTGCAGATCCTGAAACCATTTCACAGGGCCCTAAAGCTGTGGCAGCTGCTTCTGCCAAAAATCCTCTTCCCTCTGAAAGGGAATCTAGAGCATTAGAGAGATGGGGTAAAAAGGTTTATACTTCTGCTACTCTTTCGGCCAGGGCCTTAAACTGTCAATTTCACATGATTCAGTACCAGGAATTTTTGTTAGACCAGTTAAATAAAAAACTGTCCTCTCCTGAACCTATAGACCGCAAGTCCCTTCAGGATTTGGTACATAACTCTCAGCAGGTCAGTAACCATTTCTTAAAATGTGGCTATGATGCACTGGAGGCTTCCTTTAGATCAGCTATGACTGGAACAGTGATTCGAAGGCATGCCTGGTTAAAAGAACAATCCTTACCAGACCATGTTAAGTCAAAACTCCTAGATGCTCCTATGGAGAAACAAAGTTTGTTTGGCTCCCCTGCACAGGAGGTTCTAAAGAAGGTGGAGGAAAAAGCAAAATCTGTCCAAACAGTCAAGGATTTCTTACAGGTCCAATCTCCGAGGTTTAGCAGAAATTGGCCTTCGAAGAATTGGTCCTTTCCAGACACCTCCAGAGCACAGAGAGGCAGAAATAGACGCCCAAGAGGCAGAGGTCAATCCAGGGGGACCTACAGGGGACGTCAGTGGCAACCTATCAACCAGAGAAGTGCTGCCACAGATTCAACTGCAACTACTTCCACAGGTCAGACACAATGACTTGGCTCTGATTCCGCCTACCCAGGGAACAACTGGAAGCACCCTTGGACGGAAAACTAGCTTTATTTTCCCACAACTGGCATTACATTACAGGAGACAAATGGACTTTACAAACAATAGACAAAGGCTACAGGTTTCACTTCCACTCTACCAAAAAAGAGAGGAATGCCAAACCTACCACCAAGCCAAAAAACAGACGCTCTAAGACAAATCAACAACTTACTAAGGATGAGAGCTATAGAAAAGGTACCGCCTATGGAACAAGGCCAAGGATTTTACTCCAGGCTTTTCCTTGTACCAAGAAAAGAAAATCAATGGAGACCTATTCTCGACTTGTCCGCTCTGAACACATACCTCATTGTTCCAAAATTCAAAATGCTGACTCTCCAGCAACTTCTTCCCATGCTGGGCAAGGAGTCTTGGCTGGTGACTCTAGATCTCAAGGAGGCATACTTGCACGTCCCTATACGACCAGATTGCAGAAGACACCTCAGATTTCTTGCAGGATCAGAGCATTATCAATTCTCAGCATTGCCCTCTGGCTTATCTACTGCGCCCAGAGTATTCACGAAATGCCTGGCATCAGTAATTGCTCATTGCAGGCTTCAGGGAATTCAAATTTACCCATACCTGGACGACTGCCTAATACAAGCGGACAACAAGGCAAAATTGACAAAAGATTTGGAAAAGGTCATACAACTGTTACAAGCCTTGGGATACACAGTCAACATGCAAAAATCAAGACTAGTACCATCCCAAAGGATAACATTCTTGGGGGCAGAACTGGATACATCAACTCAGATGGCTTTTCTCACAGAAGAAAAACAAAAGCAACTACCAGTGTATTTCATGACATTAACAACACAAACTCAGCTTACTGCAAGGAAAGTCCTGCAAGCCCTGGGTTACATGGCATCCTGCATAATATTGATTCCGCATGCCAGGCTGCATATGAGAAAGTTGCAATGGTACCTAAGGAACGTATGGTCTCAACACAAGCACAGTCTAGAAGCCCAGATTCCAATAATTCCATGCCTGAAGCAAGAATTCCAGTGGTGGGCTCAGGCCTGTCAGTTGAACAGAGGACTGCCTTTCCACAAACCTCATCCAATTCAGACCATCACCACGGACGCCTCAGACCTAGGCTGGGGGGCACACATGGTGGACAAGTGCATACAAGGCCTATGGACCCAAGACCAGCTGAAGCTACACATAAATCTAAAGGAGATGCTGGCAGTGAAACTTGCAATCCAGGCATTCCGACCATTCCTTCACCAAGGTCAGTTGCTGATAAGGACGGACAATACCACAGTCATGTGGTACATCAACAAACAGGGAGGTACACACTCATATCCTCTATGCCGGATGGCAATGGACCTGTGGACTGCGTCCTTTAATCTCAACATTCAACTTCAGGCCAGATTTGTACCAGGAAAAGAAAATTCACTAGCAGACACCTTAAGCAGAACTACCACGGATGCTCACGAATGGATGCTGCATCCAGACCTCTTCAAAACCATAACAAAGAAATGGGGACTACCAGAGAAATACCTGTTCGCTTCCCCGCACAACCACCAATTGAAGAAATTCTGCACAAGAGCATACCACCCACTTGCTTGGAGGGTGGACTCCCTTTCCTTCAGCTGGAAAAACCTGACAGCATATGCATTCCCACCTCTTCCCTTGATGTACAAAGTCCTACTGAAGATCAAAGAGGATCAGCCAAGGGTAATCCTGATGGCTCCAGACTGGCCGAGGCAATATTGGTACCCGCTTTTGAGAAGCATGTCTTGGACACACGCATGGCCTCTACCTCTATGTCCCTTACTTCTAACAGAACAACTACAAGATCCTACATCCAAACTTGAAAACACTGCAGCTAGCTGCTTGGAATATTGCATAAAACGAAATAACTCAGATTTATCTCAGAGGGTTAGGACATTATCCTGGAGGCTCGCAGACCCTCCACAAGGAAAACTTGTTCAGCCAAATGGAAAAGATATCTCATTTGGAGTGCAGCAAAGGGAGAAAATGTCTCATTGGCAAACATAGCACACATCCTGGAATACTTAGCAGAACTGTTCCACAATGGCCTGTCATACTCCTCCATTAAGATTCATGCATCAGCAATCTCAGCAGAATACAACATGGATCCTCCTATCTTTTCTCATCCTCTACTCAGACGGTTCTTGAGAGGAATCAAAAACGTAAAGCCTCCAAGGAAACCACCTTTACCTACATGGGATCTCAACTTTGTGCTGGAAAAGTTAACACTTCCCCCTTTTGAACCAGCAGCAACAGCAGATTTACAGTTTTTGTCTTGGAAAACTGCTTTCCTGCTAGCAATCACTTCAGCAAGAAGGGTATCTGAATTACAGGCATTAATGGCAGTACAGCCCTTCCTTATCTTCCACCAGGATAGAGTGTCTCTGAGAACCAATCCTACCTTTATGCCAAAAGTGGTCTCCAGAGTATCATTGAACCAAGCCAATCATTTACCTACATTCTTCCCCAACCCACAGAACAGGGGGGAAAGACTGCTACATACCTTGGATGTGCACAGACAATTACGCTACTGTCTGGACAGAACTAAGACCAACAGAAAAACTGACCAACTTCTGGTAGCATATGCAACAGGAATGCAAGGAAAAGCAATTTCAAAACAGACCATCTCAAAATGGATAGGAAATTGCATCTGATTTTGCTACTCTTTTCATGGAAAGACAACTCCTGAAAATATCAGACCTCATTCCACAAGAGCTACAGCAAAGAGTAGTGGAAGCAAGGTTAAGAAGGGAGGTGATGATTAGTGATCAGCAGTATGGTTTCATGCCAGGAAAGAGCACTACAGATGCAATGTTTGCTCTGAGAGTGTTGATGGAGAAATACAGAGAAGGTCAGAAGGAGTTGCATTGCGTCTTTGTAGACTTGGAGAAAGCATATGACAGGGTGCCTAGAGAAGAGTTGTGGTATTGTATGAGGAAGTCGGGAGTGGCAGAGAAGTACGTAAGAGTGGTACAGGATATGTACGAGGGTAGTGTGACAGTGGTGAGGACTGCAGTGGGAGTGACAGATCCGTTTAAGGTGGAGGTGGGATTACATCAAGGATCAGCTCTGAGTCCTTTCTTATTTGCAGTGGTGATGGACAGGTTGACAGATGAGATCAGACAGGAGGCCCGTGGACTATGATGTTTGCAGATGACATTGTGATCTGTAGTGAGAGTAGGAATCAGGTTGAGGAGACTCTGGAGAGGTGGAGATATGCTCTAGAGAGCAGAGGAATGAGGGTCAGCAGGGCTAAGACAGAATATATGTGTGTAAATGAGAGGGAGGGTAGAGGAATGGTGAGGATGCAGGGAGTAGAGTTGGTAAAGGTGGACGAGTTTAAGTACTTGGAATCAACAGTTCAGAGTAATGGTGAATGTGTAAGAGAGGTGAAGAAGAGTACAGGCAGGGTGGAATGGGTGGAGAAGAGTGTCAGGAGTGATTTGTGACAGACGGGTATCCGTAAGAGTGAAAGGAAGGTCTACAAGAGTGTAGTGAGACCAGCTATGTTATATGGGTTGGAGACAGTGGCATTGACAAAAGGCAGGAGTCAGAGCTGGATGTGGCAGAGTTAAAGATGTTAAGATTTGCAATCGGTGTGACTAGGATGGATAGGATTAGGAATCGGTATATTAGAGGGTCAGCTCATGTTGGACAGTTTGGAGACAAAGCAAGAGAGACGAGATTGCGTTGGTTTGGACATGTGCTGAGGAGGGATGATGGGTATATTGGGAAAAAGATGCTAAGGATGGAGCTGCCAGGTAAGAGGAATAGAGGAAGGCCTAAGATAAGGTTTATGGACGTGGTGAGAGAGGACATGCAGGCGGTTGGTGTGACAGAGCAAGATGCAGAGGATAGGAAGAAATGGAAAGAGATGATCCACTGTGGCGACCCCTAACGGGAAAAGCCGAAAGAGAATGATGATGATGAGTCCACAAGAGCTACAGCCACCACTACAGCTTTCCTACGAGGAGTGGCTACCAAAGACATTTTAGAAGCTGCTACTTGGAGCTCCGTGCATACATTTGCCAAGCATTATAACCTTCCTTTATACTCCAGATCCTGAGCAGGCTTTGCCACTGCTGTGTTGCAAGGGATCTTGACTACACCATCTTTATCTTAGTGCCTCCTCCCCCAGTTTGGCTATGGTATTCTACCCATATGTTAGGACTGCAGATGCATCCTTGAAGGACATAGTACAGTTTTGTACCTACCATAAATGTAGATGTCCGATAGGTATGCATCTGCAGTCAAGATTACCCACCCTCCTTCCCCTCTGTGGTATTCCTAGGGTATCTATCCCTCTTCTAGCTAGCTGGGGGAAATTATTATGGTGTATTTGTTTGTATATATGTGTGTGTGTGTATATATATATATATATATATATATATATATATATATATATATATATATATATATATTTTTATATTGTTTGCTCTTCTGTTTGGAATTTTTTGCATTTATCCAAATTTAGCCTTCCTAGAGTGCACCTGGCATCTGGGGCAAGAAACACTGAGGAAAATGGCGTCGGCTGATGCCTTTATACCCAATAAACAGCAGCTATGACGTCGGGTGAAGTACGACATCAGCCGAGGCCAGACCCAGACTTTGGAATCCGGCCGACCGAAGGGCTGCCTGAGGCAGGACAACCCATATGTTAGGACTGCAGATGCATACCTATCAGACATCTACATTTATGGTAGGTACAAAACTGTACTTTCTACCACCCCCAGCTTGGCTATGGTATTCAACCCATATGTCAGGACTGCAGTTGCATTCTTGAAGGACATAGTACAGCTTTGTACCTACCATAAATGTAGATGTCCGATAGATATGCAACTGCAGTCAGGTTTTCCCTCCCTCCTACCCCTCTGTTTTCCCTTTGGGTCCTTTCTCCCCTTACCTATCTGCTGGGTTTCTATGTCGTGGTGTATCTGTTTATTACTGTTGTGCATGTCTGTTTATCCATTCACAAAATTTAGCCTTCCTTGGAGGGCACCTGGCATCTGGGGCAAGAAACACTGAAGAAGATGGCGTTTGCAGATGCCTTTATACCCCAGGCGTTCTGACGTCGGGGAGGAGGTGATATCGGCCGGCGCCGGACCCAGACTTTGGAATCTGGCCGACCGAGGGCTGCCTGAGGCAGGACAACCCATATGTCAGGACTGCAGTTGCATATCTATCGGACATCTATATTTATGGTAGGTACAAAACTGTACTTTGTGTGTATGTAGCTCCCCATGTGAGGGGCACCTGACATCTGGGGCATGAAAAACTGATTAAAATGGCGTTGGCTGCATGTTTTATACCCCTGATGACCTGACGTCATGGAAGAAGGGACCGCAACCGACGCAGGACCCAGGACTTTGTTATTCAGGCTGATTGAGGGCAACCTGCCAGCAGATTACCCAAATGTAATGACTGCAACAGTGAATACACTTAAACATCTACATTTATGGTAAGTGTACACAACTGTACTTTCTAACTTGTCTAGGGTACACCATAAACGAAAAGAAATCACAACTGGTACCCTCTCAACAGATTACATTCCTGGGTGCAAGCTTGAATACAACTGCCCAGATGGCTCGCGTCAGAAAAGCAAATGCATTTGATAACCAACTTCAAACAAGTTGCCACAAAAACCCTGCTATCTGCAAGACATATACTGCAAGCCTTGGGGTTCATGGCCTCCTGCATTCTTCTAATTCCATATGCAAGACTGCATATGAAGAAACTTCAGGTGTACTTAAAAAGTCTATGGAGTCAACATCGTCACAGCCTGGAAACAATGATTCCTGTCGTACCTTGCCTACACCTGGAGTTCCTATGGTGGGCAGAGGTCTGCCACCAAAACAAGTGACTGCCATTCACACTACCCCCTGCCGCCCAAACCCTAACTACAGATGTTTCATACTATGAACTGGGGGGGGGGGTGTGACTCATCTGGCAGGGAAGTGCATTCAGGGCAAATGGAACCCAAATCAAATGCGCCTACATATCAATCAAAAAGGAATGTTAGCTGTACAGAATGCTCTGACAACCTTCAAGGACTACATTCATCCAGGGCAACTAATAGTAAAGACGGACAACACCATGGTTATATGGTACATAAATAAGCAGGGGGGGGGGTACACATTCCTACCTCCTCTGCAGACTAGCCATGGCTTTATGGAACACAGCCTTGAGCTACGAAATGTAACTACAAGCTCAATTTCTGCCAGGAAAAGTGAATACACTGGCAGACTGACTAAGCAGAAATCTCATGGACCCACACGAGTGGAAAGTGGAACCACGGATTTTCAACATGTTGACAAGCAAATGGGGGAGCCCAGACCTAGATCTATTTGCCTCCACCCGCAACTACCAGTTGGACAAATTTTGCACAAGGACTCCTCACAAAAGTGTCTGGAAAGTGGATGCTCCGTCATTCAGCTGGTAAAACCTATCAGTCTATGCCTTTCCCCCTCTGCTTCTGCTCTCCAAAGGTCTGCTAAAAGTCAAACAGGACAAACTAAGAAGGATTTTGATTGTTCCAGACTGGCCACGCCAAAACTGGTACCCACTTCTGCGCAGTGTCACAAATTTCTCCATGGCACCTGCCACAGACACCTTCTTTAATGTCTCATCAGGAGAACCAAATTTTGCACCCTCTGCTCCCAACATTGAACATTGCAGCTTGACTAATCACCTAAATTCACCCTTAGCATACTTCAGCAAACCTGTGGTGGATGTAGTCTTGGAGGCGAGAAGACCTAGTACTAGAAAAGCTTATGCTGACAAATGGAAAAGTTTCTGTGCTTGGTGTCAATATCAAGGGATGAGCATAGCAGCGCCCAATTTACTTCAGATTTTACAATACTTTAAACTTGAGATGCTTCACATGGGCCTGTCTTTTTCCACCATTAAAATCCACACCTCAGCCATTTCAGCTCATTATAACACAGAACCTCCTGTCTTCTCTCATCCTCTGCACAAGCAGTACCTCAGAGGGGCCAAAAACTTTAGACTACCCAGGAGAGCTCCGCCCCCTGCCTGGGACCTTAACTTTGTATTGTAGAAACTCACTCTACCTCCTTTCGAGCCAGCTCCTACTGCAGACTTAAAATTTCTTTCTTGGAAAACAGCCTACCTTGTAGCAATCACTTCAGCTAGAAGGATATCTGAGTTACAGGCCTTTGTGGCAGTGGAGCCTTTCATCTTTTATGCGGACAGGGTGTCAATCAGGAACAATCCATCCTTCATACCCAAGGTGGTATCCAGTGTGGCTCTTGAGCAGTCCATTAATTTGCCAACTTTCTTTCCCAATCCACAGAACAAAGGGGAAGAAATTCTGCATTCATTGGATGTGCACAGACAACTTGGATCCTACTTGGACAGGACTAAATCTCAAAAATCTGAACTGCTGGTAGCATTTGCTGCAGGGGCAGAGGGGAAGGCTGTTTCAGAACAAACCATTTCTAAATGTATAAGCCATTGCATTCATTTCTGCTATAAGCACCATGGAAAACCTATTCCCCAGGGGAATCCGATCTCATTTCACCAGGGCTGCATCTACTTCTACAGCCTTTCTCAGAGGTGTTCCTACCAGGGATATTCTCGAAGCTGCTACCTGGAGTTCAGTTCATACTTTCACCAAGTATGATCATTTACCAATTTTCTTTAAATCCAGAGCTGACTTTGCCACTGCTGTCTTTCAAGGCCTTATAGTTGGTCCTAATGCTGTATAAATCCATCCTACCAGCCATAGCTTTGAGAATCTACCCAAATGTAATGACTGCAACAGTGAAACACGAAGAACATACAGTTGTGTACCATAGAAAGACCCTCCCTTCCTCAGTTGGGGCACACTCCATGAGCTATTGGCACATCTGGAGCATTCTTCAAAGGTTTGGTTAACTCCTTTCTGAAGGTAGGTACTTGGTCTTTAGTCCATACTTGCACCAAGCACTACAAACCGGACAACCTCTCCAAATCCAGGGCAGACTTTGCTGGGGCAATTCTTCACAGCTTCCTAGAAAGGTCCTCTGCCCCTACCTCCTCATGAGCTTTTGTTTTCTCACTCGTAAAGAATAATGTAACAGCAGAATAGGGCATAGATTAGTTGTCAAATCTTACCATAATGTTAGATGCCCTTTTCTTTGTTGTAGTATTCTATCCCACCCTCCATCCCCTTGCATTGCTTCTTAGTTGGATGTATCTGCCCATACATACCTATTTCTCAACTGGTCTCCCTGGGGTACTCTATTCTTAATAGTGCATGTGTATGCTGCTTGTATAGCCTGTCTGATTGCAGCCTACATGCAACATACCCTGCACCTTATGCACTAAAGAATTGTGTATACTGGCTGACGTCTGGTCGCTTGACAGGCAACCTCCCTCATGTAAAGAACACTGCCACAGAGAAGAGGACCTCTAACGTTATGTTAAGATTTTAAACAACTGATCTTTTCTTTTGCAAGATTCCACATGACAGTTCTGCAAATGATGCTAGCAACACCAATGGTCAATGTTTTATCAACCCGTGTCAAAGATAACTCCGGTATGGAAAAGATTTACTACTTACTGTTGGATGCAGTTGCAACAGATGTTACAAGGCAGTCATTTTATCCTCCTTCAGCCCTTGGATGCTTCTCAAATTGGTGTCTGTCTCTGTGTCTGTCTCTGTGTCTGTCTCTGTGTCTGTCTCTGTGTCTGTCTCTGTGTCTGTCTCTGTGTCTGTCTCTGTGTCTGTCTCTGTGTCTGTCTCTGTGTCTGTCTCTGTGTCTGTCTCTGTGTCTGTCTCTGTGTCTGTCTCTGTGTCTGTCTCTGTGTCTGTCTCTCTCTCTGTCTCTCTCGCTCTCTCTCGCTCTCTCTCTCGCCTCTCGCCTGTCTCGGCTCTCTCGCCTCCTCTCGCCTCTCTCTCTCTGTCTGTCTCGCTCTGTCTCGCCTCTCTCGCCTGTCTCGCCTCTGGCTCTCGCCTGTCTCGCCTCTGGCTTCGTCTGTCTCGCCTCTGGCTCTCGCCTGTCTCGCCTCCTCTGGCTCTCGCCTGTCTCGCCTCTGGCTCTCGCCTGTCTCGCCTCTGGCTCTCGCCTGTCTCTGGCTCTCCTGTCTCGCCTCTGGCCTCGCCTGTCTCGCCTCTCTGGCTCTCTCTGTCTCGCCTCTGGCCTCCTCGCCTGTCTCTCGCCTCTGGCTCTCGCCTGTCTCGCCTCTGGCTCTCGCCTGTCTCGCCTCTGCTCTGGCCTCTGGCTCTCGCCTGTCTCGCCTCTGGCCTCGCTTCTGTCTCGCCTCTGGCTCTCCGCCTGTCTCGCCTCTGGCTCTCGCCTCTGGCCTGTCTCGCCTCCTCTGGCTCTCGCCTGTCTCGCCTCTGGCTCTCGCCTGTCTCGCCTCTGGCTCTCGCCTGTCTCGCTCTGGCTCTCGCTCTGTCTCGCCTCTGGCTCTCGCCTGTCTCGCTCTCTGGCTCGCTCTGTCTCGCCTCTGGCTCTCGCCTGTCTCGCCTCTGGCTCTCGCCTGTCTCGCCTCCTCTGCCTCGCCTGTCTCGGCCTCTGGCTCGCCTGTCTCGCCTCTGGCTCTCGCTCTGTCTGGCTCTGTCTCTCGCCTTCTCGCCTGTCTCGCTCTGTCTGTCTCTCGCTCTGTCTCTCGCTCTGTCTCGCTCTGTGTCTCTCGCTCTGTCTCTCTGTGAACATTTCAAGGCACTTGGTCCCCCAAAGATGCTAATTCTCATACCAGTTTTCTGGAGATGTGAGCAGTGCTTTTGGCATTGCAAGCCATCAAAGCCTCTCTTCTGTCTGAACAATTTTAGTTCAGATAGGTGTCTGTAGTTTGTTCCATCAGCAGACAAGGGGAGCCAGATCTTATCCCCTGTGCTGGGAAGCCCTCCGAGAGTGGCATTGGTGAATATCTTCCAACTACTTTCTAATAGCAATGCATATTCCGAGGAAGTCCAACTTGATAGCAGCCAAAAATGTCCGTCTTCCTACCTCACAAGTGGTCTCTCAACAGCAAAGTGACTGATATGATTCAGTCAATGGGTCCAGCCTTGCTGTGATCTTTTTGCCTTTTCCCTGAAGAACAAGTGCAGCTTTTTTGCCCTAATCCTCCCTCTGGGGGAATAGTTTCAACCTCTCCCCGCCAAATTCCTGCAGAAAGCCCATTTGAAGAGCAAAGTCATCCTCATGGCACCTTACTTGCCTCTGCAGATGTGGTTGTCCTTTTGACCTCGCCTACAGTATCCACCTTGGATTCTGGATCAGTTCCAGTGTTCCATCCAACAGGCATGGTTCACTCTGATATCTCGAGCCTCAAACTAACAGCATGGCTTCTCCAATGCCTGTAATAACCAGACAACCTATGCTGTCATTCCCTGTCTATTCCATACTTTTATCTTCCCATAAACCTTCTACTAGTAAACTTTACAGGAGTAAATGGAAAAGGTTTGTTTGGGGAGAGCAAAATCAGATTGAGCCCTTCTCTGCTGCATTTTATTGTGTTCTGGAATTTTTGCAAGTCTGTTTAATTAAGGTACTCTCTTAATCTCCAATTTTCATGTTGGATTTCAGAATCCTTTGCTGGCTTCTTCTGAGCTGGGGGAAAGCCTTCTTGAGAGGCACTGTCCTGCTGAGGCCCCTTAAAAAGATCGCACTCCACATTGGGATTTAAATTTTGTACTGCAAGTCTTAATTCACTCTCCCTTTGAACCGGCAACTAAATGGAGTCTTAAATTCCTGACCTGGAAAGCTTATCTTTGTAGTTGCAAGTACATCTGCTATAAGAATTTCAGAATTTGGAAGCATTATCTTCTAAGCGTCCATATTTGATTTTTCATAAGGATAGGGCAATGTTACATACTAACACTTCTTTACTAAGGTTGTGTCAGAATCCAGCATCAACCAATCCCTTAACTTGCCAGTATTCATTCCTAAATTTGCAAGTAAAGGTGAATATATGCTTCACTTACTGGATATCCATAGAAAATTACATTTTTACTTGCACAGAGCAAAAGAAGTTTGAAAAACAGATAAGCTTTTTATCTCCATGCACATACTAAATTGGGCAAATTGGTTACTAAAGTAACTCAAGCTAGATGGTCAATGGAGTGCCTTTCCTTTGTAATGAATTGTATCTCTTACCAAAACCTGTAAAAGCTCATTCAACCAAATCCATGGCAAGGACTGGTGTTCCAGTCTAGAGCTTACATGAACATGTTTGTGCAGCTACAACTTGGTCCAGTCCTTGTACTTTTTTCACTCATTGCAAAATAGATCTTGTCTGGAGGGAAAGGGCAGCCTTTGGCTCAACCATACTTGAAAATATCCTTCCTTGGAGTCCACCCCAGGATTTTAAGTAAATGGGGACTCTGTCCCATTAGTTGAGGAATTAATGAAAATTGACATCAAATAAGTTACATACTCACCATAATGTTCCATCTGTGTTGTCCATTTTCATTCTTCAACTCCCCACCATTTTTAATGACCGACTACTGGAGGAACGAGAGGTTTCAAGGGCACTACTGTCCTTTGTGTTGAGCGCTGGTTATGATGTATCATGGTAGTCTTCATGTCAAGCAACAAACAAGATCGGAGAGATATTAAGAGGGTGGTGCATTATAAGTGAGGAAGGAGCTTGAGAGATCGTGACCCTGAGCTAGTGTAATGGCAGTCTGATCCAAGGATAGGATCCGAACCTGTTAGTTGAGGAGGAATGAAAATAGACAACACAGATGGAACGTTATGGTGACTTGTGTTTCCTTCAGCGAAGGAGAGGATATGCTTCACTTGCTAGATGTGCATCTCCATTTATCTTTTTTCCTCCACTGTACCAAGCCCTTAAGGCAAGATGGATCAACTGTGTCTCTTATTAAAGCTAAGAAAGGCCAAGGAGTTTCAAAAATATTCTTAGCTAGATGTTTTTCTGACTGTATCTGTCATGTTTATAACAAAAAAAGACCTGAGACTGCTTAGAATAGGCAAAGCTTATTCAACTAGGACTGTCACTTCCTTGGCCTTCTTTTCTAGGTCCTGATTCAATCATATTTTTGTGGCTGCCATTTGATCCAGTGTACGCATTTATTTTACATAAGCTGAATTTGTCTTCCAGTAATGGGGTCAGCTTTTGGTTTGACCATCCTCTGAAACATTCTTTCATGATGCTAACCTTAAATGCTCAGTAGCTGGGGACTGTCCATTGAGGAATGGACATTTGATATGTCCAATCTCAAGGAAGATTTCTTTAGTTTCTGATATGACTGTATGGTCTGCCTCGTGAGTAATGTCCTAAACTTTTAGCTCCAAAGCAGTACTACAGAGATTTTTATGTCTCTCTCGCTCTGTTTGGGGATGGGTGACAATGGGTAAGGGGAGGAATCTTGGCTATGAATCTTAAAATGTAGACTGTAATCTGATTTGAAGACTCAACCATTCAGGAAGGATGAAGCAGGGCGAGGCATCTGCTATGTTAAGTATATAACTTGCGTATATTCTACCAGAAGGGAATTTAATCTAATATAAGTTGATATCTTCTATATTGTATGATTGTACAAGGGTAGCTTGGGTATTATGTGGTCAGAAAATCTGTAAGGAGATTTTTTTATATATAGACACCTGTCTTCAGTTATCATTTAAGATAGAGACATACATGCAGTAATAGAAAGCAGAATAACCCGTATTAAGGTTTTGTATTTATGTACATTACATGATGTCCTTCAAGGATGCATCTGCAGTCATAACATATGGGTTGTCCTGCCTCAGGCAGCCCTTCGGTCGGCCGGATTCCAAAGTCTGGGTCTGGCCTCGGCTGATGTCGCACTTACCCAGACGTCCGAGCATTTGGGGTATAAAAGCATCAGCCGATGCCATTTTCCCCAGTCTTTCTTGCCACGCGGTGCCCAAAGCAGAAGCTGTTCGCAAGTGCCGGTCGGTCAGATCCAGTGAATTCAGCTAACGAAGACTTCGAAAAAGCTAAGTACCCCGTTGGGGACGCTTTCTTGCCTCAGCCGATGTTAGACAAAGTAAATAATTGTTTAACTTGTGGGAAACTAATACCTCATAAGGATTTCCATTCCTACTGCCTTCCTTGCTTAGGCCCAGACCACGAAGTATCGGCCTGTTCAGCCTGTGCTTCTTTCAACCGGCGAACTCTTAGACGTCGGTCGGAGTTTGCAGAGGAATGTTTTGGGGCCAATTTTGCATATAAAATGCCGTCAGACTCCGACTTCGCATTTGGTGAAAAAACGGAAGGACAAGGACCGACACTCGCGGCCCGCGGTTTCGGCTGAAACCATGGTAAGGCCTACCGCGAGTCTGTTTCGGCCGAAACAAAGTCCTCGGAGATTCCTTCTTCCGAATCCATTCAACTGACCACCACGGCCCGGGAGGCCCCGGCTGAGTCGGCTACCGAGCTACCTACCGAAACCAGTGTCCAGGAAATGTCCGACACCATACCTTTGGACATTTCTACTCCTGCACATGGGGTAGCTAGGCCCCCTGCTTCCATGTCCATTAAGGCCTTTTCTAGGGCTAAAGCTGCTAAACTTTCTAAAGCTTTGCCTCCCAAGACGAACTCCCAGAGGCCTTTCTCTAGTTCTCAGATCCTCAGCCTTGCAGAGGACCTTATTTCTTTAATTAGAGGTTCACAACCTCACCCAGACAGGGCCTCTCACCCTCCACCAGACAAAAGGCCCAGGACGGACCCCTCTGACCCCCACACTCTTCAGATGAGTCCACGGATGGATCTGAGTTGTCAGACCACCAGGAGGAGGCTTATTCGCCCTATGAGGATTCTGATGCTGAAGAATCTATCCCTTGGGCCTCCCCTCCTGAAGAGTTTTCCTTTGGTGAGACTCTACACTCCATGAGAGAGCATTTTCAATGGCAAGGTCAGGAATTCTCTGATTCTAGAAAAAGATTAAGGACCTTTTTACATTTGCCTCAACATAGGCCCTTGGCTATACCTCCTATTTTGAATGTAATTGATGATGTGTACAATGATGTCAGTACAGCCCCTGATACTCTCCCTACGGCCCCTGCCAAACCTGATAAATACTACAGGGTCCCGGATTCTCATTTCCAGCTGTATAAAGCCCATTCTGCAGACCCAGAAACTATTTCTCAGGGCCCTAAAGGGGTTGCAGCCGCGACTGCCAAAAATCCTCTACCCTCTGAAAGAGAGTCTAGAGCTTTAGAGAGATGGGGAAAGAAGGTATATACTTCTGCAACTCTTTCTGTCAGGGCATTGAATTGTCAATTTCATATGATACAGTAACAAGAGTATTTGTTAGATGAACTGAATAAGAAACTTTCTTCTCCTGAACCCCTTGACCGTAAATCCCTTCAGGAGTTGGTACACAACTCACAGCAGGTTAGTAATCCTTTCTTAAAATGTGGCTATGATGCATTGGGGCTTCATTTAGGTCAGCTATGACTGGGGCAGTCATTCGTAAGCATGCCTGGCTGAAGGAACAATCTTTGCCAGACCATGTTAAAGCTAAACTCCTGGATGCTCCAATGGAGAAATTTATTTGGCTCCTCTGCTCAGGAGGTCTTAGTTTGAAGAAAAGGCAAAATCTGTGCAAACAGTTAAGGATTTCCTGCAAGTACAACCACCGAGATTCAGCAGAAACTGGCCTACTAAGAATTGGTCCTTTCCAGACTCGGACAGAGCCCAGAGAGGCAGGAACAGACGCCCTAGAGGCAGAGGCCAATTGAAGGGCTCCTACAGAGGCAGTCAGTGGCAGCCTGCCAACCAGAGGAGTAGTGCAACAGCAGCAACAACTACTACACCAGGACAGGCTCAATGACTTTACTCTGATTCCGCCTACCAGGGATCAACTGGAAGCACCCTTGGGCGGAAAGCTGGCTTTATTCTCAAAAAACTGGCATTATATTACAAGGGACACATGGACACTGCAAATAATAGACAAAGGATACAGGTTCCACTTCCACACTTTGCCAAAAAGAAACGGAATGCCAAACCTACCACCAAATCAGAGGGCAGAGGCTTTAAGGCAGATCAACAACTTGCTTCAAATGAAAGCTATAGAAAAGGTACCACTTTCAGAACAAGGCCAAGGATTTTACTCCAGACTATTCCTTGTACCAAGAAAAGAAAAACAATAGAGGCCTATTCTCGACCTGTCCGCACTGAATACTTAACTCATTGTGCCAAAATTCAAGATGCTGACCCTACAGCAACTTCTTCCCCTGTTGGGCAAGGAGTCTTAGCTGGTGACTCTAGATCTCAAGGAGGCTTACCTGCACATCCCTATTCGACCAAGTTGCAGAAGACACCTCAGATTTCTTGCAGGATCAGAGCATTATCAATTCTCAGCCTTGCCCTTTGGCTTATCTACTGCGCCCAGAGTATTCACGAAATGCCTGGCATCAGTAATTGCACACTGCAGACTTCAGGGGATATAGATCTACCCTTATCTGGACGTCTGCCTTATACAAGCGGACAAGGGAAATTTGATAAAGGACTTGGCCTATGCCATCCACCTGCTACAGGCCTTGGGATACACAGTCAACATCCAAAAGTCAAGACTTGTGCCATCCCAAAGAATAACCTTTTTGGGTGCAGATCTGGAGACAACCACCCAAATGGCCTTTCTCACAGAAGAAAAACAAAAACAACTTCCAGATTACTTCATGATTCTGACAAGACAAACTCAGCTTACTGCAAGGAAAATCCTGCAGGCCCTGGGTTACATGGCATCCTGCATGATTCTGATACCACAGGCCAGGCTGCATATGAGAAAATTACAATGGTACCTAAGGAGTGTATGGTCTCAACACAGTCACAGTTTAGAAACTTTGATACCAATCATTCCTTGCCTTCAAAAGGAATTTCTGTGGTGGGCTCAGGCCTGCCAGTCCAACAGAGGGTTGCCTTTCAACAAACCAAAAACAAAACAAACCATCACCACGGACGCTTCAGACAGAGGATGGGGAGCACACATGGAGGGCAGATGTATCCAAGGCCTATGGTCTCAAGGTCAGCTATGCATGCACATAAACCAAAAGGAGATGCTGGCAGTGATGCATGCAATCGAGGCTTTCAAACCCTTCCTCCATCAAGGCCACCTGTTAATAAGGACAGACAACACCACGGTCATGTGGTACATAAGCAAGGAAGCATACACTCCTACACTCTCTGCCGGCTGGCTATGAATCTATGGGAACTATGCCTGAACCTAAATTCCTAAATCCCAAACAAAATGTTTTATCACAGAGTGGACGACATCATCTTGGAAGCTCGCCGGCCTTCCACAAGGAAGACATACTCAGCTAAATGGAAAAGATTTCTCATTTGGAACACATCAAAAGGCTCAGATGTGACAGTGGCAAGCATGACACATATTCTGGAATACTTAGCAGAATTGTTCCACAATGGCCTGTCCTATTTTTCCATTAAGATTCATGCCTCAGCAATTTCAGCAGAATACAATGTGGGTCCACCTATCTTCTCACACCCTCTCCTCAGGCAATTTCTGAGAGGGATCAAAAAATATTAAACCTCCAAGAAAACTCCCTCTACTCGCTTGGGATCTCAACTTTGTGTTGGAGAAACTAACACTTCCTCCTTTTGAACCTGCAGCATCAGCGGATCTACAGATGTCCTTCAAGAATGCAACTGCAGTCATAACATGTGGGTTGTCCTGCCTCAGGCAGCCCTCGGTCGGCCGGATTCCAAAGTCTGGGTCCGACGTCGGCTGATGTCGCATTTCTCTCCGTCAGAGCGGCTGGAGTACATAAGCATCAGCAGACGCCATCTTCAGTCTTTCTTGCCGCGCGGTGCCCGAAGCAGAAGCAGTTCGCAAGTGCCGGTCGGTCAGCTCCTGTATTCTTCGATTCCGAAGTCATCAGAAAAGCTAAGTACCCCGTTGGGGACCTTTTCTTGCTTCAGCCGATGTCAGAAATTACTGAAAAAGTTAACAGTTGTCTTTCTTGTGGTAAACAAATACCTCATAAAGATTTCCACTCTTACTGTCTTCCTTGCCTTGGCCCAGACCACGACGTCTCGGCCTGTGTAGCCTGTGCTCGCTTCAACAAGCGCACTCAGACGCCGGGCGGAGTTCGCCGAAGATTTTTTCGGCAATAAATTCGCTTACACAATGCAGTCGGATCTTCCGACATCACAAACTCCCAAGAAACGAAGAGACCGGGACCAACATCCTCGGCCCGCGTCTACCACCGACTCCATGCCAAAACCTACCGCGGGTGCTCCGGTTCCCTCTGAGACGGTCTCTCCACCGCTCCGAACCGAAGACACCGCATTACCGACGACTCCGATTACAGATATCACTCCACCAGTTACTGATTTTCCTCCGGATACCAAAACCGAGGAAATGCCCGAGACCATTGCTGTAGACAAGGTCACTCCTGCACGTGGAGCTGCCAGGCCTCCTATGGCCATGTCTATTAAGGCCTACACCAGGGCTAAGGCAGCCAGCAAAACAAAGCATCTTACTACTAAAACCTTTCCTCAGCCTACTCCAGAGACACAAATTATGTCTATGGCTGCTTATTTAATTTCTATGATTAGAGGTTCACAGGCCCATCCTGAGAGAGGATCCCAACCTCCTTCTGATAAAAGGCCCCAGGTTGAACCCTCTGACCCTATTCCGTCAGATGAAGACTCTGAGGGCTCTGTCCACTCTGATAGCCAGGAAGAGCTCTTCCAGACCTATGAGGACTCGGATGCAGAGGATTCCATCCCCTCGGCCTCCCCGCCTGAGGATATTTCTTTTGGGGAAGTTCTGCATACCATGAGGGAACATTTCAAGTGGCAAGGCCAGGAATATTCTGATTCCAGAAAACGCCTTCAGACTTTCCTTAAGAAGCCCCAGCACAGGCCCTTAGTTATTCCTCCTGAACTTCATGTTTTGGATGATTTATATTCTGACTCTAGTTTTACCCCTGACTCTCTTCCTCCTGCTCCAGCCAAGCCAGACAGGTATTACAGGGTCCCAGAAACTCATTCCCATTTATTCAGGGCCCATACTGCTGATTTGGAAACTATTTCTCAGGGGCCTAAAGGAGTTTCAGCTTCCACCTCTAAAAATCCATTGCCCTCCAACAGGGAAGCTAGGTCATTAGAGAGATGGGGCAAAAGGTTTACACATCCACTACCTTATCCATGAGAGCCTTGAATTGCCTTTTTCATATGTTACAATATCAGGATTTCCTGTTAGAAGATTTACAAAAAACATTGGCCACTCCTGATCCTTTAGATAGGAAGGCTTTGCAGGAAGCAGTACATAACACTCAGCAAGTAAGCAATCACTTCCTGCAGTGTGGATATGATGCACTGGAAGCTTCATGTAGGGCAGCTATGACAGGGGCAGTCATTCGTAGACATGCATGGTTAAAAGATCAACCTCTACCAGATCATGTAAAGGCAAAACTTCTGGATGCACCTTTGGAAAAGAACAAGCTTTTTGGTGCTAATGCTAAGGGATGTGTTAAAGACCATCGAGGAAAAAGCAAAATCAGTTCAGACGGTGAAAGATTTCCTCCAGGTTCAACCCCCCAGATTCAGTAGGAATTGGCCTTCAAAAAACTGGTCCTTTGCTAATCCAGAAAAGTTTCAAAGGGGGAAATAGAGACGTGGCCAAGGAAGAGGCCAATACAGAGGTCCTTACAGGGGACGACAATGGCAGCCAGGAAACCAAAGAAGTGACGCAGGGGTTTCTCCTGCCCCACAGCCACAATCTCAATGACTTTCCTCTACTTCCGCCTACCAGGGAACAAATAGAAGCTCCCTTGGGCGGGAAATTATCTCTGTTTGCAGAAAATTGGCACAGACTGACAAAGGACAAATGGATTTTGGACATTATAGACCGAGGCTACAGGTTCCAATTTCATACCTTGCCAAGAAAACAAGGCATGCCAAACCTACCACAAAACCAGAGGGCAGAGGCTATCAAGCAAATCTCTCTGCTGACTCGAATGAAAGCAATAGAAAGAGTTCCACAACAAGAACAAGGCCAGGGGTTTTACTCAATGTTCCTTGTTCCAAGAAAAGAATCTCAATGGAGGCCAATACTGGATTTGTCCACATTAAACACCTTTCTCATAGTACCAACGTTCAAAATCTGACTCTACAGCAACTCCTTCCCATGCTGGGCAAGGGGTCTTGGCTGATTACTCTGGACCTCAAGGAGGCATACCTGCATGTCCCTATCAGACACAGCTGCAGAAGATACCTCAGATTTCTTGCAGGGCCAGAGCATTATCAATTCTCAGCATTGCCATTTGGCTTATCTACTGCGCCCAGAGTATTCACAAAATGCCTGGCTTCAGTAATTGCTCATTGCAGGCTCCAAGGGATACAAATTTACCCGTACCTGGACGACTGCCTCATACAAGCGGACGACAAATTGATGTTGACAAAAAACTTGGACTATGTCATACGATTACTTCAAGCTGTGGGATACACATTCAACTTTCAAAAGTCAAGACTGCAGCCATCCCAGCAAATAATCTTCTTAGGAGCCAAATTAGACACAGACTCTCAAATGGCTTACCTGACAGAAGACAAGCAAGAGAAGTTAACTCATTACTTCAAAGGTTTAGCAAAACTCACCCAGATGACTGCAAGGCGATTCCTACAGGCCCTGGGTTACATGGCATCCTGCATTCTCCTGGTTCCATTAGCAAGACTACACATGAGAAAGCTTCAATGGTACCTAAAAAGCATTTGGTCTCAGCACGGCAACAACTTGGAGACAACCATACCGCTCATTCCATGCCTACAAAAGGAATTCCTATGGTGGGCCTCGGTGAGCCAGGCCAACACAGGTATGTCATTCAAAAAACCACAGAACACAGACCATGACCACAGACGCCTCAGACCTTGGATGGGGGGTGCACATGGAAGGCAGGTGTATACAAGGACAGTGGTCTCAAAAGGAAACACATCTGCATATAAATCAAAAGGAAATGCTGGCAGTAATGCATGCCATCGAGGCCTTTCAACACCAACTTCAACAAGGCCACTTACTGATACGGACAAACAAACACCACTGTGATGTGGTATATAAACAAGCAAGGGGGCACCCACTCTTACCCCCTTTGCAGACTAACAATGCATCTTTGGGAAAAATCAGTGAGCCTAAACATCCAGTTACAATCCCAGTTTGTTCTAGGCAAAGACAATGTCCTGGCGGACAGCCTAAGCAGGAATTTCACAGACCCACACGAGTGGAGGTTACATCCGAAGATCTTCACACAACTCACTTCGACATGGGGCAGGCCAGAAGTAGACCTATTTGCCTCTCACCTCAACCATCATCTACAAAAATTCTGCACAAGGACATACCATCCAAAAGCTTGGAAAATAGATGCTCTCTCATTCAACTGGAATTCCCTAACAATCTATGCATTCCCACCTCTGCCACTGATGACCTCAGTACTACTAAAGATCAAAGCAGAGACCCAAGGGAATCGTAATAGCTCCGGACTGGCCAAGACAACACTGGTATCCACTACTAAGAAGCATATGTCACACCAGGAGGTGGGCCCTTCCCCAATGGCCTCTACTTTTGACTCAACACAATCTCAAAACAGTGCATCCAAACCTTCAGACACTGCAGCTAACAGCCTGGGAGATCCCATAAATAACCTCAACCTATCTCTCTCCAAGGAAGTTCAGCGGATACTAACAGAGGCTCGAAGACCATCCACCAGAAAGGTTTACTTAGCAAAATGGAAGAGATTCAGCAATTGGAATACCAGCAAGGGGCATGATGCATCATTGTTGAGCACCCCACTCATCTTGGAATATTTGGCGGATATGCTAAAGAACGGCCTCTCATATTCTTCCATAAAGATACATGCATCAGCTATTTCAGCTAGATAATAACACTGATCCTCCAGTCTTTTCACACCCTTTGCTAAGGCAATTCCTCAGGGGAATCAAGAACATCAAGCCACCAAGAAAGGCCCCAGTGCCAGCCTGGGACCTCAATTTTGTCCTAGAAAAACTGAGACTACCTCCTTTTGAGCCAGCAGCTTCAGCTGACTTGCAATTTCTCTCATGGAAGACAGCTTTCCTGTTGGCAATTATCTCAGCAAGAAGGGTTTCGGAATTGCAGGCCCCAATGGCAATACCACCGTTAATAATTTTTCAGAGACAGGGTTTCATTAAGGACCAACCCTACTTTTATGCCAAAGGTGGTATCTAGGGTTTCTTTGAATCGAGCTATTCATTTGCCTGCTTTCTTCCCCAATCCTGAGAATAAGGGGGAAAGACTGTTACATACCTTGGACATTCACGGACAACTTCGATGCTACCTGGACAGAACCAAGGCCAGTAGGAAGTCTGAACAACTTTTTGTAGCTTACGCCCCTGCAGTCCAAGGAAAAGCAATTTCAAAGCAGACAGTTTCAAAATGGATTGGACACTGCATCACATTTTGTTATTCCTTTCATGGAAAGACTGTTCCAGCCAATGTCAGACCACATTCCACAAGAGCTACAGCCACCTTTACAGCATTCTTAAGAGGGGTGCCTACTAAGGACATTCTAGAAGCTGCTACATGGAGCTCCGTGCATACATTCTCCAAACACTACAAATCTCCCTCTATACTCCAGATCCCTCTATACTCCAGATCCAGAACAGGCTTTGCTTCGGCAGTCCTGCAGGGTTTGATTGCCACACCATCTTTTTCCTGGAGCATACCTCCTACCCCAGCTAAGCTATGGTATTCTACCCACATGTTATGACTGCAGTTGCATTCTTGAAGGACATAGTATAGTTTTGTACCTACCATAAATGTAGATGTCCGATAGACATGCAACTGCAGTCGGATTTTCCCTCCCTCCATACCCCTCTATGCCTAGGACCCTCTCCTATCCCTTTTTCTCTAAGCTGGGGATATCTGTTATGGTGTATTTGTTTTATTGATCATTTATTTCTCTGGAATCCTGTTTTTGTCTTCCAATTTGATTACAGCCTTCCTTGGAGGGCACCTGGCATCTGGGGCAAGAAACACTGAAGAAGATGGCGTCGGCTGATGCTTATGTACTCCAGCCGCTCTGACGTCTGAGAGAAATGCGACGTCAGCCGACGTCAGACCCAGACTTTGGAATCCGGCCGACCGAGGGCTGCCTGAGGCAGGACAACCCACATGTTATGACTGCAGTTGCATGTCTATTGGACATCTACATTTATGGTAGGTACAAAACTGTACTTTTCTGTCTTGGAAAACTGCATTCCTTCTGGCAATAACTTCAGCAAGAAGAGTATCTGAGTTACAAGCATTAATGGCAGTACAGCCATTTCTTATCTTCCATCAGGACAGAGTTTCACTAAGAACCAATCCTACTTTCATGCCAAAGGTGGTATCTAGGGTATCCTTGAACCAAGCTATTCACTTGCCTACGTTCTTCCCGAATCCACAGAATAGAGGAGAAAAACTTTTGCACACCCTGGATATACACAGACAACTACGCTACTACTTGGACAGAACTAAAACTAGCAGAAAGACTGACCAACTATTTGTAGCATATGCTACTGGGGTGCAAGGAAAAACAATTTCCAAACGGACAATTTCAAAATGGATAGGAAATTGCATTCGATTTTGTTACTCCTTTCATGGAAAGACAGTTCCTGAAAACATCAGGCCTCATTCCACAAGGGCCACGGCCACCACTACAGCCTTCCTACGAGGGGTGGCTACCAAGGACATTTTAGAAGCTGCTACTTGGAGCTCCGTGCATACATTTGCCAAACATTACAATCTACCTTTTTACTCCAGATCCAGAGCAGGTTTTGCTACTGCAGTCCTGCAGGGGATATTGACTACACCATCCTTTTCTTAGTACCTCCTCCCCCAGACTGGCTAGGGTATTCTACCCATATGTTATAACTGCAGATGCATCCTTGAAGGACATAGTACAGTTTTTTACCTACCATAAATGTAGATGTCCGATAGGTATGCATCTGCAGTCAGGTTTACCCTCCCTCCTTCCCCTCTGTGGTATTCCTAGGGTGCTTACCCTTCTATTAGCTAGCTGGGGATCTATTATGGTGTATTTGTTTGTATATATATATGTATATGTTTTTGAAAATGTTTGGAATTTATTGCATTCCTCCAAATTTAGCCTTCCTAGAGGGCATCTGGGGCAAGAAACACTGAGGAAAATGGCGTCTGCTGATGCTTTTATACCCCAGACGCTCTGACGTCGGGGAAAGTGCGACATCAGCCGAGGCCAGACCCAGACTTTGGAATCTGGCCGACCGAAGGGCTGCCTGAGGCAGGACAACCCATATGTTATGACTGCAGATGCATACCTATCGGACATCTACATTTATGGTAGGTACAAAACTGTACTTTTTCTTTAGTTATAGATGTTTTCAGTCCAACAAGACATAAATTGCTCATTTCCTATCTTCCCATAAACTTCTGTCCTTAACAGTATTTTACATTTATTATTCAGTTTATTTCTGAGTAATATGCTTCTTCCTTTTCCTAATGATACCACTTTGAGTTGTAAAATGAGATGTAATTGTATCCCTTGTTTCTAATTCAATTCCTAAGTGTATTAGTTTGCTTTGAAAAGCACTTGCTTACACCTGCCCCACATTCAGGTAAAGCAGTGACAACTTTTTATGGAATTCCTTGCTTGATGATTATGCTGCAACAGCTGGTCTGTCCAAGTATACTGGCAAACAAATTCTTTATTAACTTTACTCTAAAGACCTTTATACCAAACCCATGTATGCCCAAGAATCTACAACCCTTGACATCACACAAGAACGCTTGTCAAAGTACTTTGCAAAACAAAAAAAAAACATGTCTGGAGCATTTCTCCATGGGCCTCGCTGAAAATTAGCTTTGTTCCAAGTCTGACTTTCCTGGTAAATGTTAAATAAAAAAAAATGCACCCTTTATGGGATCTGAGGACATAGCAGGCTGTCTGCTTAAAAGCACTAAACATGCACTGATAGACCTGCTCCTATAGCTGTTTGAACTTTGCTGATCCATTGGCTTTTTACCTAAGGTTTTATGCACAGTAGTTGTGATGGCTCTTCACAGGGATGCCCCCCCCCCCCAATGGACACTGTGAATTTTAGTCCCATCAGCTTGAACCTGCTTCAACACATAAAACACTGGTGGAGAGAGAGATTTGTCACTCTGTGACCATCCTTTTCTCTGTAACAAATGTCCTCTTCATAGTAAGCAGTGTGACACACACTTCCTTTAATTAGGAATTAGACAAATGGATATTCATAAATTCACCACGGATATGACTGGCCTATTGCTTCTGGGGAGAAGGTATTGGCAAGGTGTAAATAGCCACACGATCCAATATTACCTTCTTAAGGGTCACTGCTGCTGTAGCTTGGATTGTGTATTAGTTATTTTCTGATAAGGGTATTAGAGCTGGCCAGCTTTTGAAGCATTCAAAGCATGGTCCACATGCCTAAACAGTTGGTGGGTTGAGCTGGGCTGACTAAAATTAAGTTTTGAGTCAACCCCTTCAGAGGTTCCTTGCTGCCAAAGAGCACATTGTTTCCCGGGCTTTCGAGGATTGGTGGTTGGCTAATGCTGTTCTGTTGCATGGCAGATAAGTTTATTGGGGGGGGGTCCTTCAAATTTTTTGATATAAAACTCACTTGTGAAAACTTAATTAAAAGGCTGGGAGAAAGTGTTTTAATTAGTCATGTGGCTTTTTACTTCTGCCAGGTCTTGCGGTCAGTCTTCACTTAACGTCCAGCGCAATTTATTTTCTTCATGTTAGAATAACCTCCTGGTTCTAAATTGTTAAGCAGCCTTTCATCACAGTGGGCTGATTAAAATGCCTTGGCCATAGACGGGTGAGATTGCTGTAGCCAAAACAGTTTCCTTGTACCATTCATATTTCCTTTGGTCCCACTGCTGTAGTCGCTATAGCCGCCATGGACCCAGGAGTTAGATGCACCGTGTGCAACTATTGGAGTGCCCTTGATGGGGGAAGGGAGGGACGCTCTTAATTGTCCTGGAAGGAGGAGTAGAGAATGACACTCCTCTCACTGAGAGAAGTGTTTTCAGTTTCTCAAGAAGTATTATGATTTGTTAAAATTGGAATTTCCAGAGTCCACTCATAAGCGTCCTGTTCTTTCTGCTTTGGAAGATGTTTGTCATTGCCTGCAGTTTCTCTGACTACCTGCCTGCTGCCCCTTCTAAAGCTGACTATATAAAGTGGGTCAGCCTTTAAGTTTTAGTCATTCCACATCTTATCCAGCTGATTTCTGCTTTCGTGAATCCAGCTAGTAGAAAATACTTGGGTAATCCCTCTCCTAACAATGATGGGAGGGCTTTTGATAATTTTGGGTAAGTGTATTCTTCTACAGCAATTGTTTTTAGAATTCTAAACTGTCTAGCTCATGTGTTGATGGTTCTTGTGAGAATACAAGGACTGTTTTGGTATCCACGTCTTGTTGTGGGGAGGAATCTGCTTTGTGTAACTTTATCTTGTGAATCTCAAGTGACTACCCACAGGTGGAAATACACTATTGATTTTGCTGATTCCACCTCCAGGGCTGTAGCTGTCTCTGAATATGTCTTAATGTTTGCCTGGCTGCATTCTTAAACTTCACAGAGGGTGTCAAATGAGATTCTGAATGCCCCCTTGGGTTTAGAACTAGTTTTTGGACCTTCTACTGCAGAGGTCGTTTAAAAAGTGTAATGAGAGAGGAAAACTAAAGGGATCTTTCAGACTTTCAAGCCCTTCTCATCCAGGCTTGGTAAGGTGTTCAATACTACCATCGTAAGTTTATTTAGAAAGCAAAGTAAACATGATCAGCAAGCTGTAAATTTAAAAAAAAAGTTTGGGAGGTTTGAGGTTTCCCCAGAAAAAAAAGCATGTACGTCCCAGAAAAAAAGACAGTCTTAAGTCTATGTGGTGGATCTCCAGTGCCCCATACCCCCCCAGTCTCCACCCTTGGAGTCTTTTAACCCTTCCAGAAAGTCTGATCCTCCATTTCTGTCTTGGGCAGCAGATAGTTTCCAAAGGATGAGTTCTGAGAGTAATCCTTTTTGAGGAATTCCTCCTCACCTGCCAGATCACACTCCCACCCCACTGTCATTCAACATTAACTTGCTTAGGGGGCTGATGGAAACTCTACTTCCTCTTCAGTTATGATAATGGGTTTTATTCCAGTATATACCTAATGCCAAAGGAAAAAAAAAATTCTTGTGGACCAGTTTTGTAGCTTAGTTTTCTGAATCTGTTTGTGATCGTACCCAAGTTCAAAATGCCTGTGTCTCAACTTGGAAAAAGGGGCAGCAAGTTTGTAAGTAAATATATAATCTCATTTCTGCAAATCTGCTCTTCAGACCTTTCTTAAGGTTTTCTGTGTCTAGATCACATTTTATCTGCATTGCCCTTTGGTCTGTCTGCTGCTCCAAGGATATTCACAGTGTTCAGTCCCTCTCCGAGCCTTCTGCAGACTGCAAGGTGTTGACCTTTTTCCATGTTTAGATGCCTTATCTTTGCAGGGTCTTTTTTGTAAGTGTTTGGAATTTCTTAGTTGGGTATAAGGGATCTCCTACACTGGCTAGGATTCCAAGAGAACTTGGCAAAATATGGTCTGACTTCTCAGATTGTCTCCTGGACACCTCCGTTCTGAGTGCTTTGCTTACATGGGGGTGGGTGGGTCTGTATTTAGATCTGTTCCCGAGTTGTTTTCACACTCTACTTTCTCAGCAAGGGAGATCCTCGGAATTCTGGGTGTCATGGCATTTGATACTCCTGATGCCTCTTGCAAGATTCCACATGAGAAAAATTCAGTGGTACCCAAAGTCTCATTGATATTAACATCAAAATTCTTTGATATTTCAAATTCCAGTTTTTGTATTTGTGAAAAGGGAGATCTATGGTAGAGAACAAATTTTTCAGAATCCAGGTTTTCCATTCTCCCTTCTGCTCCCGTACATTTGGCCACAGCAGAAGCCACAGACCTTGTGTAGGGAGCAGTGTCTGTGGGGGATAAAAGTGTAAAGTTTTATCAAACAAAAAAGATGGCAAACTACAACTGACTGCCTGGATGATAAAATTTTAGTACCTTTTATTCACCTTTTTTTTCTGAGGATGTGCTTCAGATATTAATGGCGGCAGAAAATGCTGCTACTAGAAAATTGTATATTGACAAATGGGAAAGTTTTTCTATTTGGTGCCAATAAATGAAATTGCATTCATTCACGACTAGTGTTTCTGTGAGTGCAGTATTTTGTGAGTTACTGCCCTATGTCCTGTCTACTCTTCAGGGGTCATTTATCGACCATTTCAGCATGTCTGCCCATTGATCCCCTCTCTAAAATACAACCTCATGTGAAAATGTTTTTGAACATGGTGTAACACAAGTAGCCTCCTAGGGATCTTAGGTGTTTATCTCTTGCTCCATTTCAGTCAGCTCCTAAGGCTGATTTGAGGCTCTGAACATGGAAAATCGTGTAATAATTGCTCTGACCCTCTACAAGAAGAGAGTACATGTTGCAAGCTCCCATGGTGGGTCAGCCTTTTTTTTAAGAACTAAGCCTTCATTTACACCACAAGTAGTATCCAGGTTTGCCATAAGCCAAGTACACGTGTGTGTGCGCTTGCTGTCTCTTTCCAGAGCGTACAAATGAGTGAGAGAGATGCTCATAACTCTGATACTATATTGACAGATCAAAGTCTTTCAGAACATTTGATTAGTTCATTTTTTGTCAAGGTAAGAAAAAAGGATAACTTTTGTCAAAACTGTTTCAAAATGTTTCTCTTGTGCTGTACCTTTTTGATGTCCTTCAAGGATGCATCTGCAGTCATAACATATGGGTTGTCCTGCCTCAGGCAACCCTTCGGTCGGCCGGATTCCAAAGTCTGGGTCTGGCCTCGGCTGATGTTGCACTTTCCCCGACGTCAGAGCTTCTGGGGTATAAAGGCATCAGCCGACACCATTTTCCTCTGTCTTTCTTGCCGCGCGGTGCCCGAAGCAGAAGCTGTTCGCAAGTGCTGGTCGGTCAGATCCAGAGATTTCAGCTAACGAAGACTTCTAAAAAAGCTAAGTACCCCGTTGGGGACTCTTTCTTGCCTCAGCCGATGTCAAAGTAAACAATTGTTTAACTTGTGGGAAACAAATACCTCATAAGGATTTCCATTCTTACTGCCTTCCTTGCTTAGGCCCAGACCACGACGTATCCGCTTGTTTAGCCTGTGCCTCCTTCAACTGACGGACTCTGACGTCGGTCGGAGTTTGCAGAAGAGTTTTTTTGGACCCGCTTTTGCATATAAAATGCAGTCTGAGACTGACTACACATTTAGCCAAAAAACGCAAGGAAAAGGGCCGACACTCGCGGCCCGCAGTTTCGGTTGAAACCACGGTTAGGCCTACCGCGAGTGTCTCTGTTTCGGCCGAAACAGAGTCCTCGGTTCTTACTTCTACCGAAATCTTACCTCCGACAACCGAGGCCAGAGAGGCCCCGGCTGAGTCGGCTACAGAAATCCCTACCGAAGTAGCAAGCGCACAAGATTTGTCCGACACCATTTCATTGGACATTTCTACTGCAAGTGGGGCAGCTAGGCCCCCTGCTTCTATGTCTATTAAGGCTTTCTCCAGGGCTAAAGCAGCTAAAATTTCAAAAGCTTTACCTGCAAAATCTACTTCTCAGAGACCTTCCTCAAGTTCTCAGATTCTCAGCCTTGCTGAGGACCTTATATCTCTGATTAGGGGTTCCCAACCTCACCCAGACAGGGCCTCCCAACCTCCACCTGACAAAAGGCCTAGGACTGAACCCCCTGAACCTCTCTCCTCTGATTACTCCTCGGATGGATCCGATTTATCAGACCATCAGGAAGGGCCATATTCACTTTATGAGGATTCAGATGCAGAAGACTCTATTCCTTCTGCCTCCCCTCCAGAAGAATTTTCCTTTGGGGAGACTTTGCACTCTGAGGGAACACTTTCAATGGCAGGGTCAGGATTTCTCTGATTCTTGCCACAGCATAGGCCTTTAGCCATACCACCTGTGCTAACTGTAGTTGATGAGGCATATAATGATGTCAGTTCTGCCGCTGATTCTCTTCCCCCGGCCCCTGCCAAACCTGACAGATATTACAGGGTCCCGGATTCTCACTTCCACTTGTATAAAGCCCATGCTGCAGACCCACAAACTATTTCTCAGGGCCCAAAAGGTGTTGCAGCTGCCTG
>NC_056732.1:1585030815-1585068422 GCF_019279795.1 Protopterus annectens | reverse complement strand
AGCCTTGCAAAAGCTTTCGACACAATGCCCCACTCTGGTATCATAGAAAAGCTCACCAGCTTAAATGTAAACCCATATGTCACAAGATGGGTTGCAAACTGGTTCAACGACAGAACCCACAGGGTTAGAGTTGCTGGTGCCATGTCATACTCCAAGCCGGTCACAAGTGGTGTCCCACAGGGCTCAGTCCTGGGCCCCCTCTTGTTCGGCATCTACTTTTCAGAAGTGCAGGCAGACATAGGACGATTGTGGCTGACAAAGTTTGCAGATGACTGCAAACTGGGCGCCTTAGTTGAAAATCCATCTGACACGGGTATCCTTCAGAGAGGTCTCATAGAAACAGATAACTGGTGCCAGAGCCATGGCCTTAAGCTAAACGCCAAAAAATGTATAGTCATACCCTTTGTAAAAACAAGGTAACCTGAAGTTACCACATAGGTGGCAATCCATTAAGCACAGAAGAGGTCATCAGGGACCTGGGGACCCAAGTTGACAGTAACCATTCTTTTGACACTCACATTGCCAAAGTGGTTAGGAGGACCTTCTACATTGCCCACCTGATTATGAAGGGATTCACATCCAGATCAAGGGAGGTCATTGTTCCCCTGTACTCTTCACTTATCAGACCAATGATCGAATACAATGCCCCATTCGGAGTGTATCTTACCCGACACCTGCAGCAATTGGAAAGACCCCAAAAGTTCCTCACCAAAAGGATAAAGGGGCTCAAAAATATGCCATATGCCGCCCGACTGAAGAAACTCCAGCTCTATTCAGTCGCATAGTCTGCTCAGAGGTGACCTGTGCCTGACATACAAGGCCATGTCCAACCTGGAATTAATGGACATGCTCCACCTCAAAAAATCCAAATCCACCAGAGCCACAAGAGCAAGAGACTTAAACCTCAACACGGATATAAATAGAACGTGCTGGAGGGACAGAGTCATCACCCAGAGACTCCGTATGCTGTGGAACAGAATCCTGGTCCATGCGAGACAGAGCACCTCGCCGGATCTGTTCAAGAGGAATCTTGACCAGTGGATGGGAGATCGTAGGTTTACCCCGGGTATCATCTCTGTGTCACTGCTGGACAGAGGCACGGCAAACTAATGGGTATAGTATTCTTCAACCTAAGGGGTGGTGAAAGCCACACAACTCTGGCTAGGCTTATAAATGCCCTAGGGCAGATAGCCTAGTATGAACCTATAGATGGGGTAAAAAGGATGTCCTTCAAGAATGCAACTGCAGTCCTGACATATGGGTTGTCCTGCCTCAGGCAGCCCTTCGGTCGGCCGGATTCCAAAGTCTGGGTCCGGCGTCGGCTGATGTCACCTCTTCCCCGACGTCAGAGCGGCTGGGGTATAAAAGCATCAACCGACGCCATCTTCAGTCTCTTGCCGTGCGGTGCCCGAAGCAGAAGCAGTTCGCAAGTGCTGGTCGGCCAGCTCCTGTGTTTTCAGTTACCGAAGTCATCAAAAAGCTAAGTACCCCGTTGGGGAACCTTTTCTTGTCTCAGCCGATGTCAGATAAAACTGCAAAAGTTAATTGCTTGTCTTGTGGTAAATACCTCATAAGGACTTACATTCTTATTGCCTTCCCTGCCTCGGCCCAGACCACGATGTCTCGGCCTGTGCTGCCTGTGCTTGCTTCAATAAACCTACGAGGATTCTGATGCTGATGAATCCATTCCCTCTGCCTCTTCTTGAGGATATTTCTTTCGGGGAAATTCTCCACTCCATGAGAGAGCATTTTCAGTGGCAGGGCCAGGATTTCTCAGATTCCAGGAAAAGGCTTTGGACTTTCCTTAAGTTACCCCAGCACAGGCCTTTAGCTATACCCCCAGTGGTAGATGTATTGGATGATGTGTACTCTGACTCCAGTACTTCTCCTGATTCTCTCCCTCCTGTTCCTGTCAAGCCAGACAGATATTACAGGGTTCCAGAATCTCATAAACATCTCTTTAAGGCCCACTCTGTTTATCTAGAAACTATTTCTCAGGGGCCCAAAGGAGTGGCCACTTCCACGGCCAAAAATCCTTTGCCTGCAGACAGGGAATCTAGGTCCCTGGAGAGGTGGGATAAAAATGTTTATACCTCAACCACCCTTGCCATGAGGGCACTTAATTGTCTATTTCATATGTTTCAGTATCAGGATTTCTTGCTGGATGATTTGCAGAAAAAGTTAACCTCTCCTGAGCCTTTAGATAAAAAGGTCTTGCAGGATTTGGTTCATAATACTCAGCAGGTTAGCAATCATTTTCTTCAGTGTGGTTATGATGCATTGGAAGCTTCATGTAGGGCAGCTATGGCAGGGGCCGTCATACGTAGACATGCTTGGTTGAAAGAACAGACATTGCCAGACCATGTTAAAGTAAAGCTTCTAGATGCACCTCTGGAAAAACGCAAGCTATTTGGTGCTAATGCACAGGGTGTGTTGAAATCAATTGAGGAAAAGGCTAAATCAGTACAAACAGTCAAAGATTTCCTCCAGGTTTAGCCACCAAGGTTCAGCAGGAATTGGCCTTCGAAGAATTGGCCCTTTCCAGACGCTGACAAGTTCCAAAGGGGAAAAAACTGGCGTGTTTGAGGTAGAGGGCAATACCGAGGCTCCTACAGGGGCCGCCAATGGCAGCCAACTAATCGGAGAAGTGGCGCATGGACTTCTACTGCTCCACAGGGACAATCACAATGACTTAACTTTGACACTGCCGACCAAGGCTCAGAGAAGCACCTTTAGGCAGAAAATTATCTATTTTCAAACAATTGGCACGTTTTTACAAAGGACAAATGGATTTTGGACATAGACAAAGGTTACAGGTTCCACTTCCATACCTTACCAACAAGACGAGGCATGCCAAACCTGCCACAAAATCAAAGGGCAGAGGCACTCACAAGTTTCAAAGCTGCTACAAATCAAAGCAATAGAAAAGGTTCCTCCTCAGGAACAAGGCCAGGGATTCTACTCAAGACTGTTCCTTGTTCCAAGAAAAGAAAAGCAATGGAGAGCTATACTGGACTTGTCCGCTCTAAACACTTTTCTCATTGTGCCAAAATTCAAAATGCTGACGTTACAGCAACTTCTTCCCATGCTGGGCAAGGGGTCTTGGCTGGTTACTCTAGACCTCAAGGAGGCATACCTGCATGTCCCAATCAGACACAGCTGCAGAAGATACCTCAGATTTCTTGCAGGGTCAGAGCATTATCAAATCTCAGCATTGCCTTTTGGCTTATCAACTGCACCCAGAGTATTCACGAAATGCCTGGCATCAGTAATTGCACATTGCAGACTTCAGGGGATACAAATATATCCTTACCTGGACGACTGCCTTATACAAGCAGACAGCAAGCAAGCCTTGATAAGTAACTTGGTCTATGTCATTCACTTACTACAGGCTTTGGGATACACAGTCAACATTCAAAAATCAAGACTACTGCCATCCCAACAAATAATTTTTCTAGGAGTCAAACTGGACACAAACTCACAAATGGCTTTCCTCACAGAAGAAAAACAAGGGCAATTACCAGATTACTTCAAAAGCCTAGCAAAGCACACCCAGATGACTGCAAGGAAAATCCTGCAGGCCCTGGGTTTCATGGCATCTTGCATTCTTCTGATTCCACTGGCAAGACTACACATGAGAACTACAGTGGTACCTCAAAAGTTTATAGTCTCAACACAGCCACGACTTAGGAGCAATTATTCCACTCATTCCATGTCTACAAAAGGAATTTTTGTGGTGGGCAGAAGCAAGCCAGCTAAACAAAGGCATGTCTTTCAACAAATCTCAAGCAAGCCAAACCATTACATCAGACTCCTCAGATCATGGATTGGGGGCGCACATGGAGGGCAGATGCATTCAAGGGCAATGGGCACCCCGGGAATTGCATCTGCACATCAATCAAAAAGAGATGTTGGCAGTGATTCATGCAATCGAGGCCTTCGGAAAATTTCTTCAGCAGGGTCATCTGCTAATAAAGACAGACACCACTGTTATGTGGTACATAAACAAGCAGGGAGACACCCATTCTTACCCCCTCTGCAGACTAACAATGACTCTTTGGGAAAAGTCCCTGAAACTGAACATACAGTTGCAATCCCAGTTTGTTCCAGGCAAGGACAATGTTTTGGCGGACAGTCTAAGCAGAAACATTATGGACCCGTACGAATGGATGTTGCATCCAGACATTTTTTCACAATTAACTCATGCATGGGGAAGGCCGGACATAGATCTCTTTGCCTCGCACCTCAATCATCATCTGAAGAAGTTCTGCTCAAGGACACACCATCCTCAAGCCTGGAGAATGGATGCTCTCTTTCAGCTGGAATTCTCTAACATTCTATGCATTCCCACCTCTACCATTAATCACCAAGGTGTTTCTGAAGATCAAAGCAGAACCGAAAGGCATTTTGATAGCTCCAGACTGGCCAAGACAGCACTGGTATCCATTACTAAGTAGCATAACTCGCGCCAAGCCGTGGCCCCTGCCTCAATGGCCTCTGCTGATAACTCAGCACAATTACAGGACTGTTCTTCCCATCCTGCAAACGTTGCAACTGACAGCTTGGAGGGTTCCATGACTTCTCCCCATATCTCTCTCTCCAAAAAGGTTCAAGAGATCTTACTAGAAGCACGCAGACCTTCCACCAGAAAAACGTTTTCAGCCAAATGGAAGAGATTCAACATCTGGAATGCCAACAAGAGTCAGGATGCATCAGTAATGAGCATGCCACAGATACTAGAATACTTGGCAGAAATGCTTCACAATGGCCTTTCATATTATTCCATAAAAATACACGCTTCAGCAATTTCAGCAAAATACAACTGTGATCCACTTGTGTTTCCACATCCTTTCCTAAGACAGTTTCTAAGAGGGATAAAGAATATCAAACCTCCAAGAAAACCACCAGTGCCTGCATGGGACCTCAACTTCGTCTTGGAAAAATTAACTCTTCCTCCTTTTTAGCCAGCAGCATCTTTAGAATTGCAATTTTTCTCCTGGAAAACGGTTTTCCTGTTGGTAATTACTTCAGCAAGAAGAGTTTCGGTGATACAGGCCCTCATGGCAGTACCTCCATTTCTCATTTTCCATCAGGACAGAGTCTCTTTAAGAACCAATCCTTCATTCATGCCAAAAGTGATATCCAGGGTTTCTCTAAATCAAGCAATTCACCTGCCTACTTTCTTTCCCAATCCTCAAAATAAAGGAGAAAAGCTTCTGCACACTTTGGACATTCACAGACAATTGCGCTACTACTTAGACAGAACAAAGGCCAACAAAGTCTGACCAGCTATTTATAGCTTACGCTGCTGGAGTACAAGGAAAGGCAATTTCCAAACAAACATTTTCAAAATGGATTGGAAACTGCATCAGTCTCTGCTACTCTTTCATGGAAAAGGTGTGCCAGCCAATATCAGGCCACACTCCACCAGAGCTACAGCCACCTCCACAGCCTTTATAAGAGGGGTGGCTACAAAGGACATTCTAGAAGCTGCAACATGGAGCTTAGTGCATACATTTTCCAAACATTACAACCTGCCTTCATATTCCAAATCCCGAGCAGGCTTTGCTTCTGCAGTCCTGCAGGGCATTTTAGCTACACCATCCTTATCTTGGATCCTACCACCCCCATATTGGCTATGGTATTCAACCCATATGTCAGGACTGCAGTTGCATTCTTGAAGGACATAGTACAGTTTTTTGTACCTACCATAAATGTAGATGTTCGATAGATATTGCAACTGCAGTCAGGTTTTCCCTCCCTCCTACCCCCCCCCCCTGTAATTCCCTTTTTTGGGTCCACTCCCCTTTTTCAAGTTGGCTGGGGATAGCTGTTATGGTGTATCTGTTTATTACTGTTGTGCATGTCTGGGATTTTTTCTCTATTCTCTAAATTTAGCCTTCCTTGGAGGGCACCTGGCATCTGGGGCAAGAAACACTGAAGAAGATTGCAACGGCTGATGCTTTTATACCCCAGCCGCTTTGACGGGGAAGTGGCGACATCAGCCGACGCCGGACCCAGACTTTGAAATCCGGCCGACCGAAGGGCTGCCTGAGGCAGGACAACCCATATGTCAGGACTGCAGTTGCATATCTATCGGACATCTACATGTATGGTAGGTACAAAACTGTACTTTTATACTTCTGCAACCTTGGCAATCCGAGCTTTAAACTGCCAATTTCATATGTTAAAATATCAGCAGCATATTATTGGACTGCTTAAACAGAAAATGTTGTTGATTCCGGACTCTGTGGAAGATGAGGATTTACAGGATTTAATGCATTCTGCTGAACAGGTTTGAAAACCTACTTTGCAGTGTGGTTTTGATTCTTTAGAGGCCTCCTGCAGGGCTGGTATTACCGGGTCTGTGATTAGAAGGCCTGCTTGGCTTAAGGAGCAATCTTTGGCTGATCATTTTAAAGCTAAATTGTTGGATGCTCTTTTACATCAGGACCGCCTGTTTGGCAATAAGGCTGGAGTTCTAAAAAAGATGGAAGATAAAGCTAAATCTATGCAAACTATTAAAGATTTCTTACAAGTGCAACCTCTAAGATTTAGTAGGCACTGGCCTACTAAGAATTGTTTTTTTCCAGCTCCTTCCAGATCCTCTCAAGCCAAACCCAAATACACCAAATACCCCAGGTTTCAGTCCCAGGGGACTCTCGAACTAAGCAGTGGGGGGCCTCCACTTCTAAATCTGGAAATAAGGCACCCCCCTATGGTAAACTGTGTCTGACTTCCTTTTAAAATTACCAAGCACTTATCTTTTAACCGCCCCTCCGGGGGAAAGAGTGCTCTTCATGCAAAGAACTGGGAACTCATAACCCAGGACAAATGGGTTTTAAATAGGGTGTCCCAGGGGTACAGATTTCATTTCCACACGTTGCCAACACCAAACGGGTGGCCGGACCTGCCCCCAACTCAGTGGGCAGAGGCTCAAAAACCGGTACTTTCCCTAAACACGGGGTCTAGTCAACCGGTACCAGAAGAGGAAAAGGGACAAGGTTTCTATTCCAGGCTTTTTCTGGTACCCAGAAAAGACCAATCATGGCGTCCAATTCTGGACCTTTCTAAACACCTTTCTGGATATTCCAAAAATCAAGATGCTGACTCAGTTAATCCCTATGCTAGGCAAATATGCCTGGTTGGCAGCTCTAGATTTAAAAGAAGCATACCTGCACATCCCAATCTGGGAATCTTGCAAAAGATACCTACACTTCAAAGCAGGCTACTTGCTTGATCAGTTCTCTGTGCTGCCCTTTGGCTTGTCTACTGCTCCCAGGGTATTCACAAAGTGCTTTGCTCCAGTTGCATTTTGCAGGCAGAGAAATATTCAAATATATCCATAACTGGACGATAGTCTAATTCAGTTAGAAAACCAGGGCATACTTCTAAATCATCTGGCGTTTGTAAAAAGAGTTCTAACTTGTCTAGGGTACACCATAAACGAAAAGAAATCCCAAATTGTACCTTCTCAACAGGTTACATTCCTGGGTGCAATCTTGAATACAACTGCCCAGGCTGCTTTCCTCAGGCCAGAGAAGCAAATTCATTTGGTAACTTACTTCAAACAAGTGGCCACTAAAACCCTGCTATCTGCAAGACAAATACTGCAAGCCTTGGGGTTCTTGGCCTCCTCCATTCTTCTAATTCCATATGCAAGACTGCATATGAGGAAACTACAGTGGTACTTAAAAAGTTTATGGAGTCAACATTGTCACATCCTGGAAGCAATGATTCCTGTCATACCTTGCCTACGTCTGGAGTTCTTATGGTGGGCAGAGGCCTGCCATCAAAACAAGAGACTGCCATTCACACTACCCCCTGCCGCCCAAACCCTAACTACAGATGCATCAGACTATGCATGGGGGGCTCACCTGGCAGTTCAGGGCAAATGGTACCCAAATCAAATGCACCTACGTATCAATCGAAAAGAAATGTTAGCTGTACAGAATACTCTGACAGCCGTCAAGGTCTATATTCTTCCAGGACAACTAATGGTAAAGAGAGACAACACCACAGTTATGTGGTACATAAACAAGCAGGGGGTACACATTCCTACCTCCTCTGCAGGCTAGCCGTGTCATTGTGGAACACAGCCTTGAACTACCAAGTGCACCTATAAGCTCAATTCCTGCCAGGAAAAAGGAGCACACTGGCAGATTGACTAAGAAAACTTATGGACCCACACGAGTGGAAACTGGAACAACGGATTTTCAACATGTTGACAAGCAAATGGGGGAGCCCAGATATAGATCTATTTGCCTCCCCCCCCCCCCCCCCAAAAAAAAAACTACCAGTTGGACAAGTTTTGCACAAGGACTCCCCACAAAAGCACAGGTTCCCACTCCTGCATAGTATGTTGCAAAAATCTCCATGGCACCTGCCTCAGACCCCTTCCCTGCTGTCTCAGCAGGAGAACCAAATTCTGCACCCTCAGCCTCCAGTATTGAACTTTGCAGCCTGGCTAATCACTTAAATTCATCCTTATCCCTTAGCAAACCTGTGATGGATGTCATCTTGGAGGCGAGAAGACCTAGTACTAGAAAATCTTATGCTGACAAATGGAAAAGAATCTTTGCTTGGCATCAATCTCAAGGAATGAGCACAGCAGCGCCCAATTTACCTCAGATTTTACAATGCTTAACTGAGATGCTTCACAAGGGCCTGTCCTCATTTAAAATCCATGCTTCAGCCATTTCAGCTCACTATAACACAGAACCTCCCCTCTTCTCTCACCAGCTCTAGCAGTATCTCAGAGGGGCAAAGAATTTGAGACCACCCAGGAGAGCTCCAACCCCTGCCTGGGACATTTGGTTTGGAGAAGCTCACTCTACCTCTCTTAGAGCCAGCTGCTACTGCAGACTTAATTTCTTTCTTGGGAAACTGCCTTCCTTTTAGCAATCTCACTTCAGCTAGAAGGATAGCTGAATTACAGGCCCTTATGACAGTGGAGCCTTTCATCATCTTTCATGCAGACAGGATATTTCTGAGGACCAATCCGTCCTAAATGCCCAAGGTGGTTTCCAATGTGGCTCTTAATCAGTCCATTCATTTGCCAACCTTATTTCCCAATCCACAGAACAAAGGGGAATGGATTCTGCATTCCTTGGATGTGCACAGGCAACTTGGATTCTACTTGGACAGGACTAAATCTCAAAGAAAATCTGAATTGCTGGTAGCATTTGCTGCAGGGGCAGAGGGGAAGGGTATTTCAAACCAAACAATTTCTAAATGAATAAGCCAGTGCATCCATTTCTGCTGTAAGCACCATGGAAAACCTATCCCCCAGGGGATCAGATCTCATTCCACCAGGCCTGCATCTCTAGAGTTCCTACCAGGGATATTCTAGAAGCTGCTACCTGGAGTTCATTGCATACTTACACCAAGCATTATCATTTACCAATTTTCTCTAAATCCAGAGCTGGCTTTGCCACTGCCGTCTTGCAGGGCCTTATAGCTGGCCCTAATGCTGTATAAACTCCTCCTCCCAACCATAGCTTTGGGAATCTACCCAAATGTAATGACTGGAACAGTGAAACACAAAGAACATAGTACAGATGTTAGTGTTACCCTGCTGCAGTCATCACACTTGGGTTATCCTGCCGTCAGGCGGTCCCGCAGTTGGCCTGAGTTCCAAAGTCTTGGTCCGGCGTCTGTTGCTTTTTCCCTGACAGTGCTCCAGGGGTATACAAGAGGCATCACACGCCATTTTCTTAAGTCTTTCTTGCCGCGCGGTGCCCGTAGCAGAAGCAGTTCACAAGTGCCGGTCGGCCGACACCTGAGATTTTCAAATCGAATTTCAGTCCAAAGTCGTCAAAGCTAAGTACCCCGTTGGGAAACCTTTTCTTGCCTCAGTCCGATGTCAGAAAAAGTTAACAATTGCATTTCTTGTGGGAAGCAAATACCTCATAAGGACTTCCATTCTTATTGTATTCCCTGCCTAGGCCCAGACAACTACGTCACAGGTTGTTTTTGTGCTAGGTTTAATAAACTATCAAACGCAGTTTTGACTTCGCACGACATTACTTTGGTAAGAAATTTAATTATATCATGCCGTCGGTGCAGCTGACGACCGGCATGCATAAGAAACGCAAGGATAAGGACAGGCAGCCTAGGAACAAGCCAGATTCCGAGGCCTCTGCTGGGCCTGTCGCTGGTTCTACGGTTTTCAGTGAGGCGCCTACGCAGCCCCTGACGACAGCGGAATTGGAACCCCAGACAGCTGCGGATTCTGAAGCGGTGTGTACTAGGCCATTGCAGCCATCTTCATTAGGCAATTCCGACACCGGAGCCGAAAGAGATCCCGGTGCAGTAGAAACACCTTTGGTTGCAGAAGGTGTCTTCAGACCGACTACACTCACCATTAAATCTTATGCAAAGCTTAAAACTCCATTAAAGCCAAAAAAGACTGTACATCAGTCTACAGTTCAAGGCCCCATGCCTAAGAAACAAATGCTTAAGATGGCTGAAGATTTGATTACCCTAATCAGGGGTTCCCATCCCCCTCCAGATAACAGACCAAGACAAGAGGAGGATTATGCTTCCTCTGACCAGGTTTCAGTTTCCTCAGATTCTTCTGAGGATCAGGATTACACTTTTCCCACTTATGAAGACTCTGATGCTGAAGACTCTATTCCCTCAGCATCTCCCCCTGAAGACTACTCCTTTGGGGAAACTTTACATACCATGAGGGAACATTTCCACTGGGAAGGCCAGGACTACTCTGATTCTAAGAAAAGGCTCCGTGAGTTCCTTTTACTACCCCAGCACAGACCACTTGCTGTCCCTCCAGTTTTAGACATTTTGGATGGTTTACTTGGAGTCTAGTCTAAATCCAGACTATCTCTTGCTCCAGCCAAACCAGAATGGTACTACACAGTACCTGACTCGCACAAATTCCTTTATAAAAAGCCCTCTGGCTGACCCAGAAACAATTTCCCAGGGTCCCAAAGGGCCTAAAGCTTTTATGGCTAAAAATCCTGTACCCTCAAAGGGATTCCAGAGCCCTACATAGATGGGGTAAAAAGATATACACCTCATCTACTCTGGCTATGAGAGCATTAAATTGTCAGTTTCACATGATGAAATATCAGCAATTCCTAATGTCTCAATTAAAACAAAATGAGCACACATTCTGAACAGTCTGAATTCAAGGAAATGCAGGATCTGTTGCATGCAGCTGAACAGGTGGGCAAACATACTTTACAATGTGGATTTGATTCATTGGAAGCTTCCTGTAGAGCAGCTGTTACTGGCTCTGTTATACGTAGACATGCTTGGTTAAAAAAACAAACCCTACCTGACCATGTTAAAGCAAAATTATTGGATGCACATTTACAGCAGGATGTATTTAGTGTCAAAGCAAAACAGGTTTTAAAGAAAATGGAGGATAAGCCAAAGTCTATGCAGATGGTCAAGAATTTTTTGCAGGTACACCCCCCTCATTTCAGCTGAAATTGGCCAACAAACTGGTCTTTTCCAGCTTCGGACAGATCACAGAGGGGCAAATACAGACGCCCAAGGGGCAGAGGTCAGTCACAAGGCCCTTACAAACCTCGCCAGTGGGGGGGTACTGCTACCCAGAAAGGAGGAGAAGACAGGCCCCAAGCTAGCAGAAGACAAACACAATGACTCAATCCTCAAACTACCAAGCAAATCTCTCTTGGCAGCTCCCTTGGGAGGAAAATCTGCAGGTGGCACATCACCACAAAAGACAAATGGGTCCTAAACATTTTCACAAGGATACAGATTCCATTTTGATACCTTGCCAAGGATAAAAGGAATGCCAAACCTGCCATCAAATCAATGGGCAGAGGCACAAAATCAAATTACAGCTCTCATGGACAGGAGAACCATTCAAGAGGTACCTACAGAGGAGCAAGGACAAGGATTTTACTCTACTCTTTCTAGTCCCAAGAAAAGACAAAGCATGGAGACCCCTTCTGGATCTTTCAATTCTGAACACCTGTCTACAAGTACCAAATTTCAAGATGCTAACACTACAGCAGCTTCTTCCCATGCTGGGCAAGAATGCTTGGCTAGTAACGTTGGACCTCAAGGAGGCATACCTGCATGTCCCTATCAGACAAAATTGTAGAAGATACCTCCGCTTCATTGCAGGTTCAACCCATTATCAATTCTCTGCACTGCCCTTTGGCTTATCTACTGTGCCCAGGGTCTTCACAAAATGACTGGCACCAGTAATTGCATACTGCAGACAAAGAGGAATTCAAATGTACCCATACCTGGACGACTGCCTTATTCAAGCAGAAAGTAAGGACATTCTTTTAAAGCATCTGGCATTTGTCAAACACCTGCCAAGTTGCCTAGGGTACGCAGTAAACTAAAATAAATCAAAACTAGTGCTCTCACAAAACATAATATTCCTGGGTGCCAGCTTGAATACAACGGCCCAGATGGCTTCTCACGCCAGACAAGCAACAGCTGACTCAATACTTCAAAACAATGGCAACAAAGACCCAACTCCCTGCAAGAAAAATTCTGCAGGCCTTGGGATTCATGGCATCTTGCATACTACTAATACCATTTGCAAAACTGCATATGAGGAAATTACAATGTTACCTGAAAAGCGTATGGACTCAGCATAGCCACAGCTTGGAAACAGTACCACTCATTCCCTGCCTTCAACAGAAGTTTCTATGGTGGGTACAGGCATGTCACCTCAAGTCAGCCTTTCACCTTACCCACAGCCAGGCAAACTGACAACAGATGCATCAGACTATGCCTGGGGAGCACACATGGCAGGACAGTGCATTCAGGGCAAATGGACTACAGATCAAAGGTATCTGCATATCAATCAAAAAGAAATGCAATCAGTACACAATGCCCTAACCGCTTTCAAGGACCTCTTACACCCAGGACAACTAATAATAAAGACGGACAATACCACAGTAATGTGGTACACAAACCAGCAAAGGGGCACACATTCCTACCCTCTATGCAGGCAAGCAATGACCTTGTGGAACACAGCACTGTCTTGCCAAGTTCAATTACAAGCATAATTCCTGCCAGGAAAGAAAAACACATTGGCAGACCTAAGCAGAAACATCATGGATCCCCACGAGTGGAAACTAGATCCACAAGTATTTGCAATAATTCAAAAATGGGGAAGCCCAGACATAGATTTGGTTGCCAACCCCCAAAACTACCAACTTCAAAAACTTTGCACAAGGACATTCCATCCACAAGCTTGGAAAGTGGACTCCCTCTCATTCATTTGGAAAACATTAACAGTGCATTCCTTTCCTCCACTGCCTCTTCTAGCAAAGGTATTGCTGAAAGTCAGATTAGAGAGGCCACAAATGATACTCATTGCACCAGACTGGCCATGCCAGCACTGGTATCCAATTCTAAGGAACATGGCCCAGGGCCCACCATGGATTTTACCACAAATTCCTCACCTGCTCCCCCAGCGAGACAATTAGATTCTACACAGCCAGCTCCAGACATTACACCTGGCTGCATGGCAAATTACCTAAACAACCAGCCAACACCTCTATCCAAAGCTGTTATGGATGTCATTCTGGAGGCCAGGAGGCAGAGCACCAGGAAAACCTATTCAGACAAATGGAAAAGATTTTGCGCGTGGAACCAGGCTAAAGGCCAAAATCCCCTTGATCCAAACACTCCTCAGATTCTACAATATTTATCTGAGATGTTGCACTAAGGACTTTCCTTTTCATCTATTAAGATCCACACCTCAGCAATTTCAGCTATTACAACACGGATCCTCCTTTATTTTCACATCCATTACGAAGGCAGTACCTCAGAGGGGCTAAGAACATAAGACCGCCCAGGAGAGCACCAACACCTACTTGGGATCTCAACGTGGTTCTGGAAAAGCTTTCACTGCTGCCCTTTGAACCAGCTTTTTCAGCTGATTTAAAATTTATTTCATGGAAAACTGCCCTGCTACTAGCAATAACTTCAGCTCAGAGCTACAGGCACTAATGGCAGTGGAGCCTTTCCTCATAGGTTCGTACTAGGCTATCTGCCCTAGGGCATTTATAAGCCTAGCCAGAGTGTGTGTAGCTTTCAACACCCCTTAGGATGAGAATACTACGCCCATTTAGGGTTTAGTTTACTGTGCCTCTGTCTAGTAGTGACACAGAGATGACCCCCGGGGTAAACCTACGATCTCCCATCCACTCGTCAAGATTTCTCTTGAATAGGGTTAGTGGGGGCTCTGCCTAACATGGATTGGGATTCTGTTCGAGTTTAGGGAGCCTCTGGGTTATGAATGTCCCTCCAGCACGTCCTATTTATCTCTGTGTTGAGGTTCAAGTCTCTTGCTGTCGTGGCTCTGATGGATTTGGATTTTCTGAGGTGGAGCATGTCCATTAATTCCGGATTGGACATGGCCTTGTAAGTCAGGCACAGATCTCCTCTGAGTAGGCGGTATGCGACTGAATAGAGCTGGAGTTTCTTCATCTGGGCAGCATATGACATATGTTTGAGACTCTTCATCCTCTTGCTGAACTTTTGGGGTCTTTCCAACTGCTGCAGGTGCCTGGTAAGATGCATCCCAAATGGGGCATTGTACTCTATCATTGGCCTGAGAAGAGTACAGGGGCACAATGACCTCTCTTGATCTAGATGTGAATCCCTTCATGATAAGGTGGGCAATATAGAAGGTCTTCCTAACCACTTTGGCAATGTGAGTGTCAAATGAAAGGTTACTGTCAACTTGGGTCCCTAGGTCCCCGATTACCTCTTCCGTACTTAATGGATTACCACCTATGTGGTAATTTGTGGGTACCTTGTTTTTCCCAAAGGGTATGACTATACATTTTTTGGCATTAAGCTTAAGGCCATGGCTCTGGCACCAATTATCCATTTCTATGAGGCCTCTCTGAAGGATGCTTGTGTCCGCTGGAGTATAGATTATGGCGCCCACTTTTCAGTCAGCTGCGAACTTTGTCCGCCACAATCCTCCTATGTTTGCCGGCACCTCGGAAAAATAAATGCCGAACAAGAGGGGTCCCAGGACTGAGCCCTGTGGGACACCACTTGTGACTGGCTTAGTCTGACATGGTTCCAGCAACTCTGACCCTGTGGGTTCTGTCCTTGAGCCAGTTTGCAACCCATCTTGTGACATATGGGTTTACATTTAAGCTGGTGAGTTTGTCTATGATGCCTGAGTGGGGTATTGTGTCTAAGGCTTTTGCAAGGTCAAGGTAGGCTGTGTGAATTGCCTTACCCTCATCAATGGCCTTAGTGACCGTTTCAAAAAAGTAGACCAAGTTCAAAAGGCAGGATCTGCCCTTGACAAAGCCAAATTGGGTAGGATCCAATGTCTGTAGGTCCCCAATGTCTTTGAGATCCATAATGATCTTCTCCATAGCTTTGCAGACCAGGCTTGTCAAGCTTATGGGGCGGTAATTTCCAGGGTCCGTAGAAGCACTGCCTTTGTGGAGTGGGACCACTGTTGCCGTACGCCACTCTTTGGGTAATGTGATCCTGTAGTAAGGCTAAGATTAAACAGCAGCCTTATGTGTGGGTTTAGTTCCTCTTGGAGTTCATGTAGCACACAGCCCGGGACACCGTCCGGTCCCATTGATGCTGTGTTTTTAGCTTTAGAGAGGGCGGCTCTCACCTGGGCATCTGAGATGTTAGGGAGGCTACACTCTGCTGGGATAGATATTTCTCCTTTTGGGGGGGGAGGGGGAGGATAAATTTGCACTTTACCTGTCTGCCAGAATGATAGTGTCTGTAGCTTCAGTGTATTTTGTCATTTTGGACTAACTCTGAGCATATCTGGGAGTTTCCAGCCAGGTTTCTAACATAGCTAAAGAAGGCCTTGTGATTTGTCTTTTGCGATTTTTCTCTCAAAGTTGGCCTTGGATGATTTTGAGTGATCGTTGTTTTTTGCTAGTACTGATCAGAGATGCCTTCCCTTTTAGGGATTTTGCTCTGTCATGTAGCTTCCTCCTCCTGTTGTAAAGTTAGTTTATGGCTGGGGTCCACCAGACCGGGCACCTGCCTTTGGGGGAATGGGTCTTGGTTTTATTTGAGATTGCATGATCCATGCATTCTTGAAGGTGCCCATAGAAGGCATTTGTAAAGGAGTTAGCAGTGTGGGTTGTGGTTTCCACTGGCCCAGGGGCCTTGAAGGATACCACTTCAGTCTTAAGTTTGAAGTTGGCTTTTGAGAAGTTCTTCACTGTGGTCTTTTGTGCAGGGGGTGGGGGCGGGATGTGTATTTCCAGTAAGGTTAATTTATGGTCTGATCTCACCAATGAGGGATATACTTCCGGTGTGGAGCATTTTGTCCCCATGTTTGTGATGATCAGGTATAGTATATTATCTCCTCTTGTGGGAATGGTGACTAGTTGTTCCATCGCATATGAGTTTATGAATTCTAGGAACCTTTGGTCTAGGGTGTTGGGGCTTGAGTAATGTTCCCAGTCTGTTTGGGTAGTTGAAGTCTCCCAATATGATGGTATTTGGAGAGACATTCATACTCTCCAGTGTCTTCAGGAAGGCTGTGTGGGGTTCCTGAGTTTGAGAGGGTGGTCTGTAGCATGCTGCAAACTGTAGGGCAGTTTTGCCTATGGTTAGTTGCACCTGGGTGGTCTCAGATGCTTCGTGCGTTGCCACTAACCTGGAGGTGTGGGTATCTTTGAATATGGATACTCCCCCTCCTTTTGTGGTTCGGTCCAAGTTTTGGGGCCGGAAAGCATGATATGAGGTAAAACCTGATAGTGCTGGGGTGCTCTCAGGAGCCTTGAACCAGGTTTCAGTCACTGCAGACATCGATGTTCTCCATACTAAGGAGGGCTTCGAGAGTGTGCATCTTGAGGTTTAGACTTCTGGCATTGAGCAGCATTACCCTTAGATCTGAAGTAGGAGATTCATTTGTCTGCAACCTGTGGGTTATGGATCCGATATCGGATCCGAACCGGCATGGTTTACCAGCTATGGATCCAAGCTCTCAGCTCCTCCCCTCACCCATAATGCCCTGCTCTACCCTCATGACCTCAGATCTCGTTTGCCGCGCATGGTGACCAGATTGTGTTTTTCCAGCTCTCCAGTTAAGTGTTATTTCTAATATATAAAGTGGTCAAATTTAAAAGTTTTTGTTAATTTTGTGTGAAAGTGTAGGTTTCCCTTTATATTATTACTTTTTTAGAGTTTAAAACTTAATTTTAATATCCCTCCCCTCGCTGGTAGCGTAGTGTGTGTTTGGGCCTGTGAGTGGTTTTTTGTTCACTTTTTTAGTTATAGTAACTTGTTTGTTTGCTTTTGGGATGTCTGAGCAGCCCAAAGCTATTTTTTCTAAGTGCTCAGAGTGTGGCCATAAGCTTTCCCCAGCTGATGGCCGCACTCGGTGTGTTAGATGCCTGGGGGTTGAACACCTCACATCTGGATGTTCCATTTGTGCAGGGTTGAACCCCAGGGCATTGAAGGAGCGGAGGTCCAAGCTTGTTCTGGCGGGTCTTTTGCCACCAGACTCTGCTCCGGCCTCCGCTCCTGCAGGGGTAACAGTTACCACGGTTGTCCCCTCTCCGGCTCCCCCTCCTCTCCTGGGACTCAACCTCCCTTTAGTGTTTCGGAGGAGAGGGAATCTAGGAAGAAGGACCGGAGGGAGAAGCACCATAAGCAGCGGGCCGAGACCTCTGTTTCGGCCCCGCCAGCCAAGCGGGCTTCTCCCCCGGCCTCCTTGTCTGCTGGCTCTCCCCCTCCTCGGCTCCGGTCTCCAGTGTGTTTTTCACCGGGACCTGAGGAGGAGGAGACCCGATCTCCGTCGAGGCTATCGAGGAGGCACTCAAGGCCTACCTCGGTAGCCTCGTCGAGATCAACTTATAGCCTGTCGGACGCTGATCTGGACCGGATGATAAGGTTCATCCAGGCCCAGATGCATATGGGAGTGCTCTTGCCTCCCCCTCTGGGGAGCTCGACCTTTTTCAAGCCAATTGCTCCTTCTCCGACCCGCTACCTGGGTTCGGAGCAGTTGGAGCCGAGCAGCTTCGGAGCCGGGGGTGGGTCGGCGCCGATAGTACTTGGTACTTGGGATCCGACCCTGCCCTCGAGTGCATCGGATCCGACCTCTCGGAGCCTGGATCCGAGCCTCGGATCCGGGGGGGATCAGTGCTCCTTCGTCGCCGTCTGTGTCGGAGCGCAATGTCCCTTCGGATCGGAGCGCTTCGGCGCTGGCTCCGATCCACTCCTCGGATCCGAGGGGGAGCAGATTGTCGGATCCTTTGGTCGAGGTCGGCTCCCCTTCGGCTTTTGATGTAGTGGAGAGGGCCCTGTTGAGGGTCTCCGGACCCCCGGCACTTGTTTCGGCTCCGTCCCGCGCTCCCTCTGCACTGGGTCAGGCTTCCACCATCCGGCCCTTGGGACAGCCCGCTCCTGTGCCCCAAGTTGTTCCCCTGGAACAGGTTGCTATTTGCGAGGAGTCCTCTGACAGCCCCCCAGAGGATGTTCCTCGCAAGCATACGTGCAAAAGGAGGCACATTGACTCCCCTGAGAGTCTCACGGAAGACAAGGATTTGGAGGAAGGGGAAGGCTCCCCACGGTCACCCCCTGAGGATGTCTCATTTGGAGACATCATGGAAATGCTCCGCATAGGGGGGGGGGGTGGTCTGCCCCCAAGTCTTCCTCGGACGAGTCAGTGTTCTTGGAGGCATTTGAAGCGGGCCCGTCTACCTCTTGGGTGTCCCCTCCTGCCGACCCCCTGGTGGACCTCATTACCACCAGGGCGTGGAAGGAACCGGACACCGTGGAGCCAATCCCTAAAAGGCCCGACCGGATCCTCAGTCCCCCGGCTGACCGTGCCCATTGGAGTAAGGGGCCTCCGGTAGATGCCATGTTGACGGCGGCGGCCACCAAGAGGGAACTTGCTCAGGAGAGTCCCTCAGTCCATCCCCTGAGCAAGGAGTCTCGGTTGATGGACCGCTTGGGGAAGCGGATGTTTAGTTCAGCGACCTTCTCTGTAAGGGCGCTGAACTACCTGGCACACGTGATTAGGATGCAGCGCGATCTTATTAAAGAATACTCTGCATCTCCCCCAGAGTCCATGTCGGAGGAGGACAAAGTGCTGCACTCCACCCACATGGCCACTCTCAGGTCAGTTACCAATACCTCTATGCGGCTACTCTCCCATGCTACGGAAGGTGCCGCTAGAGCCGCAGGGGCAGGTCTAGTCACTAGACGTCAGGCCTGGCTCCGTCATTGCGATTTCTCAGAGCCCTTCAAAGCGTCGTTTGCGAACGCCCCCTTCGATGGTTCTGCCCTCTTTGGCAAAACTGTTTGCGACACTTTGACCCAGAGCGAGAAGGACGGGAAGACGCTGTTTGCCATCGGAATCCGCTTCTCTGCACCCCAGAGGCCCTATTCTAGGAACCAAAAGGGTCAGAAGAAGATGTGGTTCCGGAAGTCGCAGCAGTCCCAGCCTGCTCCAGACAACCAGTCCTTCTGTGGCAGAGGAGGACAGGGAGGACGCCGCCCTAGAGGCAGAGGGGCTCCCAGGAACTTCGAGTCCAGAGAACCTTTCTCTGAACGGCCCGCGCAGCAACCCTGAGGGGTTGCCCGGCTGCTCCACTCTGGAGGCAGTCGGGGATGTTCGAGCACCTAGCGGCATGGGAGTCCATAACATCAGACCGCTGGGTTCTCCAGATCATATCCAGAGGATACCACATCCCCTTTCGTCACTTACCAAATTTGATGTCCCTCCCCGACGTTCCACCCGGTCAACGGGAGGCCGCTTTGGCAGAAATTGGCCATCTGCTAAAGAAAAGAGCCATCCAGCCAGTCCCCCCCAGACCAGATCGGATCAGGATTCTACTCCAGGTTCTTTTTAGTGCCAAAAAAGACGGGGGATCTAAGACCAATTTTAGACCTTTCTCTCTTGAACCTGGCAGTTCCCAAGGAGAAGTTCCGAATGGTCACTCTGCAGTCTATTCTCCCCCTTCTGGGAGAAAATCACTGGATGTGCTCCATAGACCTCAAGGATGCGTACTACCATATACTAATGGACAGGTGCTCCAGGAGGTTTCTCCGCTTCCGGCTGGGAGCCAGTCACTACCAGTTCCGGGTCCTTCCCTTTGGTCTCACCACAGCCCCCAGGGTGTTCACCAAAGTATTAGCAGTGGTAGCGGCCCACCTGAGGCTTCAGGGGGTGCAGGTCTTGCCCTACCTGGACGACTGGCTCCTTACCGCCCCAACAAGGCATCTACTACTATTGGCGCGAGACTCCTTTCTCCATCTTGCTCCCAGTCTGGGCATCACTATAAATACAAAGAAATCCAACCTAGCACCCACACAGATCATAGATTTTATAGGGGCCAGGTTAGACACAAGGAGTTTAAAAGCCTTCCTCACTGCGGACAGACTTCAAAATCTGCAGCTCCAGGTGCGGGCCATTCTCCACTCAGTTTCAGTTCCGGCGGAGTTGGTCCTGAGGGCTCTAGGGTCCATGGCGTCTGCTATAGCACTTCTTCCTCTTGCCAGGTTCAATATGCGCATCCTCCAGTGGACACTCTTTGTACAGTGGTCGTACCTTGCTCTTCCTATGCATCATCCCATTGCGATCAGCAAGGCTTGCAAGCGGTCCCTCCTGTGGTGGCTTCACTCTCCAGATCTCCACGGAGGCCGCCCATTTTTTGCTTCTCCCCCTCTTGCCACGGTGACCACGGACGCCTCCCGCCTCGGGGGGGCATTTTGCAGGCCGGACCGTCCAAGGCACGTGGAACAATTCAGAGACCTTACTGCATATCAACGTTCTAGAGATGAGAGCAGTGCTCTTTGCGTTGCTAGCACTTCAGGACTTTCTTCCCTTGGGAACAATTGCGATTCAATCGGACAACATGTCGGTTGTCTGGTATATCAACAAGCAAGGAGGAACCAGGTCTTACCCTCTGTCGAGAAGCCATGAGAGTTTGGGAATGGGCAATCTCCAACCGCTTTTTCATAGCAACGCACATTCCAGGTCGGTCCAACATCCTGGCGGACAAGCTCAGTCGCACCATTCTCACCCCTTACGAGTGGTCTCTCAATTTTCAAGTAGCGGAATGCATATTCGCATGGTGGGGAACTCCTTCTTGCGATCTTTTTGCCTCTCCCTCAAACACCAAGTGCGACAGTTTTTTCGCTCTGATACCTCCTCCAGGAGGTTCCCCAAGAGACGCTCTGGTGCATGCTTGGCCACCCGGTCTTCTGTATGCTTATCCCCCCTTGCCTCTGATGCTCCAAGTTCTTCAGAAAGCCTCTCGGGTGGGGTGCAGAATGATTCTCATTGCTCCGTTTTGGCCTCGACAGATCTGGTTCCCCTTCCTAAGGTCTCACTCTGTGAATCCTCCTTGGATTCTAGATCCCATTCCGGATCTGATATCTCATCCATCCCACTTATCTCCTCCGAACCTGGACAACCTGAAGCTGACCGCTTGGCTGCTCCAGTTCCACTCTTGATCAGGACTCCCGGTATTTCGTCCCCTGTTAAGGCGATCCTAGTGGCAGCTCATAAACCATCCACTAGGAAAGTCTACCGTAGCAAGTGGAAACGGTTTTCTTTGTTGGCGGAGCGGCAAGGCCTGAATCCCTTCACAGCTCCTCTCCCTTTAGTGCTTGATTTCTTAACCACTCTTTTTAACGATGGTGCCAGCAGTTCCACGGTCAAAGTACAACTTGCGGCAATTTCACATTATCACATTGGTCATGACTCCAATCCACTCATGTCGGCCAAGTTGTGTAAAATTTTCCTTAAAGGTACTTTCCTTCTCAGGCCCCCTGTAAAACAAGCGGTTCCTCCCTGGGACCTTTCCTTAGTTCTCCAGGCCTTGACCGCCCCCCCCCCCCCACGGTAGATCTCAAATTCTTGTCATTCAAGACTGCCTTCTTAGTAGCCATTACTTCGGCCAAGAGAGTTTCAGAGCTCCAAGCTTTATCAGCTAAACCTCCTTACTTGGTCTTTCATCCGGACCGTGTTTACTTCAGGACCAACCCGTCCTTTCTTCCTAAAGTAGCTTCTGAAGCAAACATTAATCAATCCATTAACCTCCCTGTTTTCTTCCCTAAGTATGAAAACAAAGGTGAATACAAGCTTCACTCCTTAGATGTTCACAGGCAACTTAGATTTTATCTAAACAGGACGGCTGGTCATAGGCAATCCGACCAGTTGTTCGTTTCCTTTGCTAAATTTAATTTGGGCAAGCCAATCTCTAAAGTCTCATTGTCTCGCTGGATTTCACAATGTATCTTATTGGCTTATCAAGCTTCAGGAAGGCCCGCACCGGAGGGTGTACACGCCCATTCAACCCGGTCAGTCTCTACCTCGGCAGCCTTTAAGGCTAGGATTCCTCTAGATGATATTTGTGCAGCAGCCACGTGGGCTTCATCTCATACTTTTATTTCCCACTACAAGTTGGATCTTGCATCTAGGGGTAGAGCATCCTTTGGCTCCGCGGTGCTCCGGAATATCCTTCCATGATGGCCGCCCAAGATTCAGGTAGCTTGGGGACTCTGTCCCACAGGTTGCAGACAAATGAATCTCATAGGTTCATAGGTTTATACTAGGCTATCTGCCCTAAGGCAATTATAAGCCTAGCCCAAATTTTTGTGGCTTACGCCACCCCTTATATGAAAAAATACTGTGCCCATTAGTTTGTTGTGCCTCTGTCCAGCAGTGACACCGAGATGATTCCCGGGGTAAACCTACGATCTCCCATCCACAGGTCTAGATTTCTCTTGAACAGAGTCAGCGAGGTGCTCTGCCTCACATGGAACGGGATTTTATTCCACAGCATAGGGAGTCTCTGAGTGATAAATCTATCCCTCCAGCACGTCCTATTTATATCCGTGCTAAGGTTCAAGTCGCTTGCTCTAGTGGTTTTGGTGGATTTGGATTTTTTGAGGTGGAGCATGTCCATTAATTCCGGGTTGGACATGGCCTTGTATGTCAGGCACATGTCACCTCTGAGCAGACGGTATGCGACTGAATAGAGCTGGAGTTTCTTCAATCTGGCAGCATATGACAGATTTTGGAGTCCCTTTATCCTTTTGGTGAGGAACTTTTGGGGTCTCTCCAATTGCTGCAGATGTCGGGTGAGATACATCCCGAATGGGGCATTGTACTCTATCATTGGCCTGATAAGTGAAGAGTACAGGGGAACAATGACCTCACTAGATCTGGATGTGAATCCCTTCATGATCAGGTGGGCAATGTAGAAGGTCTTTCTAACCACTTTAGCAACGTGAGTGTCAAAAGAAAGGCCACTGTCAACCTGGGTCCCCAGGTCCCTGATAACCTCTTCTGTGCTTAGTGGATTGCCACCTATATGGTAGCTTGTGGTTACCTTGTTTTTCCCGAAGGGTATGACTATACATTTTTTGGCGTTTAACTTCAGGCCATGGCTCTGGCACCAGCTATCTGTTTCCGTGAGTCCCTTCTGAAGGATATCCGTGTCTGATGCACTTTCCACTATGGCGCCCAGTTTGCAGTCGTCTGCAAACTTTGTCAGCCAAAGTCCTCCCATGTTGGTCTGTACTTCTGAGAAGTAGATGCCAAACAATTGGGGACCAAGGACCGAGCCCTGTGGGACACCACTTGTGACCGACTTGGAGTCTGACACAGCGCCAGCAACTCTAACCCTGTGGGTTCTGTCCTTAAGCCAGTTTGCAACCCATCTTGTGACATATGGGTTTACATTTAAGCTGGTAAGTTTTTCTACAATACCCGAGTGGGGTATTGTCGAAAGCCTTTGCAAGGTCAAGGTAGGCTGTATGGACTGCCTTTCCCTCATCAATGGCCTTGGTGACTGTTTCGAAGAAGTGAACCAAGTTCAAAAGGCATGATCTTCCCTTGACAAAGCCAAACTGGGTCGGGTCCAATGTCTGCAAGTCCCCTATATCTTTGTTTATGAGCTCCATTATGATCCTCTCCATAGCTTTGCAGACTAGACTTGTTAAGCTTATGGGGTAATTACCAGGGTCTGTAGAGGCGCCTTTGTGGAGTGGGACCACAGTTGCCGTCGCCACTCCTTGGGCACGTATCCTGTGGTAAGGCTGAGATTAAACAGCTGCCTTATGCGGGTTTAATTCCTCATTTAGCTCGTGTAGCACACAGCCAGGGACACCATCCGGTCCCATTGATGCTGTGTTTTTAGCTTTAGAGAGAGCAGCTTTCACCTGTGCATTTGAGATGTCCGGGAGGCTACACTCGGCTGGGATAGTTATCTCTCCTTTAGGGGAGGGGGTGAAGTTTGCACTGAACCTGTCTGCCAGTATGTTGGCAATGTCTGTGGGTTCAGTGATTTTTGTATCATTTTGGACTAATTCTGAGCATATCTGGGAGTTGCCACCCAGGTTCCTAACATAGCTGAAAAAGGCCTTATGATTGTCCTTTGAATCCATGGCAATTTTTCTCTCAAAATTGGCCTTAGTTGATTTTATGAGTGCTCGTATTTTTTACTAATAATGATCAGGGGTGACTTCCCTTTTATGGATTTTGTTCTATCATGTAATAGCTTTCTCCTCTTATTGTAAAGTTTGTTAATGGCTGGGGTCCACCAGACTGGACGTTTGCCCTTTGTGGAAAGAGTCTTGGTTTTATTTGGGATTGCCTGATCCATGCAGTCCTGGAGGTGTTCATAGAAGGCATTTGTAAGGGCTTCAGCTTGGGTTGTGGTTTCCTCTGGCTCAGGGGCCTTTAAGGATACCACACCAGTCTTGAGTAGTGTGAAGTTTGCTTTAGAGAAGTTCTTCACTATGGTCTTTTTGTTTGGGGTGGGGCGGATGTGGATTTCCAGTGAGATTAGTTTATGATCAGATCTCACCAATGAGGGATATACTTCGGTGTGGAGCATTTTGTCCCCATGTTTGTGACAATGAGATCTAGTATATTTTCTCCTCTCGTGGGAACAGTGACTAGCTGTTCCATGGCATTTGAATTTATGAACTCCAGGAACCGTTGGGCTAGAAAGTTAGGGCTTGAGTAATGTTCCCAGTCTATATTCGGGTAGTTGAAGTCACCCAATATGATGGTGTTTGGAGATACATTTATACCCTCCAGTGTCTTCAGGAAGGCTGTGTGGGGTTCCTGAGTTTGAGAGGGTGGCCTGTAGCATGCTACAATTTGTAGAGCAGTTTTGCCTATGGTTAGTTGCACCTGGATGGTTTCCGAAGCTTCGTGCGTTGCCACCAACCTGGAGGTGTGGGTATCCTTTATGAATATGGATACACCCCTCCTTTTGTGGTGTGGTCCGGGTTTTGGGGCCGGAACGCATGATATGAGGTAAAACCTAATAGTGCCGGGGTGCTCTCAGGAGCCTTGAACCAGGTTTCTGTTACAACACAGACATCGATGTTCTCCATACTGAGAAGGGCCTCGAGTGCGTGCATTTTGAGATTTTAGACTTCTGGCATTGAGCAGCATTACCCTCAGTTTCTTCCCATTTTTGTTTTCTAGGGTGGTAGGTTTAGAATTTGAGCCTTGCCTAAAAAAGGCACTATGGGGGTGGCAAGAGCCTTAGCCAATATCCGGAATCCCAGGGGTGACGTGCAAGCCATCCCTTGCGAAGCAGCGTGGCTCGTCAAGCATGTCATCCCAGGCAGACAGACACTGGATCCCCTTTGAATGACACCAGACATTAAGCCAATTGTTAAAGCTGATCATCTTGTCTCTATATTGTGGCATCATTCTTGGTGAAGGAAGGATACTGCTCAGGGTTAGGGTCATACCTGCCTGGGCTACATAATCAGAGAGCTCCTCTGTCTCTTTTCATGTAGTCCAGGGAGGTACGTCTCAGGTCGTTCACACCAGCATGGACAATGACTGTGTCATATTTGTACTTGCCGTGGAGTGACCCGAGTGCTTGTGTTGTGTATCTCCTACTTCAGATTTAGAAGTTATGTACTCACCATAACGTTCCATCTGAGTAGGTGTATTCATTTGTCTGCAACCATCCCGCCCTCCTATCCCCCTGGCCTTTCAGTTTCCTGCATATGTTCTGTTACCCCTTTTCAGGGTGTTATTGCTTTTGGCAAACTCGATCTGAGGTCATGAGGGTAGAGCAGGGCATTATGGGTGAGGGGAGGAGCTGAGAGCTTGGATCCATAGCTGGTAAACCATGCCGGTTCGGATCCGATATCGGCTCCATAACCCACAGGTTGCAGACAAGTGAATACACCTACTCAGATGGAACGTTATGGTGAGTACAGAACTTCTAATTTTATTCCACTTGTGTTTTCTAGGGAGGTAGGTTTGTCATTTGAGCCTTGCCGAAAAAAGGCACTATGGGGGTGGTAAGAGCCTTGGCCAATATCCGGAAACTCAGGGGCGACAGGTGCAAGCCATCCCTTGCGAAGCAACGTGGCTTGTCGAGCATGTCATCCCAAGCAGACAGACATTGGATCCCCTTAGAATGACACCAGTAATTATTACGCTAGCTTCAAAAACAAGAATAAAAATATCTGTTTTTAAACAGACGCATAGGCCCTGAGCACGTGGCTCTATTCCTAAAAAATAGATGATCAAAATGGCTTAGGACTTAAGTTGATCAGCCCCCACACACACACACACACACACACACACACACACACACACACTAAGAGGCCTAGGCCAGGCACTGATTATGAATCTTCACATCAGGTTTCCATTTTTTCTGACTTCTGATCAGGAATTTTCTATTCCACCCTATGAAGATTCTGATGCAGAAGAATCCATACCATCTGCATCTCCTCCTGAGGATTATTCTTTTGGAGAAACCTTGCATACCATAAGGGAACATTTTCACTGGGAGAGTCAGGATTTCTCTGAATCAAAAGAGGCTTAGGGATTTCCTTCTTCCTCAGCATAGGCCTTTGGCAATACCTCCTGTTTTAGACATTTTTGATGTGTTTTCGGAATCAAGCATGGCTTCCTGATTTCTTAACTTTCGGCTCCTAGTAAGCCAGACAGATATTGCACGGTTCTTGACTACCACAAATTTTTATTCAAAAATCCTGCTGCTGCTCCTGAGACCATCTCACAGGGTCTCAAATGTGTAAAGGCCTCTACAGCCAAAAATCCTACCTCCCTTTGATAGAGATTCCAGGGCGCTGGATAGATGGGGAAAAAAGGTTTGTACGTCTGCAACCTTTGCAATTAGGGCCTTAAACTGCCAGTTTCATATGCTTAAATATCAACAGCATGTTATGGGGTTATTGAAACAGAAAATGTTGATTTCTGATTATGTGTAAAATAAAGAATTGCAGGAATTATTGCATTCAGCATTACAGGTTGGAAAGCATACTTTGCGATGTGGTTTTGATTCCTTGGAGGCCTTCTTGCAGGGCCGTGGTTACTGGATCTGTGATTGGAAGGCATGCCTAGCTCAAGGAGCAAAATCTGTCTGATCATGTTAAAGCTAAATTGTTGGAAGCCCCCTTGCAGCTTGATAATCCATTTGGTAATAAGGCAGAAGAGGTTTTAAAGAAAGTGGAAGACAAAGCTAAATCTATGCAAACTGTAAAAGATTTCTTACAAGTGTAACCACCCAGGTTCAGTAGACACTGGCTAATTAAAAATTGGTCCTTTCCTGTGTCCAACAGAGCCTCTCAATGCAAATCTAGGCTATCAAAAGGCTCTAGATACCAATTGAAGGGTTCTTACAGGTCAAAGCAATGGGGTGCCTCCATCTCCAAATCTGGAGGAAACGAAGCGCAACCAATACAGTAAGCAGTCTCAATGACTTCCCTCTACCTTCACCAAGCACTTAAATTTTGGCAGCCCCCTTGGGGGGGGGGGGGGGCATTAGCACTTCATGCTCAAAATTGGCAGTTAATTACCCAGGCCAACTGGGTATTAAATATAGTATCTCAGGGGTACAGATTTCATTTCCATACTTTGCTAATTCCAAACGGTTGGCCAGATCTGCCGCAGAATCAATGGGCAGAGGCTCAAACAAGTTATGTCCCCCAAGAATATGAGGGCTATTCAGCCAGCTCCAGAAAAGGAAAAAGGACAAGGTTTGTATTGAAGACTCTTCCTGGTACCCAGAAAAGAAAATGCCTGGCGTCCAAAACTGGACTTACCGATTTTGAACACGTTCCTGGACATTCCAAAATTCAAAATGCTGACCTTACAACAGCTACAGCCTATGCTGTGCAGAAACGCTTGGTTAGTGACTCTAGACTTGAGACATACCTGCATATCCCAATAAGGGAATCCTGCAGAATATACATCCGCTTCAAAGCAGGTTTTATGCATTACCAATTCTCTGCACTGCCCTTTGGCTTATCTACTGGGGCTAGGGTCTTTACAAAGTGCCTGGCACCAGTAATTGCATTCTGCAGACAAATAGGAATACAAATATATCCTTACTTGGACGACTGTCTAATTCAAGCAGAGAACAAGGACATCCTTCTACAGCATCTGACATTTGTGAAAAAACATCTAACATGCCTAGGCTACACGGTCAACGTAAAGAAATCAAAACTAGTACCCTCTCAAGGGATAATATTCCTAGGTGCAAGCTTAAATACAACTGCCCAGATGGCTTATCTCGTGCCAGACAAAGGCAACTGGCTACCTATTTCAAAATGTTGGCAACAAAGGCCCAGTTCTCTAAGAAAAATTTTGCAGGCTTTGGGCTTCATGGCATCCTGCAGCCTACTCATTCCATATGCAAGACTGCATATGAAGAAACTTCAGTGGTACCTAAAAAGTGTTTGGACTCAACATTGCCACAGCCTGGAAACTATAATTACTCATTCCCTGCCTACAACATGAGTTTTGATGGGCAAAGGCTTGTCACCAAAACAAGGGACAACCGTTCACATTACTCCCAGCCAGGCAAACACTAACAAACGGATGCATCAGATTATGCCTGGGAGGCTCACATGGCAGGAAGATGCATTCAGGGAACATGGACCTCAAACCAAATGCATCTACATATCATTCAAAAAGAGATGCTAGCTGTACAAAATGCCCTGACAGCCTTCAAGCACCTACTTCATTCAGGACAACTACTGATAGACCGGCAACACCACGGTCATGTGGTATATAAACAAGCAGGGGGGAACCCATTCGTACCCCCTTTGCAGACTAGCTATGACTTTGTGGGACACAGCAAGTGCATCTGCAGGCACAATTCCTGTCAGGAAGGAAAAATACTTTGGCAGACTAAGCAGAAACCTCCTGGATCCCCACGAGTGTCAGCTGGATCCACAAGTCTTCAGCATGATGACATGGAAATGGGGATGCCTGGACATCTATTTGCCTCTCCTCACAACTACCAGCTAAAGACATTCTGCACTAGGATTTATCACAGACAAGCATGGAAAATGGATGCCTTATCCTTCAGCTGGAAAAACCCATCAGTATATGCCTTTCCCCCCTCTGTCTCTCTTCCCCAAGGTACTCCTAAAGGTCAGACAGGAGAAGCCAAAGATTATACTGATTGCACCAGACTGGCCCCGCCAGCACTGGTACCCAATATTAAGAAGCTTGTCTCACTGCCCAGCTTGGACCTTATCTCAAGTACCGCATCTACTGTCCCAGCAAAACGATCAGATCCTGCACAGCAAGCTCAGGACTTTAAACTTGGCAGCATGGTGGATAATGTAGTCATACAAAACGCACCTCTCAGCAAAGCGGTGATGGATGTCATTTTGGAAGCCAGAAGGCCTAGTAGTAAAAAATCATATGCTGGAAAATAGAAGCAATTCTGTGCTTGGAACCAGGCACAAGGAACAGATACAGCTGTGCCAAATACTCTTTAGATTTTACAATACTTAACTGAGATGCTGGACAGAGGCCCATCTTTCTTGTCAATTAAAATTCATGCCTCTGCCATTTCGGCTTATTACAATGTAGAGCCACCAATCTTTTCTCATCCCTTATTAAAACAGTACCTCAGAGGAGCCAAAAATGTAAGGCCTCCAAGGAGATCATCAATGCTTGTATGGGATCTCCACTATGTCTTTGAAAAACTCACCCTGCCTCCTTTTGAGCCAGCTGCTACTGCTGATACAAAGTTTTCATCTTGGAAAACAGCTCTGCTCCTATCAATAACTTCTGCAGATGAGTTTCAGAGCTATAGGCACTCATGGCTGAACCTTATATATTTTTTTATCCTGACAGTCTCCCTGAGGACAAACCCAACGTTTGTCTAATGTGGTATCCATTGTGGCTCTTAACCAAACCGTTCATCTGCCAACTTTTTATCCCAATCTAGAGAACAAGGGGGAATGAGTTCTACATTCTTTGGATGCACACAGACCGCTTAGATTCTGCTTGGACAGAACCAGAGTTTTCAGAAAGACTGAGCATTTACTAGTGGCATATGCTGCAGGATCACAAGGAAAGGCCATCACAAAGCAGACTATTTCAAAGTGGATAGGCCACTGCATTCGTTTCTGCTACTTATACCATGGCAAATGAGTGCCTAAGGACATTAGGCCACATTCCACCAGAGCGCCAGCCACTTCAGCAGCCTTTCTCAGGGGAGTACCAACCAAGGACATTGTGGAGGCAGCTACTTTGAGTTCAGTGCACACCTTTACAAAGCACCATCTGCCACTCTACTCTAAATCCAGGGCAGGCTTTGCTACTGCGGTTCTGCAGGTTCTCATAGCTGCTCTTAATGCTGTTCAGCTCCAGCCTCCCAACCATAGCTTTGGGAATCTACCCAAATGTAATGACTGCAACAGTGAAACACTAACATAGTACAATTGTGTACACTTACCATAAATGTAAATGTTAGTGTATTCACTGTTGCAGTCCAGGTTAACCACCCGCCATTCCCCCTTTTTTCTGATGGAACCTATGTGGTGTATTTGCTTGTGGATGAAGGTAAAGTTTATATTGCTGCATGTCATTTTATATATAGATATAAATTTTGCCTACCCTTTTAGTGGGCACCTGACATATGGTGCAAGAAACTAAAGAAAATGGCGGCTGCTTCTTTTATATACACCTGACGACCTGATGTCAGGGAAGGGGCGACGACAGCCGACGCAGGACCCAAGACTTTGGAATTCAGGCAGACTGAGGGCAACCTGCCAGCAAGATTACCCAAATGTAATGACCAACAGTGAGTACACTTGAACATCTACATTTATGGTAAGTGTACAAAACTGTACTTTCTCCCACACCTTTCAAACATCTCTTGGACGTACCACCCACGCAAAGGGAGGCAGCAGTACTAGAAATTTCCAAGCTGCTAGAGAAATGAGCCATCAAACCTGTCCCCCCAGATCAGTCCGGATCGGGCATCTACTCCAGGTTCTTTTTGGTGCCAGAAAAGATGGTGGGACTTGATGCCCATTCTGAACCTATCTCCTCAAAACCTGTCAGTTGCCAAAGAAAAGTTCCAGATGGTCACTTTACAGTCCATTATGCTATACCTGCAAGAGCGACTAGTTTGACCTCCAGGATGCTTACTATCTCATAGAGATGCACAGAAGCTCCAGGAGGTTCCTCTGCTTCCGGCTAGGAGGCAATTGTCAGTTCCTAGCCCGACTCTGTGGTCTCACCACAGCCCCCAGGATGTTCACCAAAGTGATTATAGTAAGAGCGGCTCATATGAGGCTTCAGGTCTACCCTTACCTGGACGATTGGCTCCTTACTGCTCCCACGAAGCGTCTACTTTGTCGGACCAGAGATTTCCTAAAGCTTGCATACTACCTGATGACAATCAACACAGCCAAATCCCTTCTGAATCCTGTCCTGGTGATAGAATCCTTAGGGACTTGGTATAGACAAAAATCTTCCTGACCACGGAGAGAGGTCGAAACCTAAAGATGCATGGCGTCTTCATTTACCATTATCACCTTGCCTCAGCAGAATCAGTCTTGAGGGCTCTAGGTTCTATGGCAGTGACTGTAGCACTTCTTCCGTGTGGTAGATTACATATGCAAGTAGTACAGTGGACTCTGGCGGTGCAATAGTCCCTGTTGGATCTTCTGTTGCCCCCAGTACACTCTGAGTCTGCAGATAGTCTGTTCTTTGGTGGATGCAGTCTTCAGAAATTTTGGAGGGACGACTTTTTCTTCCAGCTCCTGCCCAAACTCAGTGACCACAGACGCCTCACAACTAGGGTGGTGGCGGGGCATTGTTCGGGCAGGTCAGTCCAAGGCATGTGGTCCCAGATTGAGACCAGTTTGTATGTAAACGTTCTGGAAATATGGGTGGTCCTTTTAGCGTTGTAGGCCCTTCATGCCTTTCTACCTCTGGGAACCATTGCAATCCAGTCAGACATGTCAGTGGTCTGATATATCAAGAAACAGAGGAACCAGATCTTACCCAGTTTGTCGCAAGGCTAAGAGTTTGGGACTGGGAGATCTCCACTGGTCTCTTTCTGATAGTGACTCATATTCTGAGACAGACCAACATTGTAGCTGACAGACTAAGCCTAAATATTCTGATGCCTTACGAGTACCTTCAGTAGCAGAGCAGATGTTTCTAGAGTGGGGTTGGCCTTGCTGCTATCTCTTCGCATCTCCTTCCAACGCGAAGTGCAACAAGTTCTTTGCTATGAACCCCCTGCTGGGGGAGTGCTCCAGAGACATTCTAGTCCATGCTTGGCCTCCCGGTCTTCTTTATGCTTATCCTACTGTACCACTTATTCCAAAGTTTCTACAGAAAGCTTGTAGACTTGGTGAGGAAAGTGATGCTCATCACCCCCTTTTGGCCTCACCTAATGTTTTCTTTTCCTTTGGTCTCATCTTCTAGCTCCCTTTTGGATCCCATTCAGGATATCATTTTGCACTCCTCGAGGGGTCTTTCATCCAAATCTGGACAGTCCAAGGCTCACAGCTTGGCTGCTCCAGTTCTCTTAATTGCTTAGGAGTCGTGGATTTTTTTCTTCAGTCAGGTCTATTCTGGTGGCAGGTCGTAAGTCGTCCATCAGGAAGGTTTATCGTAGCAAGCATTTTTCATTTTTGGGCTTCTCAAAGGAGTTTAGATCCTTTAATGGCTCCTGTTCCAGCTATTCTTGATTTTCTGGCAAATATTTTTCAAGAAGGGGCTAGCTCGTCTACAATCATCGGTTGGTACTAGGCTATTGGCCCTAAGGTCTATGCACGCCTAGCCATAACAATTCCCTGGATATTTCTTCCCACAATATTTACTACTCTGGGCCCCTGTCTAGCAGGGCGACTGCCATGATCCCTGGGGTGAATGTCCCATCTCCAATCCAATCATGAAGGTTTTTGAAGAGGGCCAATGAGGCGCTCTGCTTGACATGTATGGGCAGTCTATTCCAGAGTATGGGGATTCTCTAGGTCAGGAACCTATCTCTCCGGCATGTTTTGTTCATTGTGATGGTAAGGTTTAGATCCCTGGAGCGTGTGGCTCTGAGGGACTGGGATTTCTTTAAGTGGAGCATGTCCAACAGCTCAGGGTTTGACATGACCTTGTATGTTAAGCAGAGATCGCCTCGGAGTAGACTATATGCCACAGAGTATAGCTGGAGTTTTTTTAGACCGTCAGCATATGACATCTGCTTTAGGCCTGTGAATCTTTTGGTGAGGTATTTTTGTGGACTTTCCAGCTGTTGCAGATGTCCTGTGAGGTACATACCAAATGGGGCATTATACTCTAATGGGTCTAATGAGGGATGAGTACAGTGGGACGATTACCTCCTTTTTTTTCTGGATGAAAAGCCCTTGGAGATGAAGTGTGCCACATAGAAGGATTTCCTGACTGTTGTGGCAATGTGGTTATCGAAAGTGAGACCACTGTCCACCAGTGTCCCTAAGTCTCTCATCACACTTTCGATGTTTAGTGTCCTGTCACCTATGTGGTAATTCATGGGTACATGTTTTTTTCCAAAGGGGATAACTATACATTTCTTTGCATTAAGCTTGAGCCCATGGCTGTGGCACCAAGCATCTGTTTCTGTAAGGCCATTTTGTAGAATATCCACATTTGGGGATTCAGTAATAGCTCCCAGTTTGCAGTCATCTGCAAACTTGGTTGCCAGCGTCCCTTAGCGTTGGCCTGTACTTCAGAGAAGTAGATGCCAAACAGGAGTGGTCCCAGGACTCAACCTTGAGGTACTCCACTTGTCTGGAGCTGGATTTGGAGTCTGCTACTTTTACAGTCTGGGTTCTGTCAGTAAGCCAGTTAGCAACCCATCGAGTGACATAAGGATTTGTGCCCAGCTTAGTAAGTTTATCTATGATTCCAGAGTGGGGGGGTGGTGTTGAAGGCCTTGGCGAGGTCCAGATAGGCTGTGTGGACCACCTTGCCCTCGTTCACAGCTCTGGAGACTGATTCTAAGAAGTCAGTCAGATTCAGGAGACAAGATCGGCCCTTCACAAACCCAAACTGGGTGGGGTCCAGTGTTTGAAGGTTGCCAATGTCTTTGTTTATAAGTTCCATGATAATACGTTCCATGCCCTTGCAGATGTCCTTCAAGGATGCATCTGCAGTCCTCACATATGGGTTGTCCTGCCTCAGGCAGCCCTTCGGTCGGCCGGATTCCAAAGTCTGGGTGCGGCGTCGGCTGATGTCGCCCTCTCCCCGACGTCAGAGCACCTTGGGTATAAAAGCGTCAGCCGACACCATCTTCCCCAGTCTTTCTTGCCGCGTGGTGCCCGAAGCAGTTCGCAAGTGCCGGTTGGCCAGCTCCTGTAATTCAGCTACCGAAGACTTCAAAAGCTAAGTACCCCGTTGGGGACTCTCTCTTTCCTCAGCCGATGTCAGATAAAGTTAATAATTGCTTAAGTTGTGGGAAACAAATACCTCATAAGGATTTCCACTCTTACTGCCTCCCTTGCCTAGGCCCAGACCACGACTTCTCGGCCTGTTCAGCCTGTGCTTCCTTCAATCGACGCACTCTTAGGCGTCGGGCGGAGTTTGCAGAGGAATTTTTTGGGGCTAGTTTCTCTTACAACATGCCGTCGGAGACTCCGACTCCTCATTTAACCAAGAAACAGAAGGACAAGGACCAACACGCGGACCGTGGTTTCAGCCGAAACCGCGGTCCGCAAGTGTCTCTGTCTCAGCTGAAACAGAGTCCCTGGTACTTCCGTCCTCCGAAACCACTCAACCGAAAACCTCAGCCCCGGAGGCCCCTACGGAGTCTGTTATTGAATTTCCTTCAGAAACTGGTGTCCTGGAATCTTCCGACACCATTCCTCTAGACAAAACTACTCCAGCTCGTGGTGCAGCCAGGCCCCCTGCATCCATGTCCATTAAGGCATTCACCAGGGCTAAAGCTGCTGAACGCACAAAAACTTTACCTCCCAGGGTTATTCCTCAGGGACCCACTACAGGTTCACAGATTCTAAGTTTGGCAGAGGATCTTATTTCCTTAATTAGGGGCTCTCAGCCGCATCCGGACAGGGGCACTCAACCTGCTCTAGACAAAAGGCCCAGGTTTGAGCCCTCTGATCCCCACTCCTCAGATGAGGCCTCTGATGGCTCTGCTCTCTCGGACTACCAGAAGGAGGCTTTCTCGGCCTATGAGGATTCTGATGCAGAGGAATCTATCCTCTCGGCCTCCCCTCCTGAAGAACTGTCCTTCAGGGAGACCCTTCATACTATGAGAGAGCATTTCAAATGGCAGGGCCAGGAATTCTCTGATTCCAGGAAGAGATTAAGGACTTTTCTGCATTTACCTCAGCATAGACCTTTGGCTATTCCTCCTGTTTTGAATATCATTGATGATGTGTACTCTGAGTCTAGCTTAACCCCTGACACTCTTCCTGCGGCTCCCGTCAAACCCGATAGGTACTACAGGGTCCCGGATTTGCATCATTTTCTTTACAAGGCCCACTCAGCTGATCCAGAAACTATTTCCCAGGGCCCTAAAGGGGTTGCAGCTGCCACTACTAAAAATCCACTCCCCTCTGAAAGGGAGTCCAGGGCTTTAGAGAGATGGGGTAAAAAAGTGTACACTTCTGCTACTCTTGCTATGAGAGCATTAAATTGTCAATTTCATATGATACAGTACCAAGAGTATTTATTAGATGAATTGCATAAAAACTGTCTTCACCTGAACCCCTAGATCGTAAATCACTTCAGGATCTGGTACATAACTCCAACAGGTTAGCAACCATTTCTTGCAGTGTGGTTATGATGCATTGGAAGCTTCATGTAGGTCAGCTATGACAGGTACAGTCATACGTAGACATGCTTGGCTGAAGGAACAATCTCTGCCAGACCATGTTAAAGCAAAGCTTCTGGATGCTCCACTGCAAACGCAAAAGTTATTTGGCTGCACTGCTCAGGAGGTCTTAAATTTGAGGAAAAGGCAAAATCTGTACAGTCAAAGATTTTCTCCAAGTCCAACCACCAAGATTCAGCAGAAATTGGCCTACCAAGAATTGGTCCTTTCCAGACAGAGATTTCAGAGAGGCAAGAACAGGCGTGCCAGAGGTAGAGGGCAAGCTAGAGGCTCCTACAGAGGACGTCAGTGGCAGCCTCCCAACCAGAGAGGTAGTGCAGGACCTACAACTGCTGCACAAGGACAGAATCAATGACTTTACTTTGACTCCGCCAACCAGGGCTCAATTAGAAGCACCTTTGGGCGGAAAGCTTTCTTTATTCTCAGAAAATTGGCACAGTATTTCAAGGGACAAATGGACACTGAAAATAATAGACAAAGGATACAGGTTCCATTATCGCACATTACCAAAATGAAAAGGCATGCCAGACCTGCCATCGAATCAAAGGGCAGAGGCTTTGAAACAAATCTCCAACTTAATGCAAATGAAAGCTATAGAAAAGGTTCCTCTTTCAGAACAAGGCCAAGGATTTTATTCCAGACTATTCCTTGTTCCAAGAAAAGAAAATCAATGGAGGCCTATTCTAGACTTGTCTGCACTGAATACTTATCTCATTGTGCCAAAATTCAAAATGCTGACTCTACAGCAATTCCTTCCCATGCTGGGCAAGGGGTCTTGGCTGTTAACTCTAGACCTCAAGGGAGGCATACCTGCATGTCCCTATCAGACAAAGTTGCAGAAGATACCTCAGATTTCTTGCAGGTTCAGAGCATTATCAATTCTCAGCATTGCCCTTTGGCTTATCTACTGCGCCCAGAGTATTTACTAAATGCCTGGCATCAGTAATTGCACACTGCAAACTTCAGGGAATTCAAATATACCCATATCTGGACGACTGCCTTATACAAGCGGACAGCCAACAAACTTTGGTAAAACACTTGAATTATGCCATCCACCTACTTCAGGCCTTGGGATACACAGTCAACATCCTCAAATCAAGACTTGTTCCATCCCAAAGAATAACTTTTCTGGGTGCGGATCTAGACACAACCACCCAAATGGCTTTTCTCACAGAAGAAAAACAGACAACTACCGGATTATTTCAAAAATCTGACAAAACAAACTCAGCTGACTGCAAGGAAAATCCTGCAGGCCCTGGGTTACATGGCATCTTGCATTCTTCTGATTCCACAAGCAAGGCTGCATATGAGGAAACTACAATGGTACTTAAGGAGTTTATGGACTCAGCACAGTCACAGCTTAGAAACTTTGATCCCACTCATTCCATGCCTCCAAAAGGAATTTCTGTGGTGGGCTCAAGCAAGCCAGTCAAACAGGGGTCTGCCCTTCAGCAAACCAATAGCCAGCCAAACCATTACAACGGACGCTTCAGACTACGGTTGGGGAGCACACATGGAGGGCAGATG
>NC_056732.1:1584833315-1585023315 GCF_019279795.1 Protopterus annectens | reverse complement strand
TTCCGCCTATGTGGTAATTCGTGGCTGTTTTGTTTTTCCCATACGGGATGACTATGCAATTTTTGGCATTTAGCTTGAGGCCATGACTTTGACACCAGGTGTCTGTCTCAGTAAGGCCTTTTTGAAGGATGTCCGTGTCAGCCGGAGAGTCAGTTATGGCTCCCAGTTTGCAGTCAACGGCGAACTCTGTTAGCCATAGTCCTCTTGTTTGCCTGTACTTCTGAGAAATGTAAGCCGAACAGTAGAGGTCCCAGTACAGAGCCTTGCGGAACACCACTTGTGACTGGTTTAGAGTCTGACCTGGAACCCGCTATTCTTACCGTGTGAGTTCTGTCTGTAAGCCAGTTGGCAAAACATCTTGTGACGTAGGGGTTTATCTTCAGGCTGGTGAGTTTTTCTCTGATACCCGAGTGAGGAATGGTGTCAAACGCCTTGGCGAGATCAAGGTAGGCTGTTTGAACCACATTTCCCTCGTCTATGGCCTTGGTGACTGTTTCGAAGAAGTCAACCGGGTTTAGTAGGCATGGTCTGCCCTTAAAGCCGAACTGGGTCGGGTCAAGTGTTTGGAGGTTCTCAATGTCTTTAATGAGTTCCATGATGATGCGCTCCATAGCCTTGCAGACCAGGCTAGTTAGGCTTATGGAGCAATAGTTACCAGGGTCAGTTGTGGCCCCTCCTTTGTGGAGCGGAATAACTGTTGCTGTGCGCCAATGTTCGTGTTTCACTGTTGCATTCATTACAATTGGGTTATCCTTCTGGCAGGCTACCCGCAGTTGGCCCGAGTTCCAAAGTCTAGGTCCGGCGTCTGTTGCTGTTGCTTCCTCCCTGACATCAGTGCGCCAGAGGTTTAAGATGCAGCCGAAGCCATTTTCTTCAGTCTTTCTTGCCGTGCGGTGCCAGAAGCAAAAGCAGTTCGCAAGTGCCGGTCGGCTGACTCCTGAGATTTTCAAATTTGAATTTTAGATCAGTAGTAGTCTTTAAAGCTAAGTACCCTGTTGGGGAAACTTTTTTCTTGATTGCCTAGGCCCTGACCACGACGTTGCTAGTTGTCAGTTTTGTACTAGATTTAACCAACGTTTTATTAAGCGTCGGTATGATTTTGCATTTCATTACTTTGGCAGAAGATTCAATTATATAATGCCGTCGGAACAGTCAACTACCGGAGTTTATAAAAAGCGCAAAGAAAAGGACAGGCATCCGAGGTCCAAAATCGACTAGGCTTCCGCTAGGCCTGTCGCTGGTTCTCTGAGCGCTTTCACAGCCACTGACTCCCGCTACCTCAGAGCCACAGGCCGCTTCCGACTCCCACGTGGAGCCGAGTAGGCCGCTGGAAAATCAAGGTATTGTACACTCTGAAACTATTTCCTCAGATGGGTCCGGAGCCGCTGAGCAGGCATCTGCTTCTGAGGGTGTTTTCAGGCCTACACAATTATATGTAAAACCAACTTCAGCTTCAAAGACTAAAGCAGCTCTAAAAACAAAGACGTACAGCATTCTCCTGGACAGGCTTCCATCCTTAAAAAACAGATGCTTAAAATGACCAAAAACCTAATTACTTTGATCAGGGGTTCCCATCCTTCTCCTGATAAGAGGCCTAGGAAAGAGAATATGAATCTTCAGATCAGGTTTCCATTTCCTATTATTCCTCTTCTAAACAGGAATGTACTCTTCAGCCTCTCCTCCTTAGGATGATTCTTTTGGGGAGACACTGCATACTATGAGGGAGCATTTCCACTGGGATAGCCAATATTACTCAGAATCCAAGAAAAGGCTCAGAGACCTTTATTACCTCAGCACAAGCCCCTTGCTCTTCCTCCTGTTTTAGACATTGTAGATTATTTATTTTCAGAGTCGGCCTGTCTCCTGACTCTTTACCACCAGCTCCTGTTAAGCCAGACAGATACTGCACAGTTCCTGATTCACATACATTTCTTTATAAAAACCCTGCTGCTGACCCAGAAACCATCTCTCAGGGTCTCAAAGGAGTCTAGGCTTCCACTGCAAAAAACACAATCTCCTCTGATAGGGATTCAAGGGTCCTGGACAGATGGGGGAAAACGATTTTATACTTCTGCTACCTTGGCTGTAAGAGCTTTTAAGTTGTCAGTTTCATATGCTTAAATATCAGCACTATCTTATGTCACTGCTTAAACAGAAAATGTTGACAAATTCAGAATGTGCAGAAAACAAAGAAATGCAGGATTTACTGCATGCAGCTGTACAAGTGGGAAAGCGTACTTTGCAATGTGGCTTTGATTCTCTAGAGGCCTCCTGCAGGGCCGCTGTTACAGGTTCTGTCATTAGGAGGCATGCTTGGTTAAAAGAACAGAATCTGCCCGATCATGTTGAAACAAAACTATTAGATGCTCCATTACAGCATGATACCTTGTTTGGTGTTAAAGCAGAAGAAGTGTTGAAGAAAATGGAGGACAAAGCTAAATCTATGCAAACAGTCAAGGATTTCTTACAGGTACAGCCTCTTAAGTTTAGCAGGAACTGGCCTACAAAGAATTGGTCCTTTCCAGTGTCAGACAGGCCACAAAGAGGCAGATAGACGCCCAGAGGTAGATCACAGCCTCAAGGCTCATAAGGCCTAAACAATAGGGTGCTTCTAACTCCAAAAGTGGAGAGGAAAAATCACAGCCATAAAGGAAACTGTCTCTAACTTCCCCTGCCAGCACCAAGCACTTGTCTTCCGGCAGCTTCTTTCGGGGGAAAACTAGCACTTTTTTTCACAAAATTGGCACATAATCACCCAGGACAAATGAGTCTTAAATATCGTATCACAAGGCTGCAGGTTCCTCTCTCACACCCTGCCAAGGCCAAACGGTATGCCAGACCTGCCACGCAATCAATGGACAGAGGCACAAAAACAAGTTTCATCCCTCATCAACATGAGCCATTTAGCAAGCACCACAGCAAGAGCAGGGACTAGGATTTTACTCAAGGCTATTCTTGGTGTCCAGAAAGGACGAAGCCTGGAGACCAATACTGGACCGGTCTATCCTAAACACATTCCTGGATATTCCAAAATTCAAAATGCTAACTCTGCAGCAGCTTCTGCCCATGCTGGGAAAGAACGCTTGGCTAGTGACTTTAGACCTAAGAGGCATACCTGCATGTCCCAATCAGACAATTATGCAGAAGATACCTTGGATTTATAGCTGGCTCAATGCACTACCAATTCTCTGCACTGACCTTTGGCTTATCTACTGTGCCCAGGGTCTTCACAAAATGCCTGGCACCAGTAATTGCATTTTGCAGGCAGAGGAATACAAATATATCCATACTTGGACGACTGCCTTATTCAAGCAGAGAATAAGGGCATTCTACTACAGCATCTGGCGTTTGTAAAAAGATTACTAACAGGTCTTGGGTACACAATAAATGAAAAGAAATCAAAACTCGTACCCTCTCAAGAGCTAATATTCCTGGGTGCAAGCTTATATACAACTGCCCAGATGGCGTCTCATGCCAGACAGACAACTGACTACTTATTTCAAAATATTGGCAACAAAGACCCAGTTACCTGCAAGAAAAATTCTGCATGCTTTGGGCTTCATGGGATCCTGCATTCTGCTAATTCCATATGCAAGACTGCATATGAAGAAACTTCAATGGTATCTAAAAAGTGTTTGGACTCAACATTGCCGCAGCCTGGAAACAATTACCCTCATTCCCTGCCTGCAACAGGAGTTTCGATGGTGGGCAAAAGCCTGTCACCACAACACGGGACAGCCATTCACCTTGCACACAACCAGGCAGACATTGACAACAGATGCATCAGATTATGCCTGGAGGGGCCCTTATGGCAGGAAGATGTATTCAGGGCACATGGTTCGCAAGTCAAATGCATCTACATATCAATCAAAAAGAGATGCTAGCTGTTCAGAATGCCGTGACAGCCTTCAAGGATCTACTTCATCCAGGACAACTACAGTCATGTGGTACATAACCAAGCAGGGGGACACACATTCCTACCCCCTCTACAGACTAGCCATGAACTTGTGGGACACAACATGGACTTACCAAGTACATCTGCAAGCACACTTCCTGCCAGGAAGGACAAATACTTTGGCAGATGAACTAAGCAGAAACCTCACGGATCCCCACGAGTGGAAATTGGGTCCACAAGTCTTCAGCATAACAACGAACTGGGGATGCTCGGACATAGACCTATTTGCCTCCCCTCACAACTGTCAACTACAGAGATGCACAGGGACTTATCACAAGGAAGCATGGAAAGTGGATGCTCTATCTTTCAGCTGGAAAACCTAACTGTATATGCCTTTCCTCCTCTGCCTCTCCTACCCAAGGTACTCCTCAAGGTCAGACGTGAAGCCAACAATGATACTGATTGCCCCAGACTGGTCCCACCAGCACTGGTACCCAATCCTAAAGAGCTTGTCTCAATGCCCAGCTTGGACATTACCTCAAATTCCTCACTTGTTGACCCAACAAGACAGATACTGCACAGCCAACTCAGGACCTTAAACCTGGCTGCATGGCGGATAATGTAGCCATTCAAGACACACCTCTCTAAAGCAGTGATGGATGTTATTTTGGAGGCCAGGAGGCCTAGCACCAGAAAATCTTATGCAGAAAAATGGAAGAGATTCTGTGCTTGGAATCGGGCACAAGATATTTACACGATTGTTCCAAATATTCCTCAGTTTGCAATACTTAACTGAGATGCTGGATAAAGGCCTTTCCTTTTCCTCAATTAAAATTCGTGCCTCTGCCATTTCAGCTCATTACAATACAGAACCACTGTTAGATTCTCAGCTAGAGCGTCTTCTGTGTGGGGACGTGCTTGAATGGGCGTACCTTCATTGAAGGTTGTGCATCAGGGCTGGTAACTCTGCATGTAAAAATCAACTACCAATCATTAGCGGACCGGAGTTCCGCGTTGGTGACCCCTAACTGGGGAAAAAGCCGAAAGACACAACAACAATACAAAACCACCTATTTTTTCTCATCCATTACTAAGACAGTACCTCAGAGGGGCCAAAAACATAAGATCTCCAAGGACAGCACCAATACCTGCTAGAGACCTCAACTATGTCTTGGAAGAACTCACACTGCCTCAGTTTGAGCCAGCCTCTGCAGCTTATATAAAATTCTTATCCTGGGAAACAGCTCTGCTCCTAGCAATAACCTCCGCTAGATGAATCTGAGTTACAGGCACTCATGGCTGCGGGAACCTTTTATCATTTTCCATCCAGACAGGGTTTCTCTGAGGACAAACCCTACATTTATGCCTAAGGTAGTGTCCAGTGTGGCCCTTAACCAAACAATTCATTTGCCTACCTTTTACCCAAACCCATAGAGTAAGTGTGAGAGAATTCTGCATTCTTTGGACATTCACAGGCAGCTACGCTTCTACTTGGACAGAACCAAAGCTTTCAGAAAGACTGAACAACTTCTAGTGGCATATGCTGCAGGATCACAAGGAAAGTCCATCTCAAAGCAGATTTCAAAGTGGATAGGCCACTGCATTCGTTTCTGCTCTTCACAGCATGGCAAATCAGTGCCTAAGGGCATTAACCCACATTCAACCAGAGCAGCACCACTTCAGCAGCCTTCTCAGAGGAGTACCAACCAAAGACATCTTAGAGGCTGCAACTTGGAGTTCAGTGCATACTTTTACAAAGCACTATCACTTTCCTCTTGACTCTAAATCCAGGGCAGGCTTTGCCACTGCAGTTCTGCAGGGCCTGATGGCCTCTCCTAATCCTATTTGGTACCAGCCTCCCAACCTTACCTTTGGGATTCAGCAGTGAAACACTAACCTAGTACAGTTGTATACCTACCATAAATGTAGATGTTAGAGTGTATTCACGGTTGCAGTCCAGGTTACCCTCCCATCATTCCCCTTTTCCTTGTTGGGACTTATCTGTACTTCTCTATTGCATACAACCTATGGGGTGTATTTGCTTGTAGATGAAGGAAAAGTTTTTTTTTTTTGTGTATGCATGCTTATTGGCATAATTTAGCCTCCCATTTTAGGGGCACCTGACATTTGGGGCAATGAAAAACTGAAGAAAGTGGCGTCGGCTGCATCTTTTATACCCCTGGCGCACTGATGTCCGGGAGGAGGCGGCAGCAGCAACCGACGCCGGACCTAGACTTTGGAACTTGGGCCGTCTGCGGGTAGCTTGCCAGCAGGATAACCCAATTGTAATGACTGCAACAGTGAATACACTAACATCTGCATTTATGTTAGGTACACAACTGTACTTTCTGTGGGCACGTAGCCTGTAGAGCGGCTGAGGTTGAACAGAGTGTTTATGTGGGGGGTTAGTTCGTTCTGTAGTTGATGCAAGACGCAGCCTGGGACACCATATGGCCCCATTGATGCTGTATTTTTGGCTTTTGAAAGGGCTGTTTTCACCTGTGCTGCTGTGATTTCCGGGACACTACACTTTTCCGGTATTGTTGTGGGCCCTTTTGAAGGTGAGAGGGAGGTGAAGTTTGCACTGAATCTATCTGCCAGGATGTTGGCAATATCAGTAGGTTCAGTATATTTTGTGTTATTTTGCACTAACTCAGAGCATATCTGTGAGTTGCCACTTAGATTCTTGACCTAGCTAAAAAAAAAAAGGCTTTGTTGGTTATCTTGAATCCTTGGCTATTTTTCTTTCGAAGTTAGCCTTGGATGATTTTATGAGGGACCTTAGTTTTTTACTGATACTGATCAGGGATGTCTTTCCTTCTTGGGATTTGCTTTTTTTCTGAACTAGTTTCCTCCTCCTGTTGTATAACCTGTTTATGGCAGGAGTCCACCAGACTGGTTTCCTTCTCTTAGGTGAACGAGTCTTGGTCTTACTAGGGATGGCACGATCCATGCATCCTTGTAGGTGCTCATAGAGTTCAATTGTAAAAGTTTCTACATCTTGGGCAGTGTTATCCTTTAGTGTGGGGGCAGCGAAACTTAACACCTCTGCCTTAAAAGTAAGGTGAAGTTTGCTTTAGAGAAGTTTTTCACTGTGGTTTCCTTGGTTGGGGGTGGTGGTGGGGTCTGGACATCCAGGGTGATTAGTTTGATGGTCTGATATAACCAGTGAAGGGTTGACTTCCGGTACGGAGCACCTGTTGCCCGTGTTCGTTATGACTAGGTCCAGTATGTTGCAGCCTCTGGTAGGGGAGTTTACCAGCTGATGCAGGGCGTTTGAGTTGATAAATTCCAGGAAGCGCTGAGCCTGGGAGTTTGTACTCAAGTAGTTTTCCCAACTAATGGGTAGGGTAATTGAAATCGCCCAATATCAGGGTGTTCGGTAGGACCTTCATGTTTTCCAGTGTCTCCAGAAAGGCGGAGTGGTGGTCCTGGGTCATGGAGGGTGATCTGTAGCAGGCCACAATTTGCATTGCAGATTTGCCCGATGTTAGTTGCACTTGAATGATCTCGGAGGTATCCTGCTGCGCCTCTAACCTGGAGGTGACAGTATCCTTGATGAATATGGATACACCTCATCCTTTTGTGTTTCGGTCCGTGTTCTGTGGCCGAAATGTGTGGTATGAGTAGTGCTGGGGGTGCTCTCTGCAGCCTTGAACCAGTTTTCAGTGACTGCACAGATGTCGACGTTCTCCATACTTAGGAGTGCTTTGAGCGTATGCATTTTGAGAGTTAAACTCCTGGAGTTGAGTAGCATAACCCTCCTTTTTTTACTTGTGCTGTTTACGGTGGTGGGTTTGAGTTTTGAGCCTTGCCTAAAAAGGCACTAAGGGGGCAGCAAGAGCCTTGGCCAGTTTTCGAAAGCCAAGGGGTGACAGGGGCAAGCAGTCTCTTGCGAAGCAACGCAGCTTGTCGAGCATGTTATCCCAGGCTGACAGACACTGGAACCCCTTTGAATGACACCAGAAACTTGGCCAATTGTTGAAATTGATCATTTTTTCTTTATACTGAGGTGTCATTCTTGGTGAGGGCCGGATGCTACTCTGGGCAGGGTCATAACCACCTGGGCTACATGATCAGAGAGCTTTTCCATGTCTCCAAGTAGTCCAGTGAGGTACATTTCAGGTTATTCACACCAACATGAATAATGACAGTCATATTTGTACTTGTTCTGGAGTGACCTGAATGCTTATGTGGTGGTTTCTGGCTCCCAATAGGCAGCTAACAGTAACCTTCTACTTGTCCAGCCTAGTGAGTGGGGCATCAGTGTGCCCGACTATTGAGTCACCTATTGCTAGTATGTTAGTTGCGTTATTTCACCTTAAGGGCTGTGATTGTGCAGTATATCGATTTTGTGTTTTGTGTTCTGGTTTGTGACGGGAGGTGCAGATTTGGGGGTGTCTGCTTTGGAGCTCTCTGATGCTTTTGCAGGTTTTTATTCAGAGCCTCAGAGTATGATTTTGTGTATTTGTGCGTTTTTTGCTGGTGCTGGTTTAGTAGGTCTATGTGAGGCTGGATGTGTGGTGGAAGTGTTAACCTTCTCATGACTGTCTGTTCCAGTCTTTGGTGGAGAGACCTTAGCCTCCAGTTTGACTGTATAATTGCATCTCTTGCATATGTTGGTGTTTTGTGGTGGGAGGAGAGGGCTGTCTGTGTACATGAGGCAGTTGTAACATTACCTCAGGCTACCCAGATTCACCAGCTGGACTGGAGAGTATACCTGAAGTTGCCCTTTGGTCATGCCTGAACAATAGGGTGAGCTGCTTAGTCGCTTGGTTGTTGAGGGCTGGATAGAGAGCCTTGCCCTGCTGGGCAGTCAAGTGTCTGGGAATATTAGTGCTTGCTATTTGGTCTGAGCAAGTGCTGGACTGTAGGATGCTTTTTGAGTGCTTAGGTTGTGAGTTAGACTAGTTTCAAGTGAAAAACTGAAGAGACTTAGTGGAATCGGAAATAATTTAACCCTAGCTAACCAGTGCTGCCTGCCATGTCGAGAGTATCATTAGACTATCTAAACCTTGTCATCATAATGAACAAAGCATGTTGGAAGGCTAGGATGTTCATCGTGTTTCACTGTTGCAGTCATCACTGTAGGGTTCTTCCTGCCGGCAGGCAGCCCTCAGTCGGCCAGAATCCCAAAGTCTGGGTCCGGCGTCGGCTGTTCAGTCATGCTCCCTGACGTCAGCGCCAGGAGTACAAAGCTGCCAGCCGACGCCATGTTCTCCAGTCTTTCTTGCCGTCCAGTGGAAGCAGTTCGCAAATGCCGGTCGGCTGACTCCTGATATTTTTCGTGCTTCATTCCGAAGACTTTCTTCTTCTCAAAGCTAAGTACCCCGTTGGGGAAACTTCTTTCTTGCTGCAGTCCGATGTCACAAAAAGTTAATTGTATTTCTTGTGGGAAGCAAATACCTCATAAGGATTTCCACTCTTACTGTATTCCTTGTTTAGGCCCTGACGACAACCTAGCTAGTTGTCGGTTTTGTGCTAGATTTAATCAACGTACTATTAAGCGGAGATGAGATTTTGCTTTTCACTACTTTGGCAGGCGATTTAATTGCGATATGTCGTCAGACACGCTTCCGACTACTGGAGTTCACAAAAGGCCTCCGAGGTCCAAATCAGACTACGGTTTACAAGCAGAGCCAGCTGCAGGTTCAGCCGTCAGTGAGGCGCTTTCGCAGCCCCTGTCTGCCATTACAGAACTGCTTGGTGAAACTGACTCCCACGAGGAGCCAGCTAGGCCTTTGAGTACTCCAGGTGCAGGACCTTTGGACAATGCTCCCTCGGATGGGTCCGGAGCCGCTGTGCAGGTATGGGCTCCGAGGGGGTTTACAGACCTACACAGCTTCAGATAAAGGCAGAGACTCCTTCTAAATCAAAGGCTCAAGCCCAGGCCTCCTCTGATCCGGGATCCAAATCTCAAACACATGCTTAAAATGGCGGAGGACTTCCTAACTATGATTAGGAGTTCACATCCCCCTCCAGACAAAAGGCCAAGACAAGAATTGGATTATGAATCCTCTGGTCAGGCATCTATTTCTTCAGTGTCTTCCTTTGAACAGGAATACACTTTCCCTTCTTATGAGGATTCTGATGCTGAGGAATCCATTCCTTCAGCTTCTCCCTCTGAGGATTTCTCTTTTGGGGAAACTTTACATGACATGAGGGAACATTTTCACTGGGAAGGACAGGAGTATTCTGAATCTAAGAGAAGGCTTAGGGATTTCCTTCTATCCCAACACAGACCCCTGGCTATTCCTCCCATTTTGGATATTGTGGATGATGTCTTTTCTGAGGCTAATTTAATTCCTGACTCCTTTTCTCCAGCACCTGCAAAGCCTGATAGATATTACAGGGTCCCTGACTCCCACCAGTTTCTTTATAAAAATCCTACTGCTGATCCAGAAACCATTTCTCAGGGTCCTAAGGGTGTTGAGGACATCTTTGCTACGAACCGTATTCCGTCAGATAAGGATTCTAGAGCTTTGGAGAGATGGGGCAAAACAGTGTGCACTTTTGCTACTTTATCCATTAGGGCTTTAAATTGGCAATTTCATATGCTAAAATATCAGCAATGTTTTCTGTCTTATGAAACAAAAGCTAGGTACCATTTCTGCATGTGCAGATAATGAATTACACGATTTGATGCATGCCACTGAGCAGGTGGGGAAGCATGGCTTACAATGTGGTTTTGATACCTTGGAGGCTTCATGCAGGGCGGCTGCCACTGGCACAGTCATTAGAAGGCATGCTTGGTTAAAGGAACAAAGCTTGCCTAATCAAGTGAAAGCAAAGTTACTGGATGCTCCTGTTCAACATAATGTTTTGTTTGGGTCTAAGGCTGAAGAGGTGATAAAGAAAATGGAGGAGAAGGCAAAATCCATGCAAACGGTTAAGGATTTCTTACAAGTTCGGCCCCCAAGATTTAGCAGAAATTGGCCAACTAAAAATTGGTCCATTCCCAGCTCAGACAGGCCTCAGAGGGGCAGATATAGGCGCACCAGAGGGAGGGCCCAAGCACAAACCTCCTACAGACCTAGACAGTGGAGTGCTTCCACCCCCAGGGGTGGAGAGGACAGACCTCCATCTTACAGGAAACAGACTCAATGACTCCCCCTGTATGGCTCCAGGAACCTCTCTCCTGGAAGCCCCTCTAGGAGAAAAACTCTTTTTCACCAAAATTGGACTTGCATAACCCCAAGACAAGTGGGTTCTGGATGTAGTTTCAAGAGGTTACAAATTCCACTTTCATACCTTGCCAAGACCAAACTGAAGGCCAGACCTACCAAAACACCAATGGGCAGAGGCATTAAACCAGGTGGGATACCTCATGGCTATGAGGGCCATAGAACTGGTTCCACAATCTGAGACGGGGCAAGGTTTTTACTCAAGGCTCTTTCTAGTTCCCAGAAAACAAAATTCCTGGAGACCCATCCTGGATCTGTCAGTCTTAAGTACTTTCCTGGAAATTCCAAAGTTCAAGATGCTTACTCTGCAGCAGGCCATGCCAATGTTGAGCAAAAATGCATGGATGGTGACATTAGATTTAAAGGAGGCTTACTTACACATGCCTATCGGACAGGAGTGCAGAAAATACCTCAGGTTCAAGGCAGGCTCGAAACATTACCAATTCTCTGTGCTGCCCTTTGGCTTGTCTACTGCGCCCAGGGTCTTCAAGTGCCTGGCACCAGTAGTAGCTTACTGCAGACTCGAGGGAATTCAAATTTACCCTTATCTGGACGACTGCCTTATTCAAGCAGACAGCAAGGATGTCTTACTCCAGCACCTGGAATTTGTTCAAATTCTACTCTAGTACCTGGTATTCACTGTGAACATAGTCAAATTTGACATCCACACAACTTTTCTGGGTGCTCTTCTAAACACAGCAACCCAGGTGGCATTCCTGACATCCGAAAAACAACTTCAGCTGGCTTCAGCTTTCAAAACTCTGGCGTTAATGTCTCAGCTAACTGCAAGGAAATTCCTGCAGGCTTTGGGTTACATGGCCGCCTGCATCCTTCTCATACCATATGCAAGACTGCATATGAGAAAAATACAATGGTACCTAAAAAGCGTATGGTCCCAGCATTGTCAGTCTAGACGCACAGATTGCTGTCTTGCCTTGCCTGCAAAAGGAATTCCATTGGTGGACCATGGCATGTCTTCAAAACAAAGGGAAAGCCTTCAGTCTGCCTCCAGCCAAGCAAGTGTTAACCACGGACACCTCAGATTACGCATGGGGAGCCCATTTGCAGGGGAAAGGCCTGCAAGGTTTTTGGACAGAGGATCAGAAGCACCTACATATCATTTTAAGAGATGTTAGCTGTACAGATTGCCCTCTTGGCTTTCAGGGATCTTCTACAGCCAGGGCAACTACTGATACGGACAGACATCACAGTTATGTGGTACATAAACAAGCAAGGGGGTTCACACTCCTACCCCCCTTTGCAGACTAGCCATGACTCTATGGAACACAGCTCTAGCTTGTAAAGTGGATCTACAAGCTCAGTTCCTGCCAGGGAAACAAAATATTCAGGCAGACAGCCTGAGCAGGAACCTGTCAGACCCACACGAGTGGATGCTAGACACCCAAATATTCAAGATGATTACAGAAGCCTGGGGCTGCCCGGACATAGATCTATTTGCATCTCCCCTCAATTACCAGTTACAGATTTTTTGCACAAGGACTTATCACAAACTAGCATGGAAAATGGATGCTCTCTCATTCAGATGGAGGAACCTCTCTGGGTATGCCTTTCCTCCTCTACCTCTTCTTCCACGAGTGTTATTAAAGATAAAGCAGGACAAACCCAAAATGATTTTACTGGCCCCAAATTGGCCTAGTCAATTTTGGTACTCAACACTGTTGAATCTATCCCAGGAGCCTCCTTGGATTCTACCTCCGATTCCAAATCTTTTGTCCCAACACCATGGCCAGGTTCTGCACTCTCATATCAAAACTCTCAGCCTGGCGTATTCAGGGTCTATGGTTAATCCTACCCTCCCCAAACAGGTCATGGATGTCATCCTAGAAGCCAGGCTGCCTAGCATTAGAAAATCTTATGAAGGTAAATGGAAGAGATTTTGCACCTGGATACATGCTCAGGATTTGGATCCTCTCATTCCTAACATTCCATTGATTTTACATTACCTGACAGACATGTTACATAAGGGTTTATCCTTTTCCTCCATAAAAATACACGCCTCTGCTATCTCTGCACATTACAATACAGATCCTCCAATCTTTTCACATCCACTTCTGAAACGATATCTCAGTGGAGCAAAGAATTTAAGGCCCCCTAGGACACCACCCATACCTGCCTGGGACCTCAACTATGTTCTGGAAAAACTTACTCTGCCTCCTTTTGAGCCTGCTGCCACATCTGATATTAAGTATTTATCATGGAAGACAGCTATCCTACTGGCTTTGACTTCAGCCAGGAGAGTCTCAGAGTTACAAGCACTCATGGCTGTGGAACCTTATATTACTTTTCATCAAGACAGGGTGTCTTTAAGGACTAATCCTACTTTCATGCCTAAAGTGGTTTCTAAAGTGGCTTTAAACCAAACTATTCACCTGCCAACTTTTTTCAATAATCCACAAAATAAGGGGGAGAGGATCTTGCATTCTTTGGACATGCACAGGTAGCTTCGTTTTTACCTGGACAGAACCAAGTATATCAGGAAAACAGAACAACTGTTTGTTTCTTATGCAGCAAATTCCCAAGGCAAAGCTATTTCAAAACAGACCATTTCTAAATGGATTGCTCATGGAATCAGATTTTGTTACTCATTATGGAAAGCAAATCCCAGGAAAAATTAGGACACTCTTCCAGAGTTGCTGCTACTTCAGCTGCCTTTCTCAGGGGAGTACCTACCAAAGATATTTTGGAAGCTGCAACTTGGAGTTCCGTGCATACTTTCTCCAAGCACTATAATCTCCCTCTTTATTCTAAGTCTAGGGCAGGCTTTGCTTCTGCAGTCTTGCAGGGCCTTCTAGCCGCCCCTTCTAATTTATAACCACCACCCTTTATCTCAGCTTTGGGATTCAACCCTACAGTGATGACTGCAACAGTGAAACACGAACATAGTACAGTTGTGTACACTTACCATAAATGTAGATGTTAGTGTCTTCACTGTTGCAGTCTGGGTTACCCACCCTCCTGTCCCCTCTTATACTTTAGTGTGGTTTCGTACTTCACCCTTCTGAGGTGTATTTGGTACAAGGTATGGGGTTTGTATGTTACATTTTTGTTTTACTGTTGGCCTTCACTTCTAGGCATCTGATGTCTGGGGCAAGAAAAACAGGAGAACATGGCATCGGCTGGCAGCTTTGTACTCCTGGCGCTCTGACGTCAGGGAGCATGACTGAACAGCCGACGTCGGACCCAGACTTTGGGATTCTGGCCGACCGAGGGCTGCCTGCCGGCAGGAAGAACCCTACAGTGATGACTGCAACAGTGAAGACACTCTAACATCTACTTTTATGGTAAGTGTACACAACTGTACTTTCCTGACCCAGAGACTCCCCAGACTCTGGAATAGACTGCCCGTAAATGACAAGCATAGCGTCTCTTGGGCCCACTTCAAAAGGAACCTTGACTATGTTCTTTGTGTTTCACTGTTGCAGTCATTGCATTTGGGTAATCTGCTGGCAGGTTGCCCTCAGTCGGCCTGAATAACAGTCTTGGGTCCTGCGTCGGTTGTCTCCTCTTCCATGACGTCAGGGTTATAAAACATGCAGCAGATGCTATCTTCAGTCCTTGTCGCGTGGTGCCCGAAGCAGCAGTTCGCAAGTGCCGGCTGGCCAACTACTGAAATTTTCGTATTCGAGTTTCAGAACCGAAGTCTTCAACTAAAGCTAAGTACCCCGTTGGGGAAACTTTTTCTTGCGCCTTACCGAGCTCAGTAAAAGTTAATAATTGCATTACTTGTCTGAAGTAAATACCTCATAAGGATTTTCATTTGTACTGTATTCCTTGCCTAGGCCCTGTACTTTGCTGTCTGTTTTGTGCTAGATTAAACCAACGCACTAAGCGTCAGTATATTTTTGCTTCTAAATATTTTGGATCCAGATTTAACTACCCTGAAATGTCAGTCAGCAATCTGACTATCTGAGTTCACAAAAAATGCAAGGAAAAAGACAGATCGTCGAGGTCCAAAACCGACAAAGCTTCTCTTAAGCCAGTCACCGGTTCGCCGGTACTCAGTGAGGCGCTTTCGCAGCCCCTGATACCTGCTACTTTTGAGTCGCAGGCTTCTACCGAGACCCATATAGTCTACACAGAGGCGATCTCTGTTTAACATATAAGGCTATGTGAAACCCTGAGCTGTTGGACATGCTCCACTTAAAGAAATCCCAATCCCTCAGAGCCACACGCTCCAGGGATCTAAACCTTATCACAAAGAACAAAACATGTTGGAGGTATAGGTTACTGACCCAGAGACTCCCCATACTCTGGAATAGACTGCCCATACATGTCAAGCAGAGCGCCTCACTGGCCCTATTCAAAAGGAACCTTCATGATTGGATGGGAATTTCATCCCGGGGATCATGTCAGTCGTCTTGCTAGACAGGGGCCCAGAGAGGTAAATATTGTGGGAAGAAATATCCAGGGAATTATGACTAGGCTTGCATAGGCCTTGGGAGCCGATAGCCTAGTACCAACCTATGAACCATTCTGAGTCCGGTATGCTGCAAGATTCGCAAAGTATTGAACCTGTGGATGTGTCTCTCCCTTGGATGGGTCCGGAGCCGCTGAGCAGGCACTGGCTTCTGAGGGTGTTTTCAGGGCTCAACATTTCACATTAAACAGATGCCAACAACAAAAACAAGGCCAAAAACTACTGTCTAAAAAAACTGACGCATGAGCCACGTGCTCAGGCCCCTATGCCTAAAAAAAACAGATGATCAAAATGGCTGAGGATTTAATTACCTTGATCAGGGATTCACAACCCTCCATTGCTAAGAGTCCTAGGCAAGATACTGATTATGAATCTTCAGATCACGTTTCCATTTCTTCTGATTCCTCTTCTGATAAGGAATTTTCTGTTCCACCCTATGAGGATTCTGTTGCAGAAGAATCCATCCCATCTGCATCTCCTTCTGAGGTTCTTTTGGTGAAACCTTGCATACTTTAAGGTAACATTTGCATTGGGAGAGTCAGGATTTCTCTGAATCGGAGGCTTGGGGATTTCCTTCCTCAGCATAGGCTTTTGGCTATACCTCCTGTATTAGACACAGTTGATGTGTTCTTGGAATCGAGCATGGCTCCTGATTTCCTGCCTCCGGCTCCTAGTAAGCCATATATTACAGGGTTCCTGACTCCCACAAATTTATTTTCAAAAATCCTGTTGCTGATCCTGAGACCATCTCACAGGGTCTCAAATGTGTAAAGGCCTCTACAGCCAAAAATCCTACCTACCTCCCTCTGATAGAGATTCCAGGGCGCTGGATAGATGGGGAAAGAAGGTTTATATATCTGCAAACTTGGCAATCAGGGCTTTAAACTGCCAGGTTCATATGCTTAAATATCAACTGCATGTCATGGGCTTACTGAAACAGAAAATGATGTTGATTTATGATTGTGTGGAAAATAGAGTTAAAGGATTTGTAGCATTCGGCAGAACAGGCTGGAAAGCATACTTTGCAATGTGTTTTTTGATTCCTTGGAGGCCTCTTGTATGGCCACTGTTACTGGATCTGTAATTAGTAGGCATGCCTGGCTCAAGGAGCAAAATCTGCCTGATCATGTAAAAGCTAAATTGCTGGATGCCCCTTTACAGCGTGATGCTCTGCTTGGTAATGAGGCAGAAGAGGTTTTAAAGAAAATGGAAGACAAAGCTAAATCTATGCAAACTGTAAAAGATTTCTTGCAAGTGCTGCCACCCAGGTTCAGTAGGCACTGGCCTACAAAAATGGTCCTTTCCTGTGTCCAACAGAGCCACTCGGGGCAAACCCAGGTGCTCAAAAGGCCCCAGATGTCAATCACGGGGTTCGTACAGATCAAAGCAATGGGGTGCCTCCACCTGCAAATTTGGAGGAAACAAAGCACAACCCTACAATAAGCAGTCTGAATTACTTTCCTCTACCATCTCCAAGCGCTTATCTTTTGGCAGCCCCTTTGGGGGAAAACTAGCACTTCTTGCTCAAAATTGGCAGTTAATTACTCAGGACAAGTGGGCATTAAATATAGTATCCCAGGGGTACTGATTCCGTTTCCATACTTTGCCATTTCCAAACGGATGGCCAGATCTGCCACAAAACCAGTGGGCAGATGCCCAGAAAAAAGCCATGCCCCTCATGGATATGGGGGCTATTCAACCGGTGCCAGAAAAGGAAAAAGGACAAGTATTTTATTCAAGACATTTCCTGGTACCCAGAAAAGACCATTCATGGCGTCCAATTCTCGACCTATTGATTTCTAAACACGTTCCTCGTCATTCCAAAATTCAAAATGCTGACTTTACAATGTTAGGCAAGAATGCTTGGGTAGTAACTCTAGACTTGAGGCATACCTGCATATCCCAATAAGAGAACCATGCAGAAGAAACCCCCGCTTGAATGCAGGTTTTTTGCATTACCAATTCTCTGCACTGCCCTTTGGCTTATCTACTGCGCCCAGGGTCTTTACAAAGTTCCTGGCACCAGTAATTGCATTCTGCAGACAAAGAAACATTCAGATTTATCCTTATCTGGACGATTCTCATTCAAGCAGAGGACAAGGACACTATTCAACATCTGCTGTTTGTAAAAAGGCTTCTAGTATGCCTATAAACGTAAAGAAAACACAACTGGTACCCTCTCAAATAATTACATTCCTGGGTGCAAGCTTGAATACAACTGCCCAGATGGCTTGCCTCACGCCGGACTAACAAAGGCAATTGATGACACATACTTCAAACAAATGGCAACAAAAACCCAGTTATCTGCAAGACAGATTCTGCAGGCTTTTTGGGTTCATGGCATCATGCATTCTACTAATTCCATATGCGAGACTGCATATGAGGAAGCTTCAATGGTACCTAAACAGTTTATGGAGTCAACATTGTCACAGCCTGGAAACAAGGATTCCTCTCATTTCCTGCCTAAAACAGGAGTTTCTTTGGTGGGCAGAGACATGTCACCAAAACAAGGGACTGTCATTCACTCTACCCCCTGCCACCCAAACCCCAACTACGGACGCATCAGACTATGCTTGGGGGGGCCCACCTGGCAGAGGGATGCATTCAGGGCAAATGGAGCCCAAACCAAATGCATCTGTTTATCAACCAGAAAAATGCTATTTGTTCAGAATACTGTCAGCCTTCAAGGACTTGCTTCATCCAGGAGAATTACTGATAGACAGACAACACCATGGTTATGTGGTACATAAGCAGGGGGGTACACATTCTTACCCCCTTTGCAGACTAGCCATGGCCTTGTGGAACAGTCGTGACTTACCAGATACATCTTCAAGCTCATTTCCTGCCAGGAAAGCAAAATACACTGGCAGACGTCCTAAGCCGAAATCTTATGGACCCGCATAAATGGAAACTAGATCCACAAATCTTAAGCATTTTAACACAGAAATGGGGGAGCCCATACATAGTTTTGGGGAGAGGCAAATAGATCAGTTGGACAAATTCTGCACAAGGACTCATCAGAAAAAAGCATGTAAAGTGGATGCTCTATCCTTCAGCTGGAAAAACCTATCAGTCTATGCCTTTTCCCCCTCTGCCTCTTAATCTCCAAGGTCTTACTAAAAGTCAGACAGGAAAAAACAAAAATGATCCGAATTGCTCCGGACCTGCCTTGCCAGCACTGGTTACCTGCTTTTAAGGAATATATCACACCTTCCTTTGTGGTACTTGCCTCAAACATCTAATCTCCTGTCTCTGCAGAACTTTCAAATTCTGCACACTCCGCTCCAAACTCTGAATCTTGCAGCATGGCTAATCAACTAATTATTCAAACCACATCTCTCAGTAAATCTATGATGGATGTCATTTTGGATGCCAGAAGGCCTAGTACTAGAAAATCTTATACTGATAAATGGAAGAGATTCTGTGCTTGGAACCAAGCACAAGGAATACACACAGCAAAGCCCAGTGTTCCTCAGATTTTACAATACTTAACTGAGATGCTTGACAAGGGCATATCTTTTACTTCAATACAAATGCATGCCTCTGCCATCTCTGCTCATTACAACACAGAACCCTCCCGTCTTTTCTCATCCACGTCTTAAACAACATCTCAAAGGGGCTAAAAATGTAAGGCCTCCCAGGTGAACACAAACTCCTGCATGGGACCTCAATTTTATGCTGAAAAATACTCACCCTGCCTCCTTTTGAACCAACAGCTACTGGGGATATAAAATGTCTATCTTGGAAGACTGTTTTTATTTTGGCAGTCATTTGAGCAAGAAGGGTTTCAGAACTACAGGCGGTCATGGCAGTGGAGCCTTTCATTATAGTTTACCCAGACAGGGTGGCCCTCCGAACCCATCCTTTTTTTATGCCTAAGGTGGTATCCGGTGTGGCTCTTAACCAGACCATTCACCTGCCAACATTTTTCCCAAATTTGCAGAACAAGGGGGAGCGGATTCTGCATTCATTTAATGTACACATACAACTATGATTCTTAAACAGGACAAAATCTCAGTCTGAGCAACTACTGGTAGCATTTGCTGCAGGATCAGAGGGAAAGGCTATATCAAAGCAGACTATTTCTAAATGGATAAGCCACTGCATTCGTTTCTGATATTTGCACCAAGTTAAACCTGTGCCCAAGGGAATCGGATCCCATTCCACCAGGGCTGCCTCTACTTCAGCAACTTTTCTCAGAGGGGTCCCAACCAAAGACATTCTAGAAGGTGCTACTTGGAGCTCTGTTCATACATTCACAAAGTGTTATTTACCTCTCTTCTCTAAATCCAGGGCAGGCTTTGCCAGTACAGCCCTGCAGGGCCTTATTGCTGCTCCTAATGCTGTTTAGTTCCATCTTCCCATCCATAGCTTTGGGATTCTACCCAAATGTAATGACTGCAACAGTGAAACATGAACATAGTGCAGTTGTTTACACTTACCATAAATGTAGATGTTCGAGTGTATTCACTGTTGCAGTCCGGGTTACCCTCCTGCCATCCCCCATTCTATACCTTTTCTTTCCTTCACTATACTCAAAAGCCTTTGTGGTGTATTTGCTTTAAGTTTAAGGTAAATTTTATGTTTCTCAAGTGCATTTATATATTTAGTTTATTTAGATATATTTATGCTCCCCATTTGGGGGTACCTGACATCTGTGGCAGGAAAAACTGATGTAATGGCGTCTGCTGCATGTTTTATACCCCTGACGTCATGGAAGAGGAGACAGCAACTGACGCAGGATCCAAGACTTTGTTATTCAAGCCGACTGAGGGCAACCTGCCAGCAGATGACCCAAATGTAATAACTGCAACAGTAAGTACACTCTATCATCTACATTTGTTAAGTGTACACAACTGTACTTTTGCCTCCACCAACAGGCAACTTCCTGGATAGTGCTCCAGGACACCAGACCCACAGGCACTGGCAATAGATGCCTTCACTATCGCATGGAAGGGAAAGTACCTTTCAGAGGGTCCTGCTATAGATTCAGCAGAATATTCCAAACATCTTGCTGGTGATTTCCTACAGGCCCTGACAGCATTGGTTCTCCTTACTCCTTCAGTTGTCAGAGGGCAGTCACCACAAGTTATCTCAGAGTGGACCTCCTCACACAGCACAAGGGATCTCTAATCCATCCTTAGTGGCAGCTACAACACCTGACCCTGTGGTGGATAGGCTTCTGATGCTCTACAGACATCTTTACAACTAGGATGTGATCAGTGTCCTGCAAGAGAGTATGAAACCTAACACTAGAAAGTCATAACTGTCTAAATGGAAAAGGTTTATTACTTGATGTCAAAATGACCAGTTGGATCCCTTACCAGCGACATTCTCTTAGTGCTGTCTTATTTGTGCGAGTTACTGCAGACTGGCATTGCCTACTAATCTATTAAGGCACACCTGTCTGCATGCATGTCCCCATGCCATCCAAGCTCTTCATCAAAAGGATCCTGCATTTCAGATCCCCCAGGAAACCTACTCCTCGGGATCTCAACTGTGCTGGAGAAGCTTGCACTTCCACCGTTCGAGCCAGCTGATTAAGCCTCCCTAAAATTTTGCACCTGGGAGACTGTCTTGCTAGTGGCCATTACTTCTGCCAGAAAGGAATCTGAGCTCCGGGCTCTAACTGCTATCCCTCATTTTCTTGTCTTTCATAAAGATGAGGTTACCCTCGGGGCGAACGTCTGTCATGCCCAAGGCAGTCTGACCTGTCTCTCAGGCCATCCACTTAGTTTTTTTCCCCTTAAACCCACAAGGAAGAAGTAATAGGGTGGTACTTTCCCTGGATGCTCTCAGTTGAATTAGATTCTACCTCCTTAGCACAAAATCTATCAAAGACTGACCAACTTGTCATATTTTTCCACCCTAGAGCACTAGAGAAGGCTGTGTCCAAACAGATTATTTCCACTTGGATCTCCAAGGCTGTTACTTTACCAGTACCATGGTAAGTTTCTTCATGGTACAGTCAAAACCCACTCCAGTATAGCCATGGTATCTTCAGGGGCTTTCTTCAAAGGTCTGGATACTTCCTCTATCCTAGAGGCTGCAACTTGATCTTCAGTTCATACCTTTACCAAACACTACAAACTAGACCACGTTTCTAGGTCCTAGGCAGGATTCACTAGGGCTATCCTGCATGGATTCCTGGATTCTGCTTCCATACCAACCACCCTTTCTCTGTGAGCTTTGGCACCCATATGCAGAATACTGCAACATTGGAATAGAATGACATAAAAAAAGTTGTGTAAGAACTTACCATTACCATAGTTGGCCTTCTCTTTCATTTTAGTTTTCCTATCCTCCCTCCTTTCCCCTCTTCAGCTGTTTAGCTCTCTGGGTGGCAGTGACTTGGCATTGCCCTATTCGGACTGGATCTGACTGGGTCCTTCAGTTCTGAGGGCTGGTGCGTGCAGATGTCACTGTTATGGCCCACGTACTCTCGCTTAGACCTGATGTCTCGGGTACCTAGGAGGCACTGAAAGCTTTTGGATACTGGCCGTACATACGTGAGACTAGAAGGGTAAACCCATATGCAAAATACTGCACCATGGAAGAGGAGGACATCTATGGTTATGGTAAGTTTTTACACAACTTTTCTTTATGCATTTTTTTGCCGTATTAATAGATCCATGTCTGTCTGGTTCAGCCCCGCCTTTATTTATGGCAAACTTATGACTGAACAGTGGAGGTAGTCTTTTTTTATTCATGCATTCATTCATTCATGGAGTCTGTCGTCGTTTTGTAGTTTACAGACTGTCTTAGATGGGGCAAACTTGATCTGAGGGCTAGGTTGAGGAGTGGGGATTGTGGATAAGTGAGGCAGGGCCTGGTGATTTGGAAATTTTAAGGATTTTGCTGCTGTCAGATGCGATAACCCACAGGTTGAACCAGATAAAACTAGCAACATGGAGCTATTGTTAGGGTAAGTACATAAATTTTCATTTTTAAAAAGAGTAATTGTGCTGTTCCAGGTTATTTCATTCAGACTTTCTGGCCAAGTGAGTCTTTAACACTGTTGTAAATTTATTATTAATCAGTACTCATGGGTTCGTGGTAGTGGTGCTTCAGTAGCGTTGTCTCCTCACAGCAAGACGTTGTTGAGTTTGAGCGTCTTCTGTGTGGAGGCATGCGTGAATGGGCGTGCCTTCGTTTAAGGTTGTGTGCCAGGGCTGGTAACTCGGCACGCAAAAATCCACTACCAAACATTAGCGGACTGGAGTTCCGCTGTGGCGACCCATAACCGGGATAAGCCGAAAGATGCAACAACTGGTACAGATTCATTGAAGCTGATAAATATTGTAGCAGTTACATTGGAGTCTCTCTTTAGAGGATACTAAACTGTTGAGTCTGTAATCAGTTATGGGCAGGTGTTTTAAGAAGTGTTTATCACCACCTTTAAACATCTATGGGAATGGGGCTAACGCTTTTTAATATGAAAAAAAATGGTTGTATGAGGAAAATATCTATTTTCCAGTTTCACTGCTGTTCATGAAACTATTGGTGAAGCCTTGGCTAGTGGTTCTAAGTATGCATCCCCAACACTAAGACTATCAGAAGCTTTTAATGGTATTCATCTTGTGGTGATGATTTCCTAGTAAATCGTATGAGAAATCCTTGTGTTATTGAATGGGTTAGGTGTTGGCTTAGACATAGATAACATGTTGAGGTTCAGGGCCACTTTTCAGCTTGGTCAGAGATTGCTACTAGTGTCTTGCAGGGGTTTGTTTTGGTTCCTGTACTGCTCAATTTTTTATTTTTATATTTGTGTATTGAGTTTATCTGTTTCAGTATGCTAATAACATTGGAGCATTTTAACATTATTGCCAGAATATTTAGCTTTTGGTTCGTGTGTGCTGTTAGAATGGTTGAATAAAATAGGTCTTAAATTTCAATCGAAGAGTGATTGTGTTTAGTTTGGTTATTTCAGACCTGAACAGCCTTTTATTCTTGGGAAATCATGTTATACAGGAAGTGCTTGAATACAGAGTCCTCTGCGAAGATATAAATTTTAACTTGGCTTTGAAAAAATACATGTGTTAAGGCAAAGACCATGCGTGTCATGGGCCTCCTGAAATTTTTTTTTCAGTCAGATTTGTTGCAGTTCTGTTGAAATTATTTGCAGTGTCTATAAGACTTATAATTGAATACAGTTTATTATTTTGTACCTATTCAACAGATGACCTCTGCAAGTTCACAAAAATTTTAAAAGGACTAGTGAGTGTAGAGGGCAATCACTTACCAGGAATGCTGAGATAATCTTGACTTGTTTACTCTGTTTACATGGCAGACTGGGCCTAGCATATCATGCATGTCATGATGAAACATGACTTTTGTTCAGTATTGAGTTTGAGTGAAATTTTCATGGTGCCAATTGTACCTTTCAAATAGCAAAATTCAGAACTGCTTTTAAAGTAAGGTTTATTGCCCAACGTATTGAGATCATGTAACTATTGGAGGTTTCTTTTTAAAATTAACTGATACAGTAAACATTTGTTAGCATCTTGGAAGATGTATATATGGAGATAAACCAACGTGAAATCATGAAGAGAAACTAAGGCTTTTGCAGTTAGTTGTAGGTATGCTGCCATTTGTTAGTGGTAGACATTTTAAGATGTTCAGATGAGTTAATAGGAATAGTGAGAGAAGTTGGCCAAGGCCAAAAAGGTTAACCTGCACCCCCCCCCCCCATTTCAATTTAGGCTGCAGTTTTTCTTTATTAAACAATATGCAGTTAATCCAGAGATGTTCTTAGTGTTTCACAGTTGCAGTCATCACATTTGGGTTATCTGCCTGAAGGTAGCCCTCAGTCAGCCTGAATACCAGAGTCTTGGGATTTCTGCATTGGATGCTGTCGCTTCTTCCATGACGTCAGGGGTATAAAAACATGCAGTCGACGGCATTACGTCAGTCTTTCTTGCCATGCGGTGCCTGAAGCAGAAGCAGTTTGCAAGTGCCGATCGTCACCCTCCTGAAATTTTCGTTTCTCGAGTTTCAGACCCGAAATCTTCTAAAAGATAAGTACCCAGTTGGGATCCTTTTTTTCTTGCTCTAAACGATGTCAGAAAAAATTAATAATAGTCTTGCCTGTGGAAAGCAAATACCTCAGAGATTTTCATTCTTACTGCGTCACGTGTTTAGGCCCAGACCACGATGTCCCTCAGTCTGTTTTGTCTTGTTCAACGCCCAAACTATTTGTAGTTAGCAATTTTTGTAGGTAAATTCTTTCGCTCTTGATCTCTATTCCAAAATGGCATCGATAAGCCATCAGACTACCGATCCTCCAAAAAGCGCAAGGAAAAATACAAGAGACTGCTTAGATTCAAAACTGCCGATGAAGCTACCGTTAAGGTAGTCATCAGTCCACCGGTAGTCAGATGCTTTCGCAGCCCCTGATACCTGCTTCTACAGATTCGCAGGCCTCTACTGAGACCCATTTGGAGTCCGGTATGTCGTGAGATGCTTCAACTATGGAATCTGTGGATGTCTGTGTGGGTCCGGAGCCACTGTGCAGGCAATGGCTTCTGAAGGTGTATTCAGGCCTTCCGATTTTCATATTAAACAGACGACTTTGTTTCAAACCAAAAAGTACCGTATTTCTCAGGCCTAAAGTTCACACCGCACCTAGGAAACTGACCAAATCGCATTCTCAGGCCCACATGTCACAAAAACAAATGCTTAGAATGGCTGAAGACCTCATTACCTTAATTAGGGGAAGTCAGCCTTCCCCCTCAGAGACTAAACTGATTTTCCTTCCGATTCTTCTGATCAGGAATCTGATAACTCTGATCCTTATGATTACCAGGACATATCCTTATCTCTACCTATGATGATTCTGATGCAGAGGATTCCATTCCTTCTGCTTCTCCAGAAGTTTTTTCTTTTGGTGAAACCCTGCATACCCTTAAAGAGCATTTCCGCTAGGAGAGCCAGGACTACTCTGTCCAACAAGACACTTGGGGAATTTTTAAACTTGCCTCAGCACAGGTCTCTAGCTGTCCCTTCTGTTCTGGAAATTGTAGATGTCTTCTTAGAATCCAGCCTTACCCCTGATACTTTGCCTCCATCTCCCAGGACACCTGACGGGTACTATAGAGTTACTTGACTCCCACAAATTCCTTTTTAAGAATCTTACTGCGGATCCAGAGACTATTTTCCAGGGACCTAAAGGCATTAAGGCTACAGCAGCCAAAGATCCTACCCCTTCGGACAGGGATTCTAGGGCTTTAGACAGATGGGGGTAAGAAGGTATACACTTCTGCTACTCTTGACATTAGGGCTTCAAATTCCCAGTTTCATATGTTAAAGTATCAGCAGCATATTATGGAGCTAATTAAATCGAAAATGATGTTGATTCCTGACTCTGCAGAACACAAAGATTTACAAGAGTTGGTGCATTCTGCTAACCAAGTTGGTAAACATACTTTGCAATGTGGCTTTGATGCTTTAGAAGCATCTTGCAGGGCTGTTGTCATTGGGTCTGTTCTTAGAAGGCATGCTTGGCTTAAGGAACAGAACTTGCCAGATCATGCCAAAGCAAAATTAATGGATGCACCATTAAACCAAGAGCATCTGTTTGGCAATAAAGCAGAAGTCTTCAGAAGGATGGAGGTGAAAGCTAAATCTATGCAAACTGTTAAAGATGTCTTACAAATACAGCCACCTAGCTTCAGTAGGCATTGGCCTTCAAGAAAAAAGGTATTTTCCAGTCCCTTCCAGGCCTTCTCAGTCCAAGCCCAGGGGCAGCAGACCACCAAGACTTCAGTCTCAGGTTGTGCACAGATCTAAGCAATGGAGTGCTCCCACGTCCAAAACGGGGAGTAGTAAGCCACCATCCTATGGTAAAATTGCACAATGACTTATCCTTAACTCTTCCAAGCCTTGCCCAAGTACTTGCACCTTTAGGAGAGAAACTTGCCTTGCATGCCAAAAACTGGGAATACATTACCCAAGACAAATGGGTCTTAAAACATTGTCTCCCAGGTGTTCAGATTCCAATTCCACTCACTCCCAACCCTACGTGGATGGGCCAGACCTCTCCCCGAACCAGTGGTCAGATTCCCAAAGGCAAGTACTTTCTCTTCTCAGTATCAAGGCTATTCAGCCTGTCCCAGCAGAACAAAGGGGACATGGGTTTTATTCCAGACCAGTTTCTGGTTCCCCGAAAAGAAAACACTTGTCTTCCTATCCTGGATCTGTCTAATCTCAACACCTTTCTGGTGGTTCCAAAATTCAGAATGTTAACTCTCCAACAGCTGCTTCATATGCTAGCCCAAGGACTCCTGGCTAGCAACCCTAGACATAAAAGAAATTTATCTGCACATCCCCATAAGGGAATCTTGCAGGAAATACCTATGCTTCAGAGCAGGCTCTATGCACTATCAATTCTCTGCACTTACCTTTGGCTTATCTACTGCACCCAGGGTATTCACAGAGTGCCTAGCTCCAGCCATTGCATATTGCAGACAGAAGAATTCAGATTTACCCATACTTGGACGATTGCTTGATTAAGGTGGGCAGTCAGGACTTGCTACTACAGCACCTGGCATTTGTTAAAAGACTTCTAAGTTCACTGGGGTTACACCATCAACGAAAATAAATCACAGCTGGTACCCAGGCAACAGATTGCATTCCTGGGAGCAAGCTTGAACATAACTTCCCAGATGGTATTCCTCACTCCAGAGAAACAAATTTATTTGACAAACTACTTCAATCTACTGGCCACCAAAACCTGGCTATCTGCAAGGAAAACACTGCAAGTCCTTGGGTTCATGACCTCTTTCATTCTATTAATTCCATATGCAAGACTGCATATGAGGGAAACTTCAGTGGTACCTAAAAAGTCTCTGGTGTCAACATTCTCAGGATCTGGAAACAGTTCCCATCATTCCTTGCCTAAGGACAGAGTTTCTTTGGAGGGCAGAGGCCTGTAACCACAACAAGGGACACTCTCACTCTACTCCCTGCTGCCCAAGCCCTAACAGACATATCAGACTATGCATGGGGGGGCTCACATGGCAGGGCAGTGCATTCAGGTCAAATGGAACCCAAAGCAAATACACCTGCATATCAATCAAAAAGAAATGTTAGCTGTACAGAATGCCCTAACAGCCTTCAAAGGCCTTATTCTTCCAGGACAACTATTGGTAAAGACAGACAACACTGCAGTTGTGTGGTACATAAACAAGCAGAGGGGAACCCATTCCTACCCACTCTGCAGATTAGCCATGGCTCTGTAGAACACAGCCTTGAGCAACCAAGTGCACCTGCAAGCTCAATTCCTGCCAGGCAAACTAAATTCACTGGCAGGCGACTTGAGCAGAAATCTCAGGGACCCACACGAGTGGAAACTGGAACCCAAAATATTCAAGCTTTTGAGGAACAGGTGGGGGGGCACCAGAGGTGGACCTCTGCTTCCCCTCAGAACTATCAGTTGAGCAAATATTGTAGCCGAACTCCCCACAGCCAAGCTTGGAAAGTGGATGTCCTGTCCTTCACCTGGGGAAACCTCTGTATGCGTTACCTCTTCTGTCGCTCCTCTCGATGGTTCTACTAAAGATCAAACGGGACAAGCCAAGGACAATCGTGATTGCACCAGACTGGCCACGCCAGCACTGGTACTCAGTGCTGCCACCATGGCACTTGCCTCAGACCCCTTCCCTGCTGTCCCAGCAGGCGGGTCAGATTCTGCACCCTCCGCTACAGACCCTGAACCTAGCAGCCTGCCCTATCCACTGAATTCTTCACCAGCAATTCTCAGTAAGCAGGTGTGCTGGATGTCATTCTTGAGGCAGAGGCCTAGTACTAGAAAATCCCATTCGGAAAAGTGGAAATGATACTGCTCCGGGAGCAATTCTCAGGGAATGGACACATCTGTGCCCACCTTGCCTCATACTAGATTACTTAACAGAAATGCTCCACAAAGGCCTATGCTTCTCTTCAATTAAGATTCACGCCTCTGCTATCTCTGGTCATTATAATACTGAGCCACCCCTTTTCTCTCTCATCCTCTGCTCACAGTTCCTAAGAGGAGCCAAAAATTTTAGACCCCACAGGAGAGCTCCCACTTCTGCCTGGGACCTTAACTTTGTATTGGAAAAGCTCACGCTTCCGCTCTTTTAACCTGCTGCCACAGCAGAGTGTTCCTCTCATGGAAAACTGCTTTACTTCTAGCCATCACTTCAGCAAGAAGAGTGTCTGAATTGCAGGCCCTTATGGCCGTGGAGCCCTTCATTATCTTCCATGCAGACATGGTCTCCCTCAGGACTAACCCATCATTTATGCCCAAGGTGGTGTCTATTTTGGCATTAAATCATTTCATTCATTTGCCAACTTTTTTCCCTAATCGTCAGAATAAAGGGGAAAGGATCTTGCACTTCCTGGATGTGCAATCAGCTCAGGTTCTATCTGGACAGGATTAAGCCTTTCAGAAAATCTGACCAGCTGCTAGTCAGCTTTGCTGTAGGAGCAGAGGGCAAGGCCATTTCAAAGCAAACCATTTCTAAAGGGATAGCACACTGCATCCATTTCTGCTACAAGCACCATGGGAAACCTACCCCACAGGGGATCAGAACACATTCCACTAGGGCTACATCACTCTGTACAGCATTCCGCAGGGGAATCCCTACCAGGGACATGCTGGAAGCTGCATCCTGGAGCTCTGTACACACTTTCACCAAGCATTACCACTTGCCTATCTTTTCTAAATCCAGAGCTGGATTTGCCACAGCAGGTCTTACAGGGTGTGATTGCTAGCCCTAATGCTTCTTAACTACCTCCACCCCTTCTTTAGCTTTGGGAATCAACCCAAATGTGATGGCCGCAACAAAAAAAACACGAAGAACATAGTACAGTTGTGTACACTTACCATACATGTAGATGTTCGAGTATTCACTGTTTCAGTCCTGGTTACCCTCCCTCCAGCCCCCTGACTTTTCTTTACTTCTACCTATCTTTTTTGTTTGGCATATCTTATATCATGTGTATTTGCTCTTTGGTGGAGGTGTTCCATGCCATGTAATTTGTTCCTATTTTAGGGGCACCTGACAGCTGGGGCAAGAAAAACTGATGTAATAGCGTCAGCTGCATGTTTTATACACCTGACGACCTGGCGTCATGGAAGATGCGACCGCATCTGACGCAGAAATCCCAAGTCTCTGTTATTTAGGCCGAATGAGGGCTACCTGTAGGCAGATAACCCAAATGTTATGACTGCAACAGTGAATACACTCACATCTACATTTATGGTAAGTGTACACAACTGTACTTTTTCTTTTGTGTAGCAGCTGTCTTTGATGTATTAATTTGTAGAATGACCCTGAAATGTAGAGATTTCTGGCTTTACTTACAGGGCGGGTAGATGTTAGTGTGTTTCACTGTTGCAGTCATTACATTTGGGTAATCTGCTGATAGGTTGCCCTCAGTCGGCCTGAATATGAAAGTCTTGGGTCCTGCATTGGTTGCTGTCTCTTCTTCCATGACTTCAGGTCGTCAGGGGTATAAAACAGGCAGCCGACACCATTTTCTTCAGTCTTTCTTGCTGCATGGTGCCCGAAGCAGCAGTTCGCAATTCCTGGTTGGCCGACTCCTGAAATTTTCAAATTCGAGTTTCAGATCTGAAGTCTTCAATTAAAGCTAAGTACCCCGTTGGGGAAACTTTTTCTTGCTCCATACCGATGTCAGTAAAAGTTAATAATTGCATTACTTGTGGGAAGCAAATACCTCAAAGATTTTAATTTGTACTGTATTCCTTGCCTAGGCCCAGATCTTAACGTGCCTTGCTGTCAGTTTTGTGCTAGATTTAACCAATGCACTATTAAGCGTCTGTTTATTTTTGCCTCAAAATATTTTGGAAACAGATTCAACTACCCTGAAATGTCGGATAGCAATCCGACTACCGGAGTTCACAAAAAAACGCAAAGAAAAGGACAGGACAGAGGTCCAAAACCGAAGCTTCGCCTAAGCCAGTCACGGTACTCAGTGAGGCGCTTTCGCCACCCCTGATACCTGCTACTTCCGAGTCGCAGGCCTCTACGGAGACCCATGTGGAGTCTGGCACGTGGTGACATTCTCAAAGTATTATACCCGCAGATGTCTCTCCCTTGGATGGGTCTGGAGCCGCTGAGCAGGCGTTTGCTTCTGAGGGTGTCTTCAGGCCTTAGCATTTCTATATAAAACCGAAGCCAGCTTCAAAGACAACTTCTAAGGCTAAAAAACTGATGCATGAGCCACGTGCTCAGGCCTCTCTGCCCAAAAAGCAGATGATCAAAATGGCTGACTACCTAATTACTTTGATCAGGGGTTCCCAACCCCTTCCCTTCCCTGAAGAGGCTTAGGCAAGACACTGATTATGAATCTTCAGATCAGGTTTCTATTTATTCTGATTTCTCTTCTGATCAGGAATTTTCTATACCATCTTATGAGGATTCAGATGCTGAGGAATCCATCCCTTCTGCATCTCCTCCTGAAGATTATTCCTTTTGAGAAACCTTGCATACTTTGAGGGAGCATTTTCATTGGGAAAGTAAAGATTTCTCAATCAAAAAAGAGGCTTAGGGATTTCCTTCTCTCTCAGCATAGGCCTTTAGCCATTCCTCCTGTATTAGACATTGTTGATGTGTTTTCGGAAAGAAGCATGACTCTAGATTCCTTACCTCCGGATCCTAGCAAGCCAGACAGATATTACAGGGTTCCTGACTCCCACAAATTTTTATTCAAAAACCCTGTTGCTGACCCTGAAACTACATCTCAGGGTCCCAAAGGTGTAAAGGCCTCTACAGCTAAGAATCCTACCCACTCTAATAGAGATTCCAGGGCGCTGGATAGATGGGGAAAGGAGGTTTATAAGTCTGCAACCTTGGCAATTAGGGCCTTAAACTGCCAGTTTCATATGCTTAAATATCAGCACCATGTTATGGGATTGCTGAAACAGAAAATGATGATTTCTGAATGTGTGGAAAATAAAGAATTATAGGAATTATTGCATGCAGCAGAACACGTTGGAAAGCATACTTTGCAATGTGGTTTTGACTCCTTGGAGGCCTCCTGCAGGGCCGCACTTACTGGATCTGTGATTAGAAGGTATACCTGGCTAAAGGAGCAAAATTTGCCTAATCGTGTTGAAGCTAAATTGTTGGATGCACCTTTACAGTGTGATACTCTTCTGCCTTATTACCAAACAGAGGTTTTAAAGAAAATGGAAGACAAAGCTAAGTCTATGCAAACTGTAAAAAACTTTACAAGTGCAGCCACCAAGTTTCAGTAGACACTGGCCTACAAAAAATTGGTCCTTTACTGTGTCCGGAGCTTCACGGGGCAAATCCAGGCACTCAAAGGGCTCTAGATACCAATCACGGGATTCTTGCATGTCAAAGCAATGGGGTGCCTCTACCTCCAAATCTGGAGGAAATAAAGCACAACTCTGCAGTACACAGTCTGACTTCCCTCTGCCATCACCAAGCACTTAACTTTTGGCAGCCCCCTTAGGGGGAAAACTAGCGCTTCATGCTCAAAATTGGCAGTTAATAACCCAGGACAAGTGGGTATTAAGTGGGTATTAAACATAGTATCCCAGGGATACAGATTTCATTTCCATACTCTACCAATTCCAAACAGTTGGCCAGATCTGCCACAAAATCAATGGGTAGAGGCACTGAAACAAGTTACGTCCCTCATGGATATGGGGGTTTTTCAGCCAGTGCCAGACTAGGAAAAAGGACAAGGGTTTTACTCGACTGTTCTTGGTACCCAGAAAAGACGAGGCCTACTGCCCAGTACTGGATTTATCAATTTTGAACACAATCTTGGACATACCAAAATTCAAAATGCTAACTTTGCAGCAGCTTCTGCCCATGCTGGGCAAGAACGTTTGGCTAGTGACTCTAGACTTGAGGCATACCTGCATATCCCAATAAGGGAATCATGCAGAAGATACCTCCGCTTCAAGGCTGGCTTTATGTATTACCAATTCTCTACACTGCCCTTTGGCTTATCTACTGCGCCCAGGGTCTTTACAAAGTGCTTGGCACCAGTAATTGCATTTTGCAGACAAAGAAGTATACAAATCTATCCTTACTTGGATGACTGTCTCATTCAAGCAGAAAACAGACATTCTTCTTCAGCATCTGGCGTTTGTGAAAAGGCTTCTAACATGACTAGGGTACACAGTAAACGAAAAGAAATCACACCTGGTACCCTCTCAAAAGATAACATTCCTGGGTGCAAGCTTGAATACAACTGTCCAGATGGCTTACCTTACACCAGACAAACAAAGGCAACTGACTTTACTTTAGATGGCAGCAAAAAACAAGTTATCTGCAAGACAAATTCTGCAGGCTTTGGGGTTCATGGCATCCTGCATTCTACTGATTCCATATGCAAGACTGCATATGAGGAAACTACAGTGGTACCTAAAAAGCTTATGGGGAGTCAACATTGTCAGTCTGGAAACAATGATTCCTCTCATTCCCTGCCTACAACAGGAGTTTCTTTGGTGGGCAGATGTCACCAGAACATGGGATGGTCTTTCATTGTACCCCCTGCCAACCAAACCCCAACTATAAACACATAAGACTGTGCTTGGGGAGCCCACCTGTCGGGGAGATGCATTCAGGGCATATGGAGCTGAAAAGAAATGCATCTGCATATCAACCAGAAAGAGAATGTTGGCTGTTCAGAATACCCTGACAGCCTTCAAGGACTTACTTCATCCAGGACAGCTACTGATAAAGATGGACAACACCACAGTTGTGGTACATAAACAAGCAGGGGGGCACACACTACTACCTCTTTTGCCGACTAGCTATGGCATTGTGGGGCACAGCCTTAACTTATCAAGTACATCTTCAAGCTCACTTAATGCTAGGAAAATAAAATACTCTGGCAGGCGACCTAAGCAGAAACCTTATGGACCCTCACGGGTGGAAACTGGATCCACAAGTCTTCAGCATGACAAACAAATGGGGGAGCCCGGACATAGATCTATTTGCCTCTCCCCAGAATTATCGACTGGACATATTCTGCACAAGGACTTTTCACAGACAAGCATGGAAAGTGGATGCCCTATCCTTCAGTTGGAATTACCCATCAGTCTGCGCCTTTCCTCTTCTGCCTCTTCTTCCCGAAGTCCTACTAAAGGTCAGACTAGAAAAAACAAAAATGATTCAAATTGCCCCGGACTGGCCTCATCAACACTGGTACCCGATCCTAAGGAATATGTCTCAAGCTGGCATAGAAAATGTCTTCTCTAGCATTTCTCCAGCATCTACTCCTAGCAGACGAAGCGGCAGGCGTGGAACGAGTAATCCATCAAACCCGTAAGTTGAATGTTTTTGTAGCAATGTTCTGAAGTCTTAAGTCTGTGTATAACTTGCTTAGCAATGGGTTCTTTGAAAAAATGTTATAGCTGTAGGGGAACACAGTATTTGGGCAAAATGTGTACGTTCTTGCATGTAGATTGAGTAATGTATGAGACTAATGTAAAATGAAATGTTCTGGCTACACTCTGTCCTTATTCACTTGGTTAATGAGCTGTTTGATAGGTTGATCTACTGTTCTGTAAGAAAAGTAATGTTTGTATAGTGTGCATGTGCCTTCGTTATATGTACTAGGTTTGTAAACGTTTCCGTTAGAAACTGCGATGGAAGTTGATCGATATATCCGCATTAGGTAGATTCCGATATTACTGTTAGTCTAATGTTAAGTTGTCAATCTCGCCTTCATTCTTGCTGGATGGGATCGGAGCCGATCCTCTGCTCCGACTCGGCACTTGCTTTAGCTTAGGAACTCCTTTTACCAGCTCGAGGCAACCCTATATCCCATGATGCAAGGCGGAACTACCCCAGATCTCGTTTGCCGCTTAGCGAAAGAGGTCTCCTTTACCAGCAGAGGTAAGTGAATTTCTTGTCAAAGAAAGAGAAGCTTAGTTAGGGTTTTATTTTCCCCTTTTAGTCATAGTATAGTCTGTAATGAATTACAGCCCACCCTATTCCCTTGTTTTCAAACTTTTATAACCTTTTTAAACCTTTAGTGCAAAGTTTTAGTTAGGCCTAAAACCCCAGTTGTTAATCCCTTCCTGTGTGTTGTGTGTAGGGGATTAATTTTGTGTGTTTGTTGGGGTTTGTGTGTGTTTCTTCCTCCTAGGATATGTCTAGGGAAGGCAAGGTCTCAGGCTTCAAGAAGTGACTCGTGCTGTCAGAAAATGTCTCTGACAGACGGTCACACTTCTTGTGTTTATTGCCTGGGGCCTTTGCACCTGCAGGACTCCTGTGCTTTGTGTCACTCCTTTAGCCAGAGAGTCCTGCAGGAAAGGAGGAATAAACTTATCCTCTGTGGCTTACTTAAGCCAGAAGGTTCTCCCTCTAAAGCAGGGTCTGGGAAACCTTCTAAGCCACCGAAGGCTCAGGCTTCAGTTTCCAAGCCTCCTCCGGTGGCTCCGGCTCCGTCGGAGCCGAGATCGGCTCCGGCTGGAACCGATGTATCTGCCTCGAAAGTAGTGGGTTCGGTGCCGGCTGGTTCCGATATCTTATCTACTGTAGCCTTGTCGGCTCCGGATGGAGCCGACACTTTATCCAGCATCGGGGCCGAGAAACCTTCGGCTCCATCTGGACTTCAGGGGACTTGTATCCACTCTGCTCCGGGGTCTCCTCTTTTGTCGGAGCGGAGCCATCGGAGCCGATCTTAGAGATCTTCCAGGCTGTCTGACCACGACTTGGAGAGGGTGGTAAGCAGGCGGTTGAAGTCTCAGGCACTGGCCCAAATGCGCCATAGCCCGTCTCAACAGACTTCGGCTATAGCCTCACCCCTTGAACTTCCTCCTCCGACTCCACATCAGAGTTCGGAGCCGGAGCTTCTCGGGACAGCGACTGTTTCGGTGCTGGAGCCGATACATCCTTCGGCTCCGTCATCCTCGGCTCCGATCTCCTTGAGACCTTCCTTGGAGGGATCCGGTCGTCTGGTTTCCCTTGTCTGCTCCGAGGGGGCTAGTGGCATTGGACCCTTGTCCGACCCCGCTCTCCCTCTCGGGGCTTCGGCTTTGGTAAGCTCGGTGCCGACATCGGCCTCTGAGCCTTCCCTCTCAGTGGAGCCGGGCATTCCTGTTTCCTCGGAGCGGGGATATTCCGGCCTCCCGGGGAGGGGAGCCTTTGAGGTGAGGAGTGTCCTGGCCTCTGAGCCTGGTCAACGGTCCATCCCTCTAGCTCCTCCCTCATCAGTGCCTGCAGACGCCTCTTGCCAGCCTCTTGCTCTCAGGCCCAGGGATCCATCGCCCCAGGTTTCCCCATTGGGAATTTCCTCCTCTTCCGAGGTTTCTCCTGATCCTGCAGGGGAACCCCCTCGGAAGAGGACGTGTAAGAGGAAACACACAGACTCCCCTGAGTCTACTACATCTGATACAGACTTAGATGAGTCGGAGGGTTCCCCACGGTCCCCCTCTGAGGATGTCTCCTTTTCAGACATCCTTGAGCTCCTCAAACAGAGGGGGAATTGGCCCTCCATTGACCCCTCCGAGGATGAGTCGGTATACCTGGAGGCTTTTGGATCCCGACCCTCCACCTCCTGGGTGTCTCCGCCTTTTGACCCACTGATGCAGGTAGTGGCTTGGAAGGCGTGGGCGGCTCCAGATTCTGTGGAACCTGTCCCCAGGAGACCATCCAAATTCATCACGGCCACTTCGGACAAACAGTTCTTTTCCAAGGGTGTCTCTGTGGATGCTATGGTGGTGGCGGCGGCCACTAAGAAGGAACTGGCGGATACTTCAGTACCTGACCATCCTCCTAACAAGGATTCTAGGACCATGGACAGGTATGGAAAGCGGATGTTTTCTTCAGCGACTTTTGCTATGCGTTCGCTGAATTATCTTTGTCACTTCACCAGGCTTCAACGAGATATTCTCAAGGAACTGGGTGAAGTAGTCCAGGATCCTTCTGCTGCTGGGGCTCAGGAAAAGATTGCCTCGCAGCTTGCAATCCTGAATTCCATATCTAACTCCTCCATGCGGCTCATATCCTATGCGGCCGATGGAGCGAGCAGGGCCGCAGGCACAGGAGTTGCTGACGCCAAGCCTGGATGCGGCTTTGTAATTTTGCGGACCCCTTTAAGGCGCCCTTCACTAATACCCCCTTTGATGGTTCGGCTTTGTTCGGACCTCAGGTGAAGGATACCTTGACCAGGTGTGAGCAGGACGGTAAAACTTTCTGCCGTTGGAGTCCAGTTTTCCACTCCTAGACCATATCCCAAGGGTCAGAAGGGGGGGAAGATGTGGTTCCGTAAAGCCCAAGGAGCTACACCGGACGCACGTGGTCAGTTTACCCCCAGAGGCAGAGGGGGTAACAATAATAGACGCCGCCCTAGAGGCAGGGGGGGGTCCTCAGAACCAGGGCAACAGGGAGTCTCTTCCTGAGAAGCCCTTTCAGCATCCCTGAGGTGTTGCCCGACTGTCCACCCTTGGAGGCAGTCGGGGGAAGGATTTCGCTGTACCCAGTAGCCTGGCAATCCCTATCTCAAGAGATGTGGGTACAGTCGATCATATCAGAGGGTTACAAAATCCCCTTCGAAAGGTTTCCCGTACCTCTACAATCCCTTCCAGACATCTCACCCGGTCAAAGGGATTTGGCAGAACAGGAGGTTTCAAAGCTCCTAGAAAAAAGAGCCGTCCAGACTGTGCCAGCAGACCAGGTAGGATCCGGCGTCTACTCGAGGTTCTTTTTGGTCCCCAAAAGGACGGGAGATTGGAGACCAATATTAGACCTGAGCAATCTAAACAGATTTGTCAAGAAGGCAAGATTCCGGATGGTCACGCTTCAGTCCATTCTGCCCTTTCTGGGCAAGGACAACTGGATGTGCTCTATAGACCTTCAGGATGCGTACTATCACATAAAGATTCACAGACGCTCCAGAAGGTTTCTCCGCTTTCGGCTAGGGACCTGTCATTACCAATTCAGAGCACTGCCCTTTGGCCTCACTTCAGCCCCCAGAGTGTTTACCAAATACATGGCAGTGGTCACAGCTCATCTGAGACGTCAAGGATTCCAGGTGTTTCCCTACTTGGGCGACTGGCTCCTCTCCGCCACCACCAAGTGTCAGCTTCTTCAGTCCAGAGACTACACTCTACAGCTTTGCAGGAGTTTGGGAATTTCAGTAAATTTCGAAAAATCTTCTCTGCTGCCTTGCCAATCTATCACCTTTATAGGCGCAGAATTAAACACCGTCAAAATGTTAGCCAGACTAACAGATCAAAGAATTCTGGACATCCAAAATTGCTCGGCTTCTATTGCAAAGCAACAAGATCAAAGCCAGATTTATACTGAAGGTTCTAGGTCTTATGGCTGCGGCCATTGTTCTTCTACCACTGGCTCGCTTCCACATGCGTCTTCTGCAGTGGATGCTATTCACGCAGTGGTCGTACCACAGTCTCCCGATGAGGCACGAAATCTTGGTCTCACAGTCGTGCAGAGCTCATCTGAACTGGTGGATATCTTCCCCTCTTCTTCATCAGGGCCGACCCTTTATTCCCCCTCCTCCAGTTGCCACAGTCACTACGGATGCCTCTCTGATCGGGTGGGGGGTTATTTTCAGGGCAGGATGGTCCACGGGACGTGGCAACCCATAGAATACCATCTGCACATAAATGTCCTGGAGATGAGAGCAGTGCTTTTAACGTTGCAAGCCCTCAATGACTTTCTTCCCACGGGGACTATTGCAGTACAAACGGACAACATGTCCGTGGTCTGGTACATCAACAAACAGGGCGGGACCAGGTCCTATCCGTTATGTCGAGAAGCTCTCAGACTTTGGCAATGGGCGATCTCTTCTCAGCGGTTTCTGATAGCAACGCACATCCCCGGCAGGTCCAACCTATTAGCGGACAGGCTGAGCAGATCCATTCTGATGCCTCACGAGTGGTCTCTCAATCAATCTGTAGTGGATCAGATTTTTCTGAAGTGGGGCACTCCTTGTTGCGATCTTTTTGCTGCTACTCAAAACAAGTGCCCCGATTTTTTCACTTTCCCCTTCCAGGCCAACCCCTGAGAGACTCTCTAACCCAGGATTGGCCCCGGGGACTTCTGTACGCTTTTCCTCCCTTTCCCTTGATTCCACAAGTCATTCAGAAAGCCACCGTTTTGAGAGCCAAGTTGATCCTCATTGCCCCATATTGGCCTCGACAAATTTGGTTTCCGTCTCTGCATAGTCACCTTCTGGTGCAGCCCTGGCATCTGGACCCAGTTCCGGATCTCTTGATCCACCAGTCGGGTCAGCAGCACCGGGCCATTCATTCTCTCAACCTCACTGCTTGGTTGCTCCACTTCCTACCCTAGCCAGGCTACCGATGATTTCGGACTCAGTCAGAGACATTTTAGTGTCTTCTTTGAAGTCGTCCACTAGGACTGTTTATGCTAGCAAGTGGCGACGTTTTTCTATTTGGGCAAATTCCAGAAATATTGATCCCTTTACTGCTCCTGTACATTCGGTTTTAGATTTCCTGGCGGAGGTTTTTCATTCAGGATCCTCGTCATCTACAGTCAAAATACAACTGGCTGCTATTTCCAAGTATCATGTTGGCTTGTGACAATAACATTGTCTCATAGATTATGCAAGGCCTTTCTGAGAGGAGTTTTTCTCCTAAAACCACCTATAAAGCATCCTCCTCCTCCGCAATGGGATCTAAACTTAATGTTGGCATCCTTGATACTACCTCCCTTCGAACAGTCTGCTTCATGTTCTTTGAAGTTATTGACCTGGAAAACTATATTTTTACTGGCTGTCACTTCTGCAAGAAGGGTTTCCGAGATTCAAGCTCTCTGCATTCGTTCCCCTTATTTGGTTTTTCATAAGGACAGGGTATCATTAAGAACTAACCCTTCCTTTCTCCCCAAAGTCGTATCTCAAACCAACATTAACCAATCTATAGACCTACCAGTCTTTTTCCCAAACTATTCCGACAGAGCTGAACAGAAACTGCATTTTTTGGATGTCCATCGTCAGCTCAGGTACTATTTGCATAGAACTAAACAATTCAGAAAATCGGACCAATTATTTGTCTCCTATGCAGAAAACAGGATAGGTCTTCCAGTCTCTAAAGTGACCTTATCCAGATGGTTGACTTCCACTATTTCCTATGTGTACTCTCTGAGGCAAGCAGTTATCTTCTAAGCCAAAAGCACACTCAACCAGGAGTCTATCCACTTCTGCAGCTTTTCAGGATAGACTACCCATTGATACCATTTGTGCAGCAGCTACTTGGGCTACGCCTCATACCTTTGTCTCTCATTACAAGTTGGACTTGGCCTCCAGAGATAGGGCCAGTTTTGGTTCCACAGTTCTCAAGAGTCTGTTCCATTGAGCCTCCCGGGATACAGGTGCTAGGGATGCGGTCCCATCCAGCAAGAATGAAGGCGAGATTGACAACTTAACATTTAGAAGTTATGTACCTACCATAACGTTCCATGTTAGTTGTCTTCTCTCGCCTTCTTTCTTGCGTCCCTCCCTCCTTCCCCCTGGCCTGGACAGATCTTGAAGTGTTCCTATTAGGTTGTTTCCTCCTAAGCCTTCATATGAGGACTTCTATTAGGAACTTGTGTTCCTAATTATGTTAGGATAGTTTTTAGCAGGGTAGGTTAGCTACCAAACGAGATCTGAGGTAGTTCCGCCTTGCATCATGGGATATAGGGTTGCCTCGAGCTGGTAAAAGGAGTTCCTAAGCTAAAGCAAGTGCCGAGTCGGAGCCGAGGATCGGCTCCGATCCCATCCAGCAAGAAAGAAGGCGAGAGAAGACAACTAACATGGAACGTTATGGTAGGTACATAACTTCTAATTTCGTGCTTAATGTGGTAATTCTGTGTATTTTCAGACAACTTTATATTTATTTTAGATAGTGGTAGTGTATGTTTTGTTTCAGTTGAAACTGATATGTTACCTAACATTTTGGCAGAAAGTAAACGCGAGTTTGTGTGCAGGGATGTCTTCATATCCGAAATCAAGCCCCAATTTTCTCGCCGCAGTTTGTTTATTTACAGTTGTTGACTGGGAGTGTCCGACTGGACGTAGGCCCATTTTCAGCAGAGGCCCGGGGAGAAAAGCTCCACAGTTAGACAGTAGTAGTTACATTGGATTACATAGCGATTAACAATATAGCATAGTAATTACGTACATCATATTTACAGATGAACATAGTAGATCAGTAGACAACTAGAATTTTTATCTGTGAAGGTCATAACAGACATTAACAAATGTTACAATAAGATGTCCTTCAAGGATGCATCTGCAGTCCTTACATATGGGTTGTCCTGCCTCAGGCAGCCCCTCGGTCGGCCGGATTCCAAAGTCTGGGTCCGGCGTCGGCTGATGTCGCCCTTTTCCCGACGTCAGAGCGCCTGGGATATAAAAGCGTCAGCCGACGCCATCTTCCTCAGTCTTTCTTGCCGCGCGGTGCCCGAAGCAGAAGCAGTTCGCAAGTGCCGGTCGGCCAGTTCCTGTGATTTCAGCTAACCGAAGACTTCAAAAAGCTAAGTACCCCTTTGGGGACTTTTTCTTGCCTCAGCCGATGTCGGATCAAACGGTTAAAGTTAATTGTTTAACTTGTGGGAAACAAATACCTCATAACGATTTCCATTCTTACTGCCTACCCTGCCTAGGCCCAGACCACGTCTCGGCTTGTGCAGCCTGTGCTTCTTTCAACGGACGCACTCTTAGGCGTCGGGCGGAGTTTGCAGAGGAATTTTTTTGGGAAAATTACTGTTACAATATGCTGTCGGAGCTTCCGACACCTCATTTACTCAAAAACCGGAAGGACAAGGACCGGCACACGCGGACCATGGTTTCTGCCGAAACCGCACCTAGGCCTACCGCGAGTGTCTCTGCTGAAACCGAATTCTCGGTGCTTCCGACCGATGAAACCGCACAACCAACAACCTCGGCCCCCGAGGCCACCTCTGAGTCGGTCATAGAATTTCCTTCTGAAACCGGTGCTCAGGAAATATCCGACACCATTTCTCTGGATAAGACTACTCAAGCACGTGGGGCAGCCAGGCCTCCTGTATCCATGTCCATAAAGGCATTTACACGTGCTAAAGCTGCTAAACAGCCAAAATCTCTGTCTCCCAAGGCTATTCCTCAGGGATCCACTACCGGTTCACAGATTTTAAGTTTAGCTGAGGACCTTATTTCCCTAATTAGGGGCTCAGCCACATCCGGACAGGGGCTCTCAACCTCCTCAAGACAAAAGGCCCAGGGTTGAGCAGACAGATCCCCAGTCTTCTGATGAGGCCTCAGATGACTCTGCCCTATCGGACTACCAGGAGGAGGCCTTTACGGCCTACGAGGATTCTGATGCAGAGGAATCTATTCCCTCTGCCTCCCCTCCTGAAGAGTTGTCCTTTGGGGAAACCCTTCACTCCATGAGAGAGCATTTCAAATGGCAGGGCCAGGAATTCTCTGACTCCAGGAAGAGATTAAGGACTTTTTTGCATTTACCTCAGCATAGACCTTTGGCTATTCCTCCTGTTTTAAATGTCATTGATGATGTGTACTCTGAGTCTAGTATTTCCCGTGACTCCCTCCAGCTCCTGTCAAACCAGACTGGTACTACAGGGTCCCGGACTCGCATCATTTCCTTTACAAGGGCCACTCTGCTGACCCAGAAACTATTTCCCAGGGCCCTAAAGGGGTTGCAACCACCACTACTAAGAACCCACTTCCTTCTGAAAGGGAGTCCAGGGCTTTAGAGAGATGGGGTAAAAAGGTGTATACTACTTCCACTCTTTCTATGAGGGCATTAAATTGTCAATTCCATATGATACAGTACCAAGAGTATTTGTTAGATGAATTGCATAAAAAACTATCTTCACCTGAACCCCTAGATCGCAAGGCACTTCAGGATCTGGTACATAACTCCCAGCAGGTTAGCAACTATTTCTTGCAGTGTGGTTATGATGCATTGGAAGCTTCATGTAGGTCAGCAATGACAGGTGCAGTCATACGAAGGCATGCTTGGCTGAAGGAACAAACACTGCCAGTGCATGTTAAAGCAAAGCTACTGGATGCACCGCTGGAAAAGCAAAAGTTATTTGGCTCCACGGCTCAAGAGGTTTTAAAGAAATTTGAGGAAAAGGCTAAATCAGTACAAACAGTCAAAGATTTCCTACAGGTCCAACCACCAAGATTCAGCAGAAATTGGCCTTCTAAGAATTGGTCCTTTCCGAACACAGACAGATTTCAAAGAGGCAGAAACAGGCGTGCCAGAGGTAGAGGGCAAGCCCGAGGCTCCTACAGAGGACGTCAATGGCAGCCTCCTAACCAGAGAGGTACTGCAGGACCTACAACTACTACACAAGCACCATCTCAATGACTTGACTATGACCCCGCCAACCAGGGCTCAATTGGAAGCACCTTTGGGTGGAAAGCTATCTTTATTCTCAAAAAATTGGCACAGTATTACAAAGGACAAATCAATACCGCAAATAGACCAAGGATACAGATTCCATTTTCATACATTACCAAAAAGACAAGGCATGCCAAACCTGCCACCAAACCAAAGGGCAGAGGCTTTCAAACAAATTTCCAAACTACTTCAAATGAAAGCAATAGAAAGGGTTCCTCTCACAGAAGGCCAAGGATTTTATTCCAAACTATTCCTTGTTCCAAGAAAAGAAAAGCAATGGAGGCCTATTCTGGACTTGTCCGCACTGAATACTTACCTCATCGTGCCAAAATTCAAAATGCTGACCTTACAGCAACTTCTTCCCATGCTGGGCAAGGGGTCCTGGCTGGTAACTCTAGACCTCAAGGAGGCATACCTGCATGTCCCTATCAGACAAAGTTGCAGAAGACACCTCAGATTACTTGCAGGTACAGAGCATTATCAATTCTCAGCATTGCCATTTGGCTTGTCTACTGCGCCCAGAGTATTCACGAAATGCCTGGCATCAGTAATTGCACATTGCAGACTTCAGGGGATTCAAATTTACCCATACCTGGACGACTGCCTCATACAAGCGGACAGCCAGCAAACACTGGTAAAACACTTAAACTATGCCATCTGACTACTACAGGCCTTGGGATACACAGTCAACATTCAGAAATCAACACTTGTTCCATCCCAATGAATAATTTTCCTGGGTGCAAAACTGGATACAAACACCCAGATGGCTTTTCTCACAGAAGAAAAACAAGCACAACTTCGGGATTATTTCAGAAATCTGACAACACAAACACAACTAACTGCAAGGAAAATCCTGCAGGCCCTGGGATTCATGGCATCTTGCATTCTTCTGATTCCACAAGCAAGGCTGCATATGAGGAAACTACAATGGTACCTAAGGTGTCTATGTCTCTCTCAGCACAGTCGCAGTCTAGAAACTTTGATCCCCCTCATTCCATGCCTTCAAAAGGAATTCCTGTGGTGGGCAAAAGCAAGCCAGGCAAACATGGGCCTGCCTTTCAGCAAGCCACATATCAGCCAAACCATTACAACGGATGCCTCATACCATGGATGGGGAGCACACATGGAGGGCAGATGCATTCAAGGACAATGGACACAAAAAGAATTGCATCTGCACATCAACCAAAAGGAAATACTGGCAGTGATACATTCCATCGAGGCCTTCAAGCTCTTCCTGCACCAAGGTCACCTGGTAATAAAGACAGACAATACCACAGTTATGTGGTACATAAACAAGCAAGGAGGTACCCATTCATACCCTCTTTGCAGGCTGCAATGAATCTGTGGGAACTTTCCCTAAAACTCAATATAGAGCTACAATCCCAGTTCGTACCAGGAAAAGACAATGTACTGGCGGACAGCCTGAGCAGAAATATCATGGATCCACAAGAAAGGATGTTGCACCCAGATATCTTTCTCCAGATAACACAATCATGGGGAACGCCGGACATAGATCTTTTTGCCTCCCACCACAACCATCAACCTGAGGAAATTCTGCACAAGGACATGCCATCCTCAAGCATGGAAAGTGGATGCCCTCTCCTTCAGCTGGAATTCTCTAACAGTATATGCATTCCCACCACTTCCATTAATGACCAAGGTCTTACTGAAGATCAGGACAGAGCAACCAAAAGTAATTCTGATAGCCCCGGACTGGCCAAGACAACACTGGTACCCACTGTTAAGGAGCATGTCACGCACGAAACCTTGGCCTCTACCACAATGGCCACTTTTTCTGACACGGCACAATTACAAGACTCTGCACTCCAGTCTAAAAACCTTACAGCTGACCTCCCGGAGAATACCTTGACTCCTCGCCAGGATAAACTATCCAAGAGGGTACAGGATATCATCATGGAAGCCTGGCGGCCTTCCACAAGAAAAGCATATTCGGCAAAATGGAAAAGATTTTGTACCTGGAACACCGCAAAGGGTCAAGATCCGACAATCATGAGCATTCCACATATTCTGGAATACTTGGCAGAAATGCTCCATAATAGCCTTTCTTATTCCTCCATAAAGATTCATGCTTCAGCAATTTCAGCAGAGTACAACACTGACCCACCTGTATTCTCTCATCCTCTAAGGCAGTTTCTAAAAGGGATAAAAAACATCAACCCTCCAAGGAAACGACCAGTGCCTACATATGGGACCTTAACTTCATGTTGGAAAAATTAACTCTTCCTCCCTTTGAACCAGCAGCATCTTCAGAGCTACAATTCCTGTCTTGGAAGACTGCCTTCCTTCTGGCCATAACCTCAGCAAGAAGAGTATCCGAGTTACAGGCCCTCGTGGCAGTACAACCATTTCTCATTTTTCATCAGGACAGAGTCTCTTTGAGAACCAGTCCTTCATTCATGCCAAAGGTGTGGTATCTAGGGTCTCACTGAACCAAGCTATTCACCTGCCTACCTTCTTTCCAAATCCACAAAATAAAGGAGAGAAACTTCTGCATACTTGGGACATCCACAGACAGTTGCGCTACTACTTGGACAGAACTAAGACTTACAGGAAAAACTGACCAACTCTTTGTAGCATATGCTGCTGGTGTACAAGGAAAAGCAATTTCCAAACAGACAATTTCAAAATGGTTAGGAAATTGCATTCGGTTCTGTTACTCCTTTCATGGAAAAGCTGTGCCAGCTAACATTAGGCCTCATTCCACCAGAGCAACAGCCACCTCCACGGCCTTCTTAAGAGGGGTGGCTACAAAGGACATTTTAGAAGCTGCTACATGGAGTTCCGTGCATACATTTTCCAAGCATTAAAACTTGCCCTTATATTCCAGATCCAGAGAAGGCTTTGCTACTGCAGTCCTGCAGGACATGTTAGCTGCACCATCCTTTTCTTAGGTCCTACCTCCCCCAGCTTGGCTATGGTATTCTACTCGTATGTAAGGACTGCAGATGCATCCTTGAAGGACATAGTACAGTTTTGTACCTACCATAAATGTAGATGTCTGATAGGTATGTATCTGCAGTCAGGTTTTCCCTCCCTCCTACCCCTCTGTGGTATACTTTGGGTACCTATCCCTCTTTTTAGCTAGCTGGGGTTATCTTTTATGGTGTATTTGTTTTTTATGGCTGTACATGTTTGGAATTTTTTCATCTCCAAATTTATCCTTACTTAGAGGGCAACTGGCATCTGGGGCAAGAAAAACTGAGGAAAATGGCGTCGGCTGACGCTTTTATATCCCAGGTGCTCTGACATCGGGAAAAGGGCGACATCAGCCGACGCCGGACCTAGACTTTGGAATCTGGCCGACCGAGGGGCTGCCTGAGGCAGGACAACCCATATGTAAGGACTGCAGATGCATACCTATTGGACATCTACATTTATGGTAGGTACAAAACTGTACTTTGCTGCTGTATAACATGTACTAGACTTATGAGCATCTGAGCTTGCTATAATCAAGGTAGTTAGTGGAATGGAAAGAAAGGTAGTGGTTGGATGGTGTGGGTGATTTTCGAGTAGGAGTTGTAAGGGCATAGCCAGCATGTTTTTAGGTGCGCTTTTAGTAAAGTTTTGAAGTGGGTGCATGATGGTTAACATGGATTAACTTTTCACATGCTTTTAATTTATCTGGGCTATTTCGGGGAACAACAGTTGTGTTTTTTTTTCTCTTCTTGCTTCCCCCGCCAGTGGTGGTGGTGGGGGGGCGATGATTAAAACGCCTGCCGGTATTATTTGGTAGCATTGATTATGTATCATATCTGTTACATAGAGAACTTATTTGTAGTCTATTTACACCCTGCCCTAGTCACAAACTGTGGCAAGCACCGTCCATTGTCATCTTAAAGGGGCAATCGTAGACTCTAAAATTCTGGCCAAAAGAATCTTGTCCTGGTACCTGCCAGTTATCACCACCCACTTATGTCATCATCAACCCTACTCCAAGTTTCAGTTTACTTTATGCAGCCCTGTTTTCATTCCCTCTGGTGAACACCATTAACGATGTTCAGTTCCTGTCAAAGCGTTCCGTCCCCAGACACTGGAAAACAATAAGGTTATACATTTGTGTGTTTGTGGTTGGGGTGGTTAGGCAAGACTCAAGTTTTTTTGAAGAGATTATAAAAAGTAAACACCATATTTGAACAGCTGTTTAATATTCTGCATAGCATAACTGAGCAGCATAGTCAAGAGTACAGTTTTGTGAAATCATACTAAATATTAGCAGCCTCTTAATGTATTCCCCTTGCTCTTTAGTAAAACAATCACCGATTACTATACTGTCCGGCCGCTGTTGTGTCAGTAAATTTTGGACTTGTTTAAAATGAATCTGTTGCTTACATCACACTTTTTTTTTTACAGCCGAGATTTGGCTCCTTTTCAAAGGTAAATTAACATGAAATAAGAATCGTACTACTGGTTGAAACATCGTAGCACTTTGCTACTCTTCAGATAGCTCCACAAAATAAAATTTGAAATTAAATGAACAGAGAACTGTTAAATATTTATTTTAGCTTTGCATTGCTCATAGGCTTTAAGGAATTTTACAACCTCACTACCTTGCAAGAAAGGCTACTTTTTCCTCTGAGAATGAATCGCAGGTGAAACTAATGAATGATTCCATGATCGCTGTTGAGTACAACTGCGATTTGAGATGACATTTGAGTAGGACCATTGAAACTTTTGATTATTGTGTTGCCTCCGTTGTATGGAAGGCTTTCTACTTGGCCCACTTCATAAACAAGGGTATTTCATCCAGGAACAAGGTCATAATATCCCTGTACTCCCTTATCAGACCCATTATCAAGTACAATATCTCCTTCGGTATGCATCTTGCCAGGACAGTTGGAGAGACCACAGATGGGCTTTGTATTAGAACATTACCCCTGTGCTAACCCAGACTAACTTCCTATATTGTCCCTGGACACTAATCTTCCTATCTGTTTTAAGCTTACTTAACTACTAACAGTATTATGTGTGTGAATTTAAAGTTTAATAGTGTAATTGAACATAATTTGTATGTATATCCATAGCTGGTATGTACTATGATTATTTCTTAATTTTTCCTGATTAAGATATTATATGCAATAATATGTAATGATTGACAAAACTTTGTATTGTACCTGTGTTTTTGTATGTTACTCTTTGTAGCTTTTGTCCCAGGGCCTCCACTGAAAATGGACATGTATCCAGTTGGACTAACCTGGTCGGTACTTGTGTATGATCGCAACCAGATTTTTGAAATATTACCTTTTTCTTTCCCATGGGTAATTTAAACCAGAAATGTATGCAGAATCACACAGGGAATGTTATCTTTAAAACAAAAACTTTATTTAGATAGGAATAACAGTGTAATATTTGAAAAATGAGTATTTCTTTGAAGGTATGCCGTTCCCAAAATCAAGTCACTCGTACCACATTCCAAGTTGTGTTTTGTGTTAGGCACATTCCAAACACTAAACCAGTGACTGAGCAATCCACAAGTATGCTGCCGTAAAACATTCACTAAACAGTACAACAGTAAGTAGTATCCACAAGGATAACAGGATCTGAATACAAAAAATAAACCATTATTGGCAAAGACTCCAAAAAATTATCAGACTACCACTTAACAGAACGGCCTCCGTTGTACAAGTACTTTTATAAAGTGTGCACATACATATTCCCTTACTTATTCTCTCTAACTTCAGTTCTAGTCAACAGTTTGTAAACAATAAATCCAACAATTTACCAAAAAAAAAAAAAGATTTGTAGGTCTCAGTGCCTTATTCTCTGAAGTATTGTACAACTTATAAGTAATCCATGTTGCAGGACAGCAGAAGTTCAACCAAACATTTTCCCAGGTGTCTGACTTTCATTTCCTGCAGCACAACGTCAGTGTAACCAACTTTACAGTACGCAGTCCAAGATTCACATCTCCATGTTGATTTACCTTACCAAATTTAAGGACAAGCTAAGTCATACCCACTGAAAACCTCAAATTCCACCTTAACATAACTCCCACTAGCCTGTTTTAGGCAAACGTATTACTGCAACCGCGGAAATCTGGTTGCGATAATGCACAAGTTCTGCCCGGTCAACAAATGTAAAAAAAATAAATTACCCCACTGATTTTTGCGCAGTAATGGGCGTGGCCTACATGATAGGGCAATCCTGTCTGATGTTGAATGGTAATAATGGGCGAGTGACAAGCCATGCAGATTATCAAGTGGCCTGGGGAATATTCATCATATAATCATACTTTGGCACATACCACTCAACGTGTTGGAGCAAGAAAATCTGGACAAAGCCCCCAAAATATGGATACTTTAAATATTGCGCTTAAAAACTTAGAAAATTGATAGAATAACAGGTTTTGCATCAGCATGAATTTTCTGAAGGGTATGAAGTCAAACTCAAATGTCTGTCGTTATTTTGTGACACTAATCCTGAATGATTTGCCAGAAAACCACAATTGTATGATGAACAGAACAAAAGTATGAGGCAAAAATCTGGACATTCTGCGAAAATCTGTACACTTGAGAGGTATGTGGCGTTCTTGAAATAGGGCCATTGCAAGGGAGTTTTTCAATATGGAGGTAAACTCAGTATGTACTACATGTTTGTACAGGAATTGCTTTAGTGGGGGCCCTCCTGCACCCCCTATGTTTCTTTACTACATTTGTTTTGTAGGAATTGGTTTGGGGGAGGCAGCCCCACCTAAACCCTTCATGTTTCTTTAATGTACTGTTCAGTAATTGCTTATGGGGGGGTGCTCGCCACGTCACAGAAGCAACATGAAAGTGCAGTTTTCTATCAGATGTCACAGCTGCTTAGGTTCGTGCATTGTGCGAGTTGTAGTCAGAAGCGTGAGGCATTTAGTGTTTGCAATGTACAGTATTGCATAATATCTGTGCACAGTGACCGGTGCTAGAATAGCAGCTGAATCATTGTTAAAGTGTAGTTTTTATAATATATTGCTTTCCGTTTTATATGTGGGTAACGGCTAATATGCATACATTTCAGCAGTCTATAGTTTGGATTTGCGTACTGTGCACTTACAGCAGCGGCCAGATTTAACTGTTTAGAAAGTTTTGCATATTCATTTTAATGGCGAAGGTCTTCACCTGTTACGGAGTAATACTAGCAAAAACAGTCATATGCAGGGTGGTGGGCAAAGTTTGGGCAGTCCTTGCTACTGCGCATCTGGTGGGGTAACGTTTTAATACAAAACCCACAGATATTCCTGACAAGGAAAATCCAGGGTCTCAAACACCTATCCTATACAGATGGGACAGGGCTTTTAGTCTTTACTCAGTCTCGTACAGACTGCTCAGAGGTTACCTGTTTCTGGCATGCAAGGTTATCTCAGACCCATCCTTGATGGAGTTGCTGCACATCTGTAAGACTAACTCCACTTGCGCAACCTGCATGCAAGGCCTTAATCTGGTCTGCAACATTAATAGAACTTGGCGGGATAGATTTGTGTCCCAAAGACCCCCCCTCCCCAATCTGTGGAATAGACACCTTTCTATGTCAAGCAGAGTATCTCTCTAGCCCTCTTTAAGAGGAACCTGGATAGGGAACAGAAAATATACCCCTGGGATCCTACCTGTGTCCTTGTTAGGCAGGGGAAACCGGTGCTGACTTTGAGGGAACATGGGCAAAATTCTTGGCTAGGCTTATAAGGGCCTTCGTGCCAGTAGCCTAGTATCATCCTATGACCTCCCAAAAGTGATCCTAATTGCTTCGGACTGGCCTCGCCAGCACTGGTACCCAATTCTAAGGAATATGTCTCAACTCCCTCCTTGGTGTTTGCCTCAAATATCTCATTTGCTGTCTCAGCAAAACAGTCAAATCCTGCACAATTGGCTCCAAACTCTGAACGTGGCAGCATGGCTGATCATGTAGTTACTCGAACAACACCTCTCAGTAAATCTGTGATGGGTGTCATTTTGGAAGCCAGAAGGCTTGGTACTGGAAAATCTTACGCTGATAAATGGAAGAGGTTCTGTGCTTGGAACCAAGCACAAGGAACTGATGCAGCAAAGCCAAATATTCCTCAGATTTGGCAATACTTGGCTGCGATGCTTGACAGGGGCCTATCTTTTTCATCAATAAAAATCCATGCCTCTACCATCTCGGCTCATTACAACACAGAGCCACCAATCTTTTCTCATCCTTTGCTAAAACAGTATCTTAGAGGGGCCAAAAATGTAAGGCCTCCCAGAAGATCACCAATTCCTGCATTGGACCTCCATTTTTTGCTGGAAAAACTCACCCTGCCTCCATTTGAACCAGCTGCTGCTGCAGATATTAAGTTTTTATCCTGGAAAACAGCTTTACTTATGGCAATCACTTCAGCAAGAAAGGTTTTGGAGCTGCAGGCCCTCATGGCTGTGGAGCCTTTTATTATATTTTACCCAGACACGATGTCCCTCAGGACCAATCCTTCCTTTATGCCTAAGGTGGTATCCAGTGTGGCTGTTAACCAAACTGTTCAGCTGCCAACTTTTTACCCAAATCCGCAGAACAAGGGGGAGCGGATTCTGCATTCCTTGGATGTGCACAGACAACTAGAATTCTACTTAAACAGGACCAAATCTCTCAGAAAAACTGAGCAGCCACTGGTGGCATTTACTGCAGGATCAGAGGGAAAGGCTATTTCAAAGCAGAATATTTCAAAATGGATAAACCACTGCATTCGTTTCTGCTACTTGCATCATGGTAAACCGGTACCCAAGGGCATTGGGTCACATTCCACCAGGGCTGCATCTACATCAGCAGCCTTTCTCAGAGGGTTACCAACCAAAGACATTCTAGTGGCGATTACTTGGAGTTCTTTGCATACTTTTACTAAGCACTATTATTTGCCTCTTTTCTAAGTCCAGGGCAGGCTTTGCCACTGCAGATGTCCTTCAAGAATGCAACTGCAGTCCTTACATATGGGTTGTACTGCCTCAGGCAGCCCTCGGTCGGCCGGATTCCAAACTCTGGGTCCGACGTCGGCTGATGTCGCCTCCTTCCCGACGTCAGAGCGGCTGGGGTATAAAAGCATCAGCCGATGCCATCTTCCTCAGTCTTTCTTGCCGTGCGGTGCCCGAAGCAGAAGCAGTTCGCAAGTGCCGGTCGGTCAGCTCCTTTGTTTTTCGTATCCGAAGTCATCAAAAAAGCTAAGTACCCCGTTGGAGATCTTTTTTTTTGCCTCCGCTGATGTCAGAAAAAACTGAAAGTTAATAACTGTTTGTCTTGTGGTAAAGAAATACTTCAAGGATTTCCATTCTTACTGCCTCCCCTGCCTTGGCCCATACCACGACGTCTCGGCCTGTGCTTGCTTCAATAAGCGCACCCTCAGGCGCCGGGCAGAGTTTGCTGAAGACTTTTATGGAGACAAATTATCCTATACCATGCCGTCGGAACAACCGACACCTCATATTTCCAAAAGACGGAAGGACCGGGACCGACATCCTCGGCCCGCGACTTCCACAGACACCACACCAAAAATTACCGCGAGTGCATCGGTCTCTTCTGAGGCGGTTGTTCCACCGCTCCGGACCGACTACACCGCATTACCGATCACTCCGGCCCTGGAGCCTGCGCCGGTGGTTGATTTTCCTCCCGATTCTGAAGCCCAAGATTTACCGGAGACCATACCAGTGGACAAGGTTACTCCAGCACGTGGGGCAGCTAGGCCCCCTATGTCTGTCTATCAAGGCCTACACACGTGCTAAGGCTGCTAGCCAGGGTAAGTCTCACCCTCCTAAAGCTCTGCCTCAGCCCACTACTGATAAACAAATCATGTCTTTAGCTGCAGATTTAATTTCTTTAATCAGAGGCTCCCAGGCCCATCCTGACAGAGGATCTCAGCCACCTTCTGACAAAAGGCCCAGGGTTGAGTATACAGACACCCTTTTTTCAGATGAAGCCTCTGGTGACTCTGATCACTCATATACCCAGGAAGAGTCCTTCCAGGCCTACGAGGATTCAGATGCGGAGGATTCTATCCCCTCTGCCTCTCCTCCTGAGGATATTTCTTTTGGGGAAGTTCTTCACTCCATGAGGGAGCACTTTCAGTGGCAAGGCCAGGAATTCTCCTATTCCAGGAAACTGCTTCGTACCTTCCTTAAGCTACCACAACACAGGCCTTTAGCTATCCCTCCAGTGCTAGATGTTCTGGATGATGGGTACTCAGATTCGAGTGCTTCTCCTGATTCTCTCCCCCCTGCTCCTGTCAAGCCGGACAGATACTACAGGGTTCCTGAAACTCACAAACATTTCTTTAAGGCCCATGCTGTTGATCTAGAGACAGTTTCCCAAGGGCCCAAAGGGGTGACAACATCCACGGTCAAGCTTCCTTTGCCCTCAGACAGGGAAGCTAGGTCCCTGGAGAGGTGGGGCAAAAAAGTTTATACCTCAACCACACTGGCTATGAGAGCCCTCAATTGCCTTTTTGATATGTTTCAGTATCAGGATTTCTTGATGGATGATTTGCAGAAAGTTAGCCTCTCCTGAGCCTTTAGATAGAAAGGCCTTGCAGGATGCGGTTCACAACACACAGCAGGTTAGCAATCATTTTCTTCAGTGTGGATATGATGCATTGGAAGCTTCATGTAGGGCAGCTATGACAGGGGCCATCATACGTAGACATGCATGGTTAAAAGAACAGCCATTACTAGATTATGTTAAAGCAAAGCTAGATGCACCTCTGGGAAAGCACAAGCTATTTGGTACTAATGCTCAGGATGTGTTGAAATCAATTGAGGAAAAGGCTAAATCAGTGCAAACGGTCAAGGATTTCCTCCAGGTTCAGCAGGAATTGGCCTTCTAAGAACTGGTCCTTTCCGGACACTGACAAGTTTCAAAGGGGAAAAAACAGGCGTGCCCGAGGAAGAGGGCAATAGAGGCTCCTACAGGGGACGCCAATGGCAACCGACTAATCAGAGAGGTGGCGCGGGGACTTCCCCTGCCCCACAGGGACAATCACAATGACTTGCCTTTGACACCGCCGACCAAGGCTCAGAGAAGCACGTTTAGGCGGAAAGTTATCCTTATTTTCAAAAAACTGGCACATTTTAACAAAGGACAAATGGATTCTGGACATAATAGACAAAGGCTACAGGTTCTACTTCCATACTTTACCAACAAGACAAGGCATGCCAAACCTGCCACAAAATCAAAGGGCAGAGGCATTCGAACAAATTTCAAAGCAGAGACAAATCAAAGCAATAGAAAAGGTTCCTCCTCAGGAACAAGGCCAGGGATTTTACTCAAGACTGTTCCTTGTTCCAAGAAAAGAAAAGCAATGGAGACCTATACTGGACTTGTCCGCTCTAAACACTTTTCTCATTGTACCAAAATTCAAAATGCTGACGCTACAGCAACTCCTTCCCATGCTGGGCAGGGGGTCTTGGCTGGCTACACTGGACCTCAAGGAGGCATACCTGCATGTCCCAATCACACAGTTGCAGAAGATACCTCAGATTTCTTGCAGGGTCAGAGCATTATCAATTCTCAGCATTGCCTTTTGGCTTATCTACTGCGCCCAGAGTATTCACGAAATGCCTGGCATCAGTAATTGCACATTGCAGACTCCAGGGGATACAAATATACCCTTACCTGGATGACTGCCTTATACAAGTGGACAGCAAGCAAGCCTTGACAAAAAACTTGAATTATGTCATTCACTTACTACAGGCTTTGGGATACACAGTCAACTTACAAAAATCAAGACTACTGCCATCCCAACAAATAACTTTTCTAGGAGCCAAACTAGACACAGAATCTCAAATGGCTTACCTCACAGAAGAGAAGCAAGAACTACCACCACATTACTTCAAAAGCCTAGCAAAGCTCACCCAGATGACTGCAAGGAAAATCCTGCGGGCTCTGGGTTTCATGGCATCTTGCATTCTACTAATTCCACTGGCAAGACTACACATGAGAACTACAATGGTACCTAAAAAGTTTATGGTCTCAACACAGCCACAACTTAGAAGCAATTATCCCACTCATCCCATGTCTACAAAGGGAATTTTTGTGGTGGGCCCAAGCAAGCCAGTTAAACAAAGGTATGCCTTTCAACAAGCCTCAAACAAGCCAAACCATTACAACAGACGCCTCTGACCATGGATGGGGGGCACACGTGGAAGGCAGATGTATTCAAGGGCAATGGACTCCCCAGGAAGTACATCTGCACATCAATCAAAAAGAGATGTTAGCAGTAATGCATGCAATCGAGGCCTTCGGAAAATATCTTCAGCAAGGTCATCTACTAATAAAGACAGATAACACCACTGTTGTGGTACATAAAAGCAGGGAGGTACTCATTCTTACCCCCTTTGCAGACTAACAATGACTCTTTGGGAAAAATCCCTGAAACTGAATATACAGCTACAATCCCAGTTTGTTCCGGGCAGGGACAATGTTCTGGCGGACAGTCTAAGCAGAAACATCCTGGATCCACACGAATGGATGTTGCATCCAGACATTTTTGCACAAATAACTTCTGCATGGGGGAGGCCGGACGTAGACTACTTTGCCTCCCACCTCAATCATCATCTGAAAAAGTTCTGCTCGAGGTCACATCCACAAGCCTGGAAAATAGATGCTCTCTCATTCAGCTGGAACTCTCTAACAATCTATGCATTCCCACCTCTACCATTGATGACCAAGGTGTTACTGAAGATCAAAGCAGAGCAACCGAAAGGCATCTTAATAGCTCCAGATTGGCCAAGACAGCACTGGTATCCATTATTAAGGAGTATAACTTGCACCAATCCGTGGACCCTGCCTCTATGGTCTCTACTCTTGACTCAGCACAATTACAGGATGGTTCATCCCAACCTGCAAACTCTGCAGCTGACAGCTTGGAGGGTCCCATGATTTCTCCCCGTATCTCTCTCTCCAAGGAAGTTCAACAGATATTATTAGAAGCACGCAGACCTTCCACCAGAAAAGCTTATTCAGCCAAATGGAAGAGATTCAGCATCTGGAATACCAACAAGGGACAGGATGCATCAGTAATGAACATTCCACAGATATTGGAATACTTGGCAGACATGCTGCATAATGGACTTTCCTATTCTTCCATAAAAATACACGCTTCAGCAATTTCAGCAAGATACAACACTGATCCTCCTGTGTTCTCACATCCTTTGCTAAGACAATTTCTAAGAGGGGTAAAGAATATCAAATCTCCCAGAAAACCACCAGTGCCTGCATGGGACCTCAATTTCGTGTTGGAAAAATTAACTCTTCCTCCCTTTGAACCAGCAGCATCTGCAGAATTGCAATTTCTTTCCTGGAAAACAGTTTTCCTGTTGGCAATAACCTCAGCAAGAAGAGTTTCGGAGATACAGGCCCTCATGGCAGTACCTCCATTCCTCATTTTTCATCAGGACAGGGTTTCTTTAAGAACCAATCCTTCTTTTATGCCAAAAGTGATATCCAGGGTGTCTCTAAATCAAGCAATTCACCTGCCTACTTTCTTCCCCAATCCTCAAAATAAAGGGGAAAAGCTGCTGCACACTTTGGACATGCACAGACAACTACGCTACTACTTGGACAGAACAAAGGCCAACAAAGTCTGACCAACTATTTGTAGCTTACGCTCCTGGAGTACAAGGAAAAGCAATTTCCAAACAATTTCAAAATGGATTGGACATTGCATCAGATTCTGTTATTCCTTCCATGGAAAGGGTGTGCCAGCCAGTGTCAGACCACACTCCACCAGAGCTACAGCTATCTCCACAGCCTTCCTAAGAGGGGTGGCTACAAAGGACATTCTAGAAGCTGCTACATGGAGCTCCGTGCATACATTTTCCAAGCACTACAACCTCCCTTTATATTCCAGATCCCAAGCAGGCTTTGCTTCTGCAGTCCTGCAGGGCATTTTAGCTACACCATCCTTATCTTAGAGCCTACCACCCTCTGCTTGGCTATGGTATTCAACCCATATGCAAGGACTGCAGTTGCATTCTTGAAGGACATAGTACAGTTTTGTACCCACCATAAATGTAGATGTCCGATAGATATGCAACTGCAGTCAGGTTTTCCCTCCCTCCTTCCCCTCTGTGCATTGGGTCCACTTTCCTCCTTTTATACTTAGCTGGGGATATCTGTTATGGTGTATCTGTTTATTGCTATTGTGTATGTCTGGAATTTTTTATCCAGTTCTAATTTTAGCCTTCCTTGGAGGGCACCTGGCATCTGGGGCAAGAAACGCTGAGGAAGATGGCGTCGGCTGATGCTTTTATACCCCAGCCGCTCTGACGTCTGGGAGGAGGCGACATCAGCCGACATCGGACCCAGACTTTGGAATCCGGCCGACCGAGGGCCGCCTGAGGCAGGACAACCCATATGTAAGGACTTCAGTTGCATGTCTATCGGACATCTACATTTATGGTAGGTACAAATCTGTACTTTCTGCAGGGCCTTATAGCCGCCCCTAATGCTATTTAGTTCCAGCCTCCCATCCATAGCTTTGGGATTCTACCCAAATGTAATGACTGCAACTGTGAATACATTTTAACATCTACATTTATGGTAAGTGTAAACAACTGTACTTTTCTCCTGCAAGTCTACTCTCTGAACTAAAACAGAGTGCCTGTATATTTACTTTTTCTGAGCACTTTATTACGTTTGGGATGAAATTTAGCTAATTTGATTTTTTTTTATTCAGATGCACGATTGAGATCAGGACTTTTTCATGAGTTTAAAAGGTTCGGGAGAATTACATCTGTTCACATTCGAAGTACTACAGAAGACCGTTTTGGGCTGGTATTTTTTCGACTTAAAGAACATCAGGAAATAGCTTTGTCTTCATTAAAAGGGAGATATTTTTATGGAGCACCAATAGAGGCCAAAGAATGGACTGAACCTGAGCCAGGTAAGAACAGAATGTACCAATGTTTTGCAGTTACCTCCTACCCCCTTGCATATTCACTTTGCCTTTCACAAAATTGTCTGCCATTCTTGATGTAATTTGATTACTTGGTTAGTGGTACCTCCCTCCAGGTATTTTTGTAATTACATTCTACTGATGCTTGTAGGTGTCGAACAAAGCCTGTTAATATTTGCTTTCGTAATTCCAAGATTGTTCTATATACAAACTGTTGAAAATTTTCTTCTTAAGGCTGAAATGATGGGCAGTACAACTGCCCTGATATTTGATATCTGTCTGCGACTGCTAAAAGAGATAATAATTGTTCATATAGTAAATAAGGCTGAAATGCTTAACATCATATGAAAGCTTTTCGATGGACAAATGGTGCTGATAGTGGTTGTGTAGCTTGTGTGATTACAGAAATATTGTAAGTTATTTGCAGAGTTTGTATTTATGGTGTTACTATTTATGAAACCCAGTTTTAGACGTAGAATCTAAGGAATACTGCATACTGTGGGTATAAAAGTGTACACATCCCTTTTAAAACGCCAAGTTTTTGTGATATAAAAAAGAAACCACAGTAATTTCTTTCCAAAACTTGTCCCACATTTAATGTGACCTATAACCTGTACAATTCATAGGATCATAGAAAGTTACCAGGCTGTTGGAATTGAAAAACAAAGAAATCTGTTAAGCGGGGGTAATAAATTAAAATAAATGTAGATTAAGGTGGTTCCATAAGTGTGCACACCCTTAAACTATTCCTTCGTTGAAGCACCTTTTGATTTAATTACTGCGTTCAGTCTTCTTGGGTGCACACCTGCCATTGGTTAGAGAGACTGATTAACCCTAAATAATGTTAAGCTGTCCTAGTAAGATTTTCCTGACACCCTGTTGCCTGCTACAGCAAAAGCTATGGTTCACAGAGAGCTTAGAAAGCATCAGAGGGACTTCATTGTTGAAAGGCATCAGTCAGGAAAAGGGTACAAAAAAATTTCCACAGCATTGGGTATACCATGGAACACAGTGAAGACGGTCTTCAGAAAGTGGAGAAAATATGGGACAACAGTAACGTTGCGAAGTACTGGACATCCCTCCAAAATTATTGAAAAGACAAGACTAAAACTAGTCATGGGGGCTGCCAAGAGACGTTCAACACTGAACGAGGTGCAAGAATTTCTGGCCAAGTACTGGTGGGTGTACTACATGTGACAATAATCTCCCATATTCTCCATATGTCTGGACTATGGGATAGGGCTGCAAGATGGAAGCTTTTACTTACACACAAACATCCAGGCCCGGCTGAAATTTGCAAACTACATCAAGTCTCCCAAAAGCATGTGGGAAAATGTGTTATGGTCTGAGTGCAAGGCTGAACCTTTTGGCCACAATTTCAAAAGGTACATTTGGTGCACAAACAACACTTTGCATCACCAAAAGAACACCATCCCAATTGTCAAGCATGGTGGTGGCAGTTTCATGCTGTGGGGTTGCTTTTCTTCAGCTGGAACTGGGGCTTTAGTAAAGTTGGAGGGAATTAACATTTCCAAATTCCCGTCACTTTTGGCCCAACACCTTCAGGCATCTGCTAGTAAAGATGAAGAGGAATTTTACCTTTCAGCATGACAATGGCTCCAAGCATACATCCATATCAAAAGAATGGCATCACCAGAAGAAAATTGAAGTTTTGGAATGGCCCAGCTAGAGCACTGACTTAAATCCAATAGAAAATCTGTGATTACCTGAAGAAGGCTGTGCACATGAGATGCACTCGCAATCTGACAGATTTGGAGCACTTTTGTAAAGAAGAGGGGGCATATATTGCTAAGTCAAGATTTGCCATGCTGGCAGACTCCTACCCAAGAAGACTGAATGCTGTAATTAAATTGAATGGTGCTTCAACAAAGTTTTCGTTTAAGGGTGTGCCCACTTATGTAACCAGCTTATTGTACGTTTTTTTTTTTTTTATAGTTTTTCCATTAACATTTGTTTTTCAATTGAATTGTACAGGTTATAGATCCCATTAAAGGTAGGAAAAGTTTGAAATGATTCATTTTGTTCTCATTTTTTTTATCACAAAAACCGGTCATAAACAGTTGTGTGTACACTTTATATCCACTGTATGTAAAGATGAGTTTGTGCTGAACAGTTTGCAATTTACTTTTCATTTGTAATCCTTATGTCTCCAGAGAGATGAACATTAGTTTGAAAAGTGAAAATGCAAATTGATTGTTACAGAAATTCAGTATAAAGTCAATGGAAGTTTAAGTATAAATCTGAGCTCCACTACAGTTGAATTAGTTAAAAACTTCGGTGGTACTTTATTCTGTGGTAGCTTGCTAGCTGCCCCAGTGCCTTACCTACTTTTTCTGCAAGAATTTTTGTATTGTGAAGGCTCTGGTGCTTTCTTATTACCACTAAAGCAAATGTCTAATATTGATAAAAATAGTATGTAAACAATCTGATGTCCGTTTTCATTCCTTCAGCCTGTAGGTTCGGTTCCGAGCCTGTGAACTGACTCGCCCACTGCAGTAGCTCCTGGGAACCAAAAACTTTTCGCTCTTGTCCACAATTCACCTATCTCAATTATTTCAGATCTCTTTTGCTGCTTTGCAAGTTGGATGTGGTGCCATATCCTCCTGAGCAGATAGGCGTTTTTCAGTTTTCTTTAATTATAGCTTTCTTTACTTTTCCTGTTAAATTCCTTATCCATTTCCTTTTCTACACTTGGTGTAGCTCTTAAATGTCATAATTTTTTCCAACTGTGTGTATGTATGTGTGTGTGTGTGTGTGATATATATATATATATATATATATATGTATGTATATATATATATATATATATATATGTATATATATGTCTTTAAAATCAATTTTTTATCTCTTACATTTTCTCTAGTACGCTCTTGGTTAAGAGGGTGTTCTTTGTGTGCTTAAGTGAAAATGGCAGATAAGAAAAAAGACCTGTTTGGCTTCAAATGCTGTGTGAGGTGTGGCCATAAGATGCTTTATTATGACACACATTATCTGTCTGTGTATTGTTTGGGCCCCTCAAAGGACGACTGTTCAGTTTGTCACTCCTTTAGTCACTGGGCGCTTGTGGAGATAGAAAATAAATTGATCTTGAAAGGACTCCTTCCTTCCTTTCTTTCAGAGAGGCCCTATCGTGAACATCCTCGTCTAAAAGAAATTCCTTAAAGGAGTACCGCACCCTCAAACATGTTTAAAACATCATGGCAAGATGTTTCCTACACTTTAACAGCACTCTGGGATTATTTACAGGATTTTAAATATTTTTATATGTGATTCCAGACTCTGACCACCTGGAGGCTGGCATATTGACGTGGTTTGGATAAATCAGGTTGCCATCCAGTATCCCAGAAATCATTGGCTCAAAAATGTTACATCATGCAGGCTTCCGTTTGCCTAAAGTTCCTGTCCTTTCATAGATGTTGTATGCGTACAAAGTACTGAGTAAAATAGAACAGTGCAACATTCCCTGCTGCTGGATGACTACTTAAAACAGGAACAGTGCAAATGCCACAGAACACGCTCAAAGTGCTGTTTACTGTTGCCTTTTTTCTAATTTATTTTAAATGGCACTAATTTGTGAGACCATGATTTCTAGTCCATTTACTTCTCCCCTCCCCTGTAACACTTGGCTTCCCTAGCTGTCAAAGTCCTGGGGGTAATTTGACCTGGTAATTCCATTGATTGGCAGATCTCACCAGGGTGTTTGACTCATGTAATTTAATCTTTGCTCTAGCATTACCTTTGTTAGAGGGGACATTTTTTGCTGCACTATAGCCATGGCCTTACTTGACTGCAATCACATCCAGTAAGGTCTTGCACCAAGGAGCTAAAGAATAAAACATTTATACTATTAACCAGTTTAAATCTTTATTAATTTAAGTGTTAAGGTATCACTTCATGCTTCCACCTTGTTAAAAATTGAGATTTACATGTGCAAAGTGTGTTGGTATGCAGTGTTTCCCTTCATGATGTCCTTCAAGGATGCATCTGCAGTCGTAACATATGGGTTGTCCTGCCTCAGGCAGCCCTTCGGTCGGCCGGATTCCAAAGTCTGGGTCTGGCCTCAACTGATGTCGCACTTTCCCCGACGTCAGAGCGTCTGGGGTATAAAAGCATCAGCCGACGCCATTTTCCTCCGTCTTTCTTGCCGCGCGGTGCCAGAAGCAGAAGCTGTTCGCAAGTGCCGGTCGGTCAGATCCAGTGAATTCAGCTACCGAAGACTTTGAAAAAGCTAAGTACCCCGTTGGGGACTCTCTCTTGCCTCAGCCGATGTCAAAGTAAATAATTGTTTAACTTGTGGGAAACAAATACCTCATAAGGATTTCCATTCCTACTGCCTTCCTTGCTTAGGCCCAGACCACGACGTATCGGCCTGTTCAGCAAGTGCTTCCTTCAACCGACGAACTCTTAGACGTCGGTCAGAGTTTGCAGAGGAATTTTTTGGGACCAATTTTGCATATAAAATGCCGTCGGAGACTCCGACTTCGCATTTGGTGAAAAAACGGAAGGACAAGGACCGATACTCGCGTCCTGCGGTTTCGGCTGAAACCATGGTAAAGCCTACCGCGAGTGTCTCTTTCGGCCGAAACAGAGTCCTCGGAGTTTCCTTCTTCCGAAACCATTCAACCGACCACCGCGGCCCGGGAGGCCCCGGCTGAGTCGGATACCGAGCTACCTACCAAAACCAGTGTCCAGGAAATGTCCGACACCATACCTTTGGACATTTCTACTCCTGCACGTGGGGCAGATAGGCCCCCTGCTTCCATGTCCATTAAGGCCTTTTCTAGGGCTAAAGCTGCTAAACTTTCTAAAGCTTTGCCTCCCAAGACTACCTCCCAGAGGCCTTCCTCTAGTTCTCAGATCCTCAGCCTTGCAGAGGACCTTATTTCTTTAATTAGGGGTTCACAAACTCACCCAGACAAGGCCTCTCAACCTCCACCAGACAAAAGGCCCAGGACTGACCCCTCTGACCCACACTCTTCAGATGAGTCCACGGATGGCTCTGAGTTGTCAGACCACCAGGAGGAGGCTTATTCTCCCTATGAGGATTCTGATGCTGAAGAATCTATCCCTTCGGCCTCCCCTCCTGAAGAGTTTTCCTTTGGTGAGACTCTACACTCCATGAGAGAGCATTTTCAATGGCAATGTCAGGAATTCTCTGATTCTAGAAAAAGATTAAGGACCTTTTTACATCTGCCTCAACATAGGCCCTTAGCTATACCTCCTGTTTTGAATGTAATTGATGGTGTACAATGATGTCAGTACAGCCCCTGATACTCTCCCTCCGGCCCCTGCCAAGCCTGATAGATACTACAGGGTCCCGGATTCTCATTTCCATCTGTATAAAGCACATTCTGCAGACCCAGAAACTATTTCTCAGGGCCCTAAAGGGGTTGCAGCCGCCACAGCCAAAAATCCTCTACCCTCTGAAAGAGAGTCTAGAGCTTTAGAGAGATGGGGAAAGAACGTATATACTTCTGCAACTCTTTCTGTCAGGGCATTAAATTGTCAATTTCATATGATACAGTACCAAGAGTATTTGTTAGATGAACTGAATAAGAAACTTTCTTCTCCTGATCCCCTTGACTAAATCCCTGCAGGATTTGGTACACAACTTACAGCAGGTTAGTAATCATTTCTTAAAATGTGGCTATGATGCATTGGAGGCTTCATTTAGATCAGCTATGACTGGGGCAGTCATTCGTAGGCATGCCTGGCTGAAGGAACAATCTCTGCCAAACCATGTTAAAGCTAAACTCCTGGATGCTGCAATGGAGAGCCAAAATTTATTTGGCTCCTCTGCCCAGGAGGTCTTAAAGTTTGAAGAAAAGGCAAAATCTGTGCAAACAGTTAAGGATTTCCTGCAAGTACAACCACCTAGATTCAGCAGGAACTGGCCTACTAAGAATTGGTCCTTTCCAGACTGTCAGAGCCCCGAGAGGCAGCAACAGACGCCCTAGAGGCAGAGGCCAATCGAAGGGCTCCTACAGAGGCAGTCAGTGGCAGCCTGCCAACCAGAGTAGTAGTGCAACAGCAGCAACAACTACTACTACACCAGGACAGGCTCAATGACTTTACTCTGATTCCGCCTACCAGGGATCAACTGGAAGCACCCTTGGGCGGAAAGCTGGCTTTATTCTCAAAAAACTGGCATTATATTACAAGGGACACATGGACACTGCAAATAATAGACAAAGGATACAGGTTCCACTTCCACACTTTGCCAAAAAGACACTGAATGCCAAACCTACCACCAAATCAGAGACCAGAAGCTTTAAGGCAGATCAACAACTTGCTTCAAATGAAAGCTATAGAAAAGGTACCACTTTCAGAACAAGGCCAAGGATTTTACTCAAGACTATTCCTTGTACCAAGAAAAGGAAGTCAATGGAGGCCTATTCTCGACCTGTCCGCACTGAATACTTACCTCATTGTCCCAAAATTCAAGATGCTGACCCTACAGCAACTTCTTCCCATGTTGGGCAAGGAGTCTTGGCTGGTGACTCCTAGATCTCAAGGAGGCATACCTGCACGTCCCTATTTGACCAAGTTGCAGAAGGCACCTCAGATTTTCTTGCAGGATCAGAGCATTATCAATTCTCAGCATGGCCCTTTGGCTTATCTACTGCACCTAGAGTATTCACGAAATGCCTGGCATCAGTAATTGCACACTGCAGACTTCAGGGGATTCAGATCTACCCATATCTGGACGACTGCCTTATACAAGCGGACAACAAGAAAAATTTGATAAAGGACTTGGCTTATGCCATCCACCTGCTACAGGCCTTGGGATACACAGTCAACATCCAAAAGTCAAGACTTGTGCCATCCCAAAGAATAACCTTTTTGGGTGCAGATCTGGAGACAACCACCCAAATGGCCTTTCTCACAGAAGAAAAACAAAAACAACTTCCAGATTACTTCATGATTCTGACAAGACAAACTCAGCTTACTGCAAGGAAAATCCTGCAGGCCCTGGGTTACATGGCATCCTGCATAATTCTGATACCACAGGCCAGGCTGCATATGAGAAAATTACAATGGTACCTAAGGAGTGTATGGTCTCAACACAGTCACAGTCTAGAAGCTTTGATACCAATCATTCCTTGCCTTCAAAAGGAATTTCTGTGGTGGGCTCAGGCCTGCCAGTCCAACAGAGGGTTGCCTTTCAACAAACCAAAAACAAACCATCACCATGGACGCTTCAGACCGAGGATGGGGAGCACACATGGAGGGCAAATGTATCCAAGGCCTATGGTCTCAAGGTCAGCTACGCATGCACATAAACCAAAAGGAAATGCTGGCAGTGATAAATGCAATCAAGGCCTTCAAGCCTTTCCTTCAACAAGGCCACCTGCTAATAAGGACAGACAACACCACAGTTATGTGGTACATAAGCAAGGAGGCACGCATTCCTACCCCATGTGCAGACTGGCTGTGAATCTATGGGATCTCTGTTTGAAGCTCAATATACAACTACAGGCCCAGTTCGTGCCAGGGAAGGACAATACTCTGGCAGACAGCTTAAGCAGAACTTCCATGGACGCACACGAATGGATGCTGCACCCAGACATTTTCTTACTCGTAACACAGACATGGGGAAGGCCCGAGATAGATCTGTTCGCCTCATCCCACAATCAACTGAAAATTTTTTGCACAAGGACATACCATCCACAAGCATGGAAGGTGGACTCTCTCTTTCAGCTGGAAAGCCCGAAAAGTCTATGCTTTCCCACCAATCCCATTAATGTCCAAGGTTTTACTGAAGATCAGGGCAGAACAGCCAAAAGTGATTCTGATAGCTCCAGATTGGCCAAGGCAGCATTGGTACCCACTGTTGAAGAGCTTATCACAGACGAAACCGTGGCCTCTCCCATTATGGCCTCTTCTGACGCAGAACAATTACAAGATCCTGCATCCCAACCTAAAGACCTTGCAGCTAATTGCCTGGAGAATACCATGACTCCTTCCCAGGACAGCTTTTCCCAGTGGGTAAAGGACATTATTATGGAAGCTCGCCGCCCTTCCACAAGGAAGGCATACTCAGCAAAATGGAAAAGATTTCTCAGTTGGAACGCAACAAAAGGCCTTGATGTGACAGTGATGAACATGTCACATATACTGGAATACTTAGCAGAATTGTTCCACAATGGCCTGTCTTATTATTCCATTAAAAATACATGCCTCAGCAATTTCAGCAGAATATAATGTAAACCCTCCTGTCTTTTCACATTCTCTCAAGACAATTTCTCAGGAATCAAAAACATCAATCCTCCAAGGAAACCTCCTTTACCTACTTGGGACCTTAACTTTGTGCTGGAAAAACTAACACTTCCGCCATTTGAACCAGCAGCTTCGGCAGATCCACAGTTTCTATCCTGGAAAACTGCATTCCTTCTGGCCATAACTTCAGCAAGAAGAGTATCTGAGTTGCAAGCTTTAATGGCAGTGCAGCCATTTCTTATTTTTCATCAGGACAGAGTTTCATTAAGAACCAACCCAACCTTTATGCAAAAGGTGGTATCTAGAGTATCCTTGAACCAAGCAATTCATTTGCCTACATTCTTCCCAAATCCACAAAATAAAGGGGAGAAACTTCTACACACTGTGGATATCCACAGACAATTGCGCTACTATTTGGACAGAACTAAAAGTTACAGAAAGACTGACCAACTGTTTGTAGCATATGCTGCTGGGACACAAGGAAAAGCAATTTCCAAACAGACAATCTCAAAATGGATAGGAAATTGCATTCGCTTTTGCTACTCCTTTCATGGAAAGACTGTTCCTGTGAATATTAGGCCTCATTCCACGAGAGCCACAGCCACCACTACAGCCTTCCTAAGAGGGGTGGCTACCAAGGACATTTTAGAAGCTGCTACATGGAGCTCCGTGCATACTTTTGCCAAGCATTATAATTTACCCTTATACTCCAGATCTAGAGCAGGTTTTGCTGCAGCAGTCCTGCAGGGTCTCTTAACTACACCATCATTTTCTTAGTACCTCCACCCCCAGATTGGCTATGGTATTCTACCCATATGTTATGACTGCAGATGCATCCTTGAGGGACATAGTACAGTTTTGTACCTACCATAAATGTAGATGTCCGATAGGTATGCATCTGCAGTCAGGTTTACCCTCCCTCCTTCCCCTCTGTCGTATTCCTAGGGTGCTTACCCCTTCATTAGCTAGCTGGGGGAATCTGTTATGGTGTATTTGTTTGTGTGTGTGTATATATATATATATATATATATATATATATATATATATATATATATATATATATATATATATATATATATATAATCTATATCTAATCTATATCTAATCTATATCTATATATATATCTATATATATATATATATATATGTATATATTTTTGCATTGTTTGAAATTTTTTGGCATTTTCTCCAAATTTAGCTTTCATAGAGGGCACCTGGGGCAAGAAAAACTGAGGAAGATGGAGTCGGCTGATGCTTTTATACCCCAGACGCTCTGACGTCTGGGAAAGGGCGACATCAGCAGAGGCCAGACCCAGACTTTGGAATCCGGCCGACCGAAGGGCTGCCTGAGGCAGGACATCCCATATGTTATGACTGCAGATGCATACCTATCGGACATCTACATTTATGGTAGGTACAAAACTGTACTTTCATCGTGTTACACTGTTGCAGTCATGACTGTAGGGTTCTCCCCTGCCGGCAGGCAGTCCTCGGTTGGCCAGAATCCCAAAGTTTGGGTCCGGCGTCGGCTGTTCAGCCATGCTCCCTGATGTCAGAGCGCCAGGAGTACAAAGCTGACAGCCGACGCCATGTTCTCCAGTCTTTCTTGCCGTGCGGTGATAGCAGTTCGCAAGTGCTGGTCGGCTGACTCCTGACAATTTTTTATATACGTAGTTCAGTCCAAAGACTTTCTTCTCCTACTTAAAGCTAAGTACCCCATTGGGGAAACTTTTTTCTTGCTCCAGTCCGATGTCAGAAAAAGTTAATAATTTTATTTCATGTGGGAAGCAAATGCCTCATAAGGATTTTCATTCTTACTGTGTTTCTTGCTTAGGCCCTGACCTCGACGTAGCTAGTTTTCGGTTTTGTGCTAGATTCAATCAACGTATGATTAAATGAAGGTACGATCTTGCATTTCATTACTTAGGTAGGCAAATTAATGATAAAATGTCGGATACGGTTCTGGCTACCGGAGTTCACAAACGACGCAAGGATAAAGACAGGCCTCCGAGGTCCAAATCAGACTGTTGTACAAGTAGAGCCAGCTTCAAGTTCGGCCGTCGTCAGTGAGGTGCTTTTGCAGCCCCTGTCGTCGGCCATTTCGGAATCGATGGCCGAAATGGACTCCCACGAGGAGCCAACTAGTCCTTTGAATATTTCTGTTGTAGGGCCTTCGGACAATGCTCCTTCGGATGGGGCCAGAGCCGCTGTGCAGGTACCGGCTTCCGAAGGGGTTTTCAAGCCTACTCAGCTTCTAATAAAGGCAAAGCCAAAGACAAAGGCAAAGACTCCTTCCAAATCAGACTGCAGCCCAGGCCTCTTCAGATCCGGCACCCAAGTCTCAAACAGTTACTTAAGATGGCGGAGGACTTACTGTGATTAGGGGTTCACATCCCCCTCCAGATAAAAGGCCAGGACAGGAAGTTTATTATGACTCCTCTGATCAGGCTTCTGTTTCTTCAGTTTCTTCTTCTGACCAGGAATATTCTTTCCCTCCTTATGAGGATTCTGATAATGAGGAATCCATTCCTTCAGCTTCTCCCCCTGAGGATTTTTCTTTTGGGGAAACTTTGCATGAAATGAGGGAACATTTTCACTGGGAAGGACAGGAGTACTCTGAATCTAAGAAAAGACTAAGGGATTTTCTTCTTTTTCCCCAACATAGACCTCTGGCTATTCCTCCTATTTTAGATATTGTGGATTCTTTTTCTGAGGCTAACTTAACTCCTGACTCTCTTCCTCCAGTTCCTGTTAAGCCAGACAGATATAGGGTTCTTGATTCCCACCAGTTTTTATACAAGAATCCTACTGCTGACCTTGAAACCATTTCTCAGGGTCCTAAGGGGGTTAAGGCCGTTTCTGCTAAAAACCCCATTCCCACTGAGAAGGATTCCAGATCTTTGGAAAGATTGGGCAAAAAAGTGTACACTTCTGCTACTTTATTAGGGCTTTAAATGGTCAGTTTCATATGCTGAAATACCAGCAATTTCTCCTGTCTGTTTTAAAACAAAAGCTAACTTCCATTTTCGCCTGTGCAGATAAGGAATTACATGACTTAATGCATGCCACTGAACAAGTGGGGGGAAGCATGGTTTACACTGTGGATTTGATGTCTTAGAGGCTTCTTGTAGGGCTGCTGCCTCTGGCACAGTCATTAGAAGGCATGCATGGTTAAAGGAACAAAATTTGCTAGATCAAGTAAAAGCTAAATTATTGGATGCTCCTGTTCAGCATAATGTTTTGTTTGGATCTAAAGCTGAAGAAGTGATAAAGAAGATGGAGGACAAGGCAAAATCCATGCAAACAGAGAGTTCTTACAAGTACAGCCACCCAGATTTAGTAGGAATTGGCCTACAAAAAATTGGTCCTTTCCCAATTCAGACAGGCCTCAGAGGGGTAGATACAGACTCTCCCGAGGCAGGCCTCAAACGCAAGCCTCTTATAGATCAAGACAGTGGACTGTTTCCACCCCTAGAGGAGGAGAGGACAAGGTCGCAAGCTCATAGAAAACAGACTCGATGACTCCCTCTGAGCTGCAGGAACTTCTTGCCTGGAAGCCCCTCTCAGAGGAAAACTTTCTCTTTTTCACCTAAATTGGACTCGTATAACCCAAGACAAGTGGGTTCTGGGTGTGGTTTCAAGAGGTTACAAATTCCATTTTCATACCCGACCAAGCGGATGGCCAGATCTTCCAAAACATCAATGGTTAGAGGCCTTAAACCAGATGGAAGCTCTCTTGGCTATGAAAGCCATAGAACTAGTTCCACTTTCAGAGAGGGGACAAGGTTTTTACTAAAGGCTCTTTCTAGTCCCCAGGAAGCAAAATTCATGGAGACCCATTCTGGATCTGTCAGTCTTGAACACTTTCCTCGAGATGCCATAATTCAAGATGCTTACTCTACAGCAGCTACTTCCAATGCTGACCAAAGATGCATGGATGGTAACTTTGGATTTAAAGGAGGCATACTTACACATTCCCATCAGGCAGGAATGCAGAAAATACCTCTGGTTCAAGGCCGGGTCGAGGCACTTTCAATTCTCTGCGCTGCCCTTTGGTTTGTCTACTGCGCCCAGGGTCTTCACCAAATGCCTGGCTCCAGTAGTAGCTTATTGCTGACTCGAGGGAATTCCAATTTACCCTTATCTGGACGACTGTCTTATTCAGGCAGACAGCAAGGATGTTTTACTCCAGCATCTAGAGTTTGTTCAGAATCTTCTCAAGTTCCTGGGATTCACTGTAAACATAGTGAAATCCGACACCCTCATGACAGATAATTTTTCTGGGCGCTTCTCTAAACACAACAACCCAGATGGCATTTCTGACATATGAAAAACAGAGCTGGCCTCAACTTTCAAAACCTTGGCAACATTAACTCTGCTATCTGCAAGGAGATTCCTGCAGGCTTTGGGTTACATCGCCTCCTGCATCCTTCTCGTACCATATGCAAGACTACATATGAGGAAAATACAGTGGTACCTAAAAAGTGTATGGTCTCAGCATTGCCACAGTTTAGACATACTCTGTCCTGCCTTGTCTTCAAAAGGAATTCCTTTGGTGGGCCAAGGCATGTACTCTAAACAAAGGAAAACACTTCTGTCTGCCTCCTGCCACTCTGATACTAACCACGGACGCCTCAGATTATGCATGGGGAGCCCATTTTCAGGGCAACTGTCTGCAGGGCCTTTGGACAAAGGATCAGAAGCGCCTGCATATCAATTTAAAGGAAATGTTAGCCGTTCAGAAAGCTCTATTGGCCTTCAGGAGTCTTCTACAACCAGGACAGCTACTGATACGGACAAACAACACCACAGTTATGTGGTACATAAACAAGCAAGGGGGATCTCATTCCTATCCCCTTTGCAGACTAGCCATGAATCTTTGGAACACAGCTCTAGCTTGCAAACTGGACCTTCAAACTCATTTTCTACCAGGGAAGCAAAACTTCCTGGCAGACAGTCTGAGCAGAAACCTATTGGACCCACACGAATGGATGCTGGACACCGAAGTATTCAAGATGATTACGGCAGTCTGGGGATGTCCTCACATAGACCTCTTTGCATCCCACCTCAATCATTAACTACAGAGTTTTTGCACCAGGACATTCCATGAACTAGCTTGGAAAGTGGATGCACTATCATTTAGTTGGAGAAACCTCTCTGGGTTTGCCTTTCCGCCTCTTCCTCTTCTTCCATGGGTATTATTAAAGATCAAACAGGACAAGCCCAAGATGATAATCTTGCTGGCCCCAAATTGGCCTTGACTGTTTTGCTACCCAACATTGAAAAACCTTTGTCTGGAGCCCCCTTGGGTTTTACCACAGACTCGAACCTTCTGTCCCAACACCAGGGTCAGGTTCTGCACTCCCATGTCAAAACTCTCAGCCTCGCGGCCTGGTTAATCCAGGGTCTTTGATTCATTCTCTCCTACCCAAGCAGGTTATGGATGTCATTTTAGAAGCCAGACGTCCTAGCACTAGAAAATCTTATGCAGGAAAATGGAAAAGATTTTGTTCCTGGATGCAGGCACAAGATTCTGATCATCTTATTCCTAACATTACTCTGATTTTACTTTACCTGACAGACCTCTTACATAAGGGTCTCTCTCTCTTCAGTAAAGATACATGCCTCTGCTATTTCTGCTCATTATAATACAGACCCTCTAATCTTTTCCCACCAGCTGATGAGACAGTTTCTCAGAGGAGCTAAGAACTTTAGGCCCCCTAGATCTCCTCCCATTCCTGCTTGGGATCTTAACTATGTTTTGGAAAAACTCACCTTACCTCTTTTTGAGCCTGCTGCCACAGCTGACATCAAGTTTTTATCTTGGAAGACAGCTATCCTGTTAGCTCTGACCTCTGCCAGGAGAGTCTCGGAGTTGCAAGCTCTCATGGCTGTGGAACCTTATATTATTTTTCATCAAGACAGGGTGTCTTTAAGGACTAATCCTACTTTAATGCCTAAGGTGATTTCCAAAGTGGCTTTAAATCAAACTATTCACTTGCCAATTTTTTTCCCCTCTCCTCAAAATAAGGGGGGAAGGATCTTGCATTCCTTGGATGTACACAGACAACTACGTTTTTACCTTGACAGAACCAAGGACATCAGGAAATCAGAGCAATTGTTTGTTATGCTTCAAGTTCCCATGGTAAAGCTATTTCAAAACAGACCATTTCTAAATGGATTGCTCATGGAATCAGATTTTGCTATTCACACCATGAAAAGCAAATCCCATGGAGTATAAGGACTCGCTCTACCAGAGCTGCTACCACTTCAGCTGCCTTCCTCAGGGGAGTTCCTACCAAAGACATTTTGGAAGCTGCGACTTGGAGTTCAGTGCATACTTTTTCCAAGCACTACAATCTACCTCTTTACTCCAAGTCTAGGGCAGGCTTTGCTTCTGCTGTCTTGCAGGGCCTTTTAGCCGCCCCCTCTTCTTTATGACCACCTCCCTTTTATTCTGCTTTGGGATTCTACCCTACAGTCATGACTGCAACAGTGAAACACGATGAACGTAGTACAGTTGTGTACACTTACCATAAATGTAGATGTTAGTTTGCCTTGAGAACAGGAGGCTGTGCTAGTTTTACATTTATTTGGTGGACTGTTCTCAGCTTGGTTATTCTTTTCATTTAGATGTTAGTGTATTAACTTTTGCAGTCTGGGTTTCCCTCCCTCCTGTCCCCTCTTATTTTTTCTTGTGTGATTCCCTTCACCCTTCTTTTGAGGTGTATTTGCAAAGGGTATGTGATCTTACTCATTTTGGAGCACCTGACATCTGGGGCAAGAAAAACTGGAGAACATGGCGTCAGCTGTCAGCTTTGTACTCCTGGCGCTCTGACGTCGGGGAGCATGGCTGAACAGCCGACGCCGGATCCAGACTTTGGGATTCTGGCCGACCGAGGACTGCCTGCTGGCAGGGGAGAACCCTACAGTCATGGCTGCAACAGTGAAGACACTCTAACATCTACATTTATGGTAAGTGTACACAACTGTACTTTGTACTCCTTTAAGTAGGTTGGGCATTTCTAGTTGTGCTTCTTCCTCTAATACTTCAGAAAAAGCGAAGAGGAAGAAAAGCTCTTTGGCTCAGACTTCCCTATTGGGTCAGAGTCCGAAGAAATCAAAAGCATTGGATCTGATGTTAATCTAGTCACTTTTCATCACGTATGGGTCTAGGATCTGACATCGGATCTGAGCCGGCACATTTAGACACCAGCTTAGCTCAAGCTCCTTCCCTCCCAAAATGCTCTGCTGCCCTCTAACCCTTCAGATCTTGTTTGCCGTGCATGAAGACAGGCGCAGATTGCTCAGCTCCTCCAATGTAGACAAAATGTATACATTGTTTTTGGGAGGGAGTGGGTTCTTTTTTTTTTTTAGCCCTTTTTGACTGTTTTAGTCATTTGTTTGCTTAGTGTACCTAGGTTTTCTGCATTTATCCATCCCTCTTCTACCCCTCCCATTTGTGAACTGCTTGGCACTGTATTTCAGTGTGTTTTTTTGTGTAGGAATTTTTTTGTTTAGTTTTAACTTTATTGGGTTTTCTGTAATTAGGTGTTTTTGTGTGTGGGATGGACTCTCGGTGCACACCTTTGGGTGTTTTTTTTTGGCTTGATCTTGGGTTTGTGTTTGACTGGTCAAGATGTCAGAAAAGCATTTAGGGTTCAAGAGGTGCCCCTTGTGCGGCCAGAAGATGCCTGTCTGTGACTTGCACGAGGAGTGCCTTAACTGCTGTGGCACCGGCCACCTGGTGGCTGAACTTTGGGGCCCTGGTCTAAGGTATGGTACAGTGGGTCCCTTGGTCAAGGAGCCTTTGACCAAGCAGGGCTGCTCTGACTACAAGAGAAAAGCTACCTCTTTATTCCTCCTCTTCTGGGGAGGTCTCTGGTGAGAAACCTAGGCTGTCTGATCCCAGGTTTCCTGGATCCGACTTCAGCCTCAGCGAGGACAGATAGGGAATCTGATTCAAAGCTCTCCAGAGAGTCTGTGCCTGGATCAAAGGTTTCCAATCCTAGTTCTTCAGATCCTAGGGTCTCTGAGTCGAGTCTTGCATCCAAGGCCTCTGGATTGAGGCCTTTGGATTTGAGTCGGAGCAGGCCTATCACAGATCCGATCCTGTCAGATCTGTGCAGTTTGAGACCTCTAATCTCTGATCCGAGACCCGTGTTGGATCCTGTTGTTGAGGACCTTCCCTCGGATCCTGCTGGAGTGGATCATTTGTTTTCCCCTCCGTGCAGGAGCTGTTCCTTCGACTGTGGGAGAAGGCTCTCAGGGTCCCGGCACTGGTCTCCAGCTAGGTCCTCTATTTCCTCCTGCTCTTCCAGGAGCATTCTTGCTTCCAGTATGGACAGGATGGTGTGGTCCCTTTTGAAAGCTCAAATTGAGTTGGGTTTTGTTTTCCTAGCCCATAGGGCTAGGGAACCTTCTACTCCATGGTTACCTTCTCGTCTGACCACACAGGGATTGGACTTAAGGGAGCCAGTGTGCAGCATGGAGGTGGTGGGGGTTTATGGGATTCTGTTTGTCCCTACCCCATCAGAGTCTAAGGCTAGTTATGTTCCCGGAGCAGGTGGGACCACCAGTCTGGGTTGTCGCCCCGAGTCCATGGGAGTGGTTTCGGGTCCAGGCATTTGTACTGCTTTCTGCCCCTCGGATCTTCAGCTCTTGTAAGATGTTCATCGTGCATACAGCTGCAGTCATAACAGATGGGTTCTCCTGCCGTCAGGCGGGTCCTCAGTCGGGCGAATCCCAAAATCTGGGTCCGGCGTCTGTTGTCGTCGCTTTTTCGCCGACGTCAGTGTGACTAGGGTATAAAGGAACCAGCCAACGCCATTTTCTTCGGTCTTTCTTGCTGCTCGGTGCCTGAAGCAGTTGGCAAGTGCCGGTCGGCCAGCTCCTGAAAATACAAAAATTTTGAAACCGAAGTCTTCTTGAAAGCTAAGTACCCCAATTGGGAAACTTTTCTTGCCTCTGACCGATGTCAGACAAAGTTAGTAATTGTATTTCATGTGGGAAGCAAATACCGCATAAGGATTTCCATTCCCTCTGTATACCTTGTTTAGGCCCAGACCACGACGTCTCGGTCTGTCGTTTTTGTGCTACATTCAACAAACGCACCATTAAGCGTCGGGCGGAGTTCGCCCAGTATTATTTTGGAAAACATTTAACTATATTATGTCGTTGGATACTCAGACTCCAGTTTTGTATAAAAAAACGCAAAGATAAGGACCGACACACACGAGGTCCGCGGCCTCTACAGACACCATGCCAAAGCAGACTACACGTGGTCCGGTTCTCAGCGAGGCTCCTACGCAGCCCCTGAGTACCGACAACACTTTATTGGCGGTGTCTCCTGTGCCCGAGGTCGCAGGCTCCTCGGCCCACACTCCGACTACAGATACCGAAGCCACTCTTGGCGTTGAACCTCAAAATGTGGACAGATCTACCTCCACTCAAGGTGTCTTCAGACCTTTCTCCATCAAGGCTTTCAAAGTCTAAAGCAGCCATGCACTCTGAGACAAGCTACACAGGGCCCATCTCCAGGCCCCATGCCTAAAAAGCAGATGCTTAAAATGGCTGAGGATTTAATTACCCTTATCAGGGGTTCTCAACCCCCACCAGACAAAAGGCCCAGAGTCGAGGAAGAATCCCCCTCCTCTGATCAGGGCTCAATTATTTCAGAGCACTCTGATCAGGAACATTCTTACTCCCCTTTTGAAGATTCTGCCCCTCGGATTATTCCATTCCTTATGTATCCCCCCCCCCCCCCGAGGATTACTCATTTGGGGAAACTTTGCATCTGAAGTAGGATATTCATTTGTCTGCAACCTGTGGGTTATGGATCCGATATCGGATCCGAACCGGCATGGTTTTCCAGCTATGGATCCAAGCTCTCAGCTCCTCCCCTCACCCATAATGCCCTGCTCTACCCTCATGACCTCAGATCTCGTTTGCCGCGCTGGTGACTGGATTTGGATTCATAGCTCTCAGCTAAGTGGTGATTTATTACCTGTTAAAACAGAAAGTTTTAAGTTTTTTGTGTAATTCTGTGTGAAAGTTTAGGTTTCCCTCCTTGATAGTTTTATTTTGAGTTAAATTAAGTAATTTTTTTTCCCTCCCTGCTGTTGTAGTGTGTGTGTGGGCCTGTGTCTTTTTGTTTTAAGTTACTTTTAGTAGCTTTGTAGATTATGGCTGATCAGCCTAAATCTATTTTTTCCAAATGCTCAGAGTGTGGCCATAAGCTCTCACCGGCTGATGGCCACACTCGGTGTGTTAAGTGTCTCGGGGTTGACCACCTCACATCTGGTTGTTCCATATGTGCAGGGTTCAACCCCAGGGCACTGAGGGAGCGGAGGTCCAAGCTTGTCTTGGCGGGTCTTTTACCGCCAGACTCGGCTCCGGCCTCCGCTCCTTCGGGAACTACTGTGGCTACGGTTGTTCCCCCTGTGGCACCCCCTCCTGCTCCTGGGACTCAACCTCCCGCTTCTGGAGAGGAGAGGGATGCTAGTAAAAAGGACGGAGGAGAAGCACCTGGCGGGCGAGACCTCTGTTTCGGCCCGCCAGCCAGCGAGCTTCTCCCGGCTCCGTGTCGGTTCGGTCTCCTCCTTCTCGGCTCCGGTCCCTGTGTGCTTTTCACGGGTCCTGAGGAGGAGGAGACCCGATCTCCGTCGAGGCTATCGAGGAGGCACTCCAGGCCTACCTCGGTAGCCTCGTCGAATCTACATAGCCTTTCTGATGCTGATCTGGACGGATGATGAAGGTTCATCCAGGCCCAGATGCAGATGGGAGTGCTCTTGCCTCCCCTCGGGGAGCTCAACACCCTTTTAAGCCTATTGCTCCTTCTCCGACCCGCTATCTGGGTTCGCAGCAGCTGGAGCCGAGCAGCCGGGCGGGGTGGGCGCCGATAGTACTTGGTACCGGATCCGACCCTGCCCTCGAGTGCGTCGGACCCGACCTCGGAGCCTGGATCCGAGCCGGATCGGGGATCAGTGCTCCTTGGCGCTGTCTGTGTCGGGCGTACTGTCGCCGGATCCGGCGCCGGCTCCGGTCCACTCCTCGGATCGAGGGGAGCCGATTGTCGGATCCTTTGGTGAGGTCGGCTCCCCGGCTTTTGATGTAGTGGAGAGGGCTCTGTTGAGGGTCTCGGACCCCGGCACTTGTTCGGCTCCGTCCAGCTCCCTCTGCACTGGGCCAGGCTTCCACCATCCGGCCCCTGGGACAGCCCGTTTCTGTGCCCCAAGTTGCTCCTATGGAGCAAATTGCTGCGAGGACTCCTCTGACAGCCCCCAGAGGAGGTCCCTCGCATACGCATCTAAAAGGAGGCACATTGACTCCCGAGTCTCTCACAGAAGACACGGACTTGGAGGAAGGCTCCCCACGGTCACCCCGAGGATGTCTCCTTTGGAGACATCATGGAAATACTCCGTATAAAGGGGGTGGTCTGCCCCAAGTCTTCCTCGGACGAGTCCGTGTTCTTGGAGGCATTTGAAACGGGCCCGTCTACCTCTTGGGTGTCCCCCCCTGGTGGACCTTATTACCACCAGGGCGTGGAAGGAACCGGACACCGTGGAGCCAATTCCCAAAAGACCGGATAGGATCCTTAGTCCGCCATCCACGGGCCCATTGGAGTAAGGGGCCTCCGGTAGATGCCATGTTGACGGCGGCCACAAAGAGGGAACTGGCTCAGGAGAGTCCCTCAGTCCACCCACCGAGCAAGGAGTCTCGGATGATGGACCGCTTGGGGAAGCGGATGTTCAGTTCGGCGACCTTCTCGGTAAGGGCGCTGAACTATTTGGCACATGTCATTAGGATGCAGCGAGATCTTATTAAGGAATCGCTGCATCCCCTGAGTCCATTTCGGAGGAGGACAGAGTTCTGCACTCCACCCGTATGGCCACTCTTAGGTCAGTTACAAATACTTCTGTCGGCTACTCTCCCATGCAGCGGAAGCCGCTAGAGCTGCGGGACAGGACTGGTCACTAGGCGTCAGGCCTGGCTCCGTCCTCTGCGATTTTCTGAGCCCTTCAAAGCGTTGTTTGCGAGCGCCTTTGATGGTTCTGCTCTGTTTGGCAAGACCGTTCGAGGCGTTGACCCAGAGCGAAAAGGGCGGAAGACGCTGTCTGCCGTGGAATCCGCTTCTCTGCACCCCAGAGGCCCTATTCTAGGAACCAAAGGGTCAGAAGAAGATGTGGTTCGGAAGTCGCAGCAGTCCCAGCCTGCTCGGACAACCAGTCCTTCCGTGGCAGAGGAGGACAGGGAGGGCCGCCCTAGAGGCAGAGGGCTCCCAGAAACTTGGGTCCAGGGAACCTTTCTCTGAGCGGCCCGCAGCAACCCTGAGGGTTGCCCGACTGCTCTACTCTGGAGGCAGTCGGGGCGTTGGGCACCTAGCGGCATGGGAGTCCATAACATCGGACCGCTGGGTTCTCCAAATCATATCCAGGGGATATCGCATTCCTTTCCTTCACCTTCCAAAGTTGAAGTCCCTCCCAGGCGTCCCACCCGGTCAGCGGGAGGCGCTTTGGCAGAAATTGGCCATCTGCTAAAGAAAGAGCCATCCAGCCCGTTCCCCAGACCAGATCGGATCAGGGTTCTACTCCAGATTCTTTTTAGTGCCAAAAGGACGGGGAACTAAGACCAATCCTAGACCTCTCTCTCTTGAATCTGGCAGTCCCCAAAGAAAAATTCGAATGGTCACTCTGCAATCTATTCTCCCCTTCTGGGAGAAAATCACTGGATGTGCTCGATAGACCTCAAGGACGCGTACTACCACATCCTGATGGACAGGCGCTCAGGAGGTTTCTCCGCTTCCGGCTGGGAGCCAGTCACTACCAGTTCGGGTCCTTCCCTTTGGTCTCACCACAGCCCCTAGGGTGTTCACCAAAGTATTAGCAGTGGTAGCGGCCCACCTGAGGCTTCAGGGGTGCAGGTCTTTCCCTACCTGGCGACTGGCTTCTTACCGCCCCAACAAGGCATCTACTTCTATTGGCGAGACTCCTTTCTCCATCTTGCTCCCTTTCTGGGCATCACAATAAATACAAAAAGTCCAACCTGGCCCACACAGCTCTTAGATTTTATAGGGGCCAGGCTAGACACAAGGAGTTCTGAGCCTTCCTCACTGCGGACAGAGTTCTAAATCTGCAGCTCCAGGTGCGGGCCATTCTCCATTCAAGTTCTGTTCCAGCGGAGTTGGTCCTGAGGGCTCTAGGGTCCATGGCATCGGCTATAGCACTTCTTCCTCTTGCCAGGCTCAATATCGCATTCTACAGTGGGCGCTCTTAGTACAGTGGTCATACCTTGCTCTCCCCATGCATCATCCCATAGCGATCAGCAAGGCTTGCAAGCGGTCCCTCTTGTGGTGGCTCCACTCCCCGGATCTCCACAAAGGCCGCCCATTTTGTGCTTCTCCCCCTCTCGCCACGGTGACCACAGACGCCTCCCGCCTCGGGTGGGGGCACTTGGGCGGACCGTCAAGGCACGTGGAACGATTCAGAGACCTTACTGCATATCAATGTTCTAGAGATGAGAGCAGTGCTCTTAGCGTTGCTAGCACTTCAGGACTTTCTTCCCTTGAACAATTGCGATTCAATCGGACAACATGTCTGTTGTCTGGTACATCAACAAGCAAGGGGGAACAAGGTCTTACCCTCTTTGTCGAGAGGCCATGAGAGTTTGGGAATGGGCAATCTCCACCAATCGCTTTCTAATAGCAACGCACATTCCGGGTCGGTCCAACATCCTAGCGGACAAGCTCAGTCGCACCATTCTGACCCCTTACGAGTGGTCTCTCAATTGTCAAGTAGCGGAACGCATATTACGCGGTGGGGAACCCTTCATGCGATCTTTTGCTTCTCCCTCAAACACCAAGTGCGACAGTTTTTTCGCTCTAATACCTCCTCCCGGAGGTACCCCAAGAGACGCTCTGGTGCATGCTTGGCCACCCGGTCTTCTGTATGCCTATCCACCCTTGCCTCTGATGCTCCAAGTTCTTCAGAAAGCCTCTCGGGTGGGTTGCAGAATGATTCTCATTGCTCCATTCTGGCCTCGACAGATCTGGTTCCCCTTCCTAAGGTCTCACTCGGTGAATCCTCCTTGGATTCTAGATCCCATCCCGGATCTGATATCCCATCCATCCTGCATTCCTCCTCCGAATCTGGACAACCTGAAGCTGACCACTTGGCTGCTCCAGTTCCACTCTTGATAAGGACTCCCGGTATTTCTTCACAGATCTACCTCCACTCAAGGTGTCTTCAGACCTTTCTCCATCAAGGCTTTCAAAGTCTAAAGCAGCCATGCACTCTGAGACAAGCTACACAGGGCCCATCTCCAGGCCCCATGCCTAAAAAGCAGATGCTTAAAATGGCTGAGGATTTAATTACCCTTATCAGGGGTTCTCAACCCCCACCAGACAAAAGGCCCAGAGTCGAGGAAGAATCCCCCTCCTCTGATCAGGGCTCCATTATTTCAGAGCACTCTGATCAGGAACATTCTTACTCCCCTTTTGAAGATTCTGCCCCTCGGATTATTCCATTCCTTCTGTATCCCCCCCCCCCCCCCGAGGATTACTCATTTGGGGAAACTTTGCATACCTTAAGGGAACACTTCCACTGGGAAGGCCAAGATTATTCAGATTCCAAGAAAAGGCTTAGAGAATTTCTCTTACTACCTCAGCACAGGCCTCTGGCTATACCTCCTGTCTTGGACATCCTAGATGTTTACTCTGAGGCCTGCCTTAACCCGGACTCTCTGCCTTCAGCCCGAGTTAAGCCTGACAGGTACTACAGGGTTCCTGACTCGCACCAATTTCTATACAAAAGCCATGCTGCTGACCCAGAAACCATCTCACAGGGCCCCAAGGGAATTAAGGCCTCCACTGCTAAAAATCCATTACCTTCCGAGAGAGATTCCAGATCCTTAGAAAGGTGGGGAAAAAAGGTATATACCTCTGCTACCTTAACCGTGAGGGCCTTAAACTGTCAGTTCCATATGCTAAAATACCAACAGTTTTTGTTATCACAGTTGAGTAAAATGTCACAACCTGAACAACCAGACTTGAAGGAGTTGCAGGATTTGATGCATAGTGCAGAACAAGTGGGTAAGCATACCTTACAATGTGGTTTTGATGCTCGAGGCCTCATGTAGAGCTGCTGTTACAGGATCAGTCATACGTAGACATGCCTGGCTCAAGGAACAAACCTTACCTGATCATGTCAAAGCTAAATTACTCGATGCCCCTCTTCAAACGGATGTATTTGGTGCTAATGCTGAGGAGGTATTAAGGAAAATGGAGGAAAAGGCTAAATCAATGCAAACTGAGATTTTCTACAGGTACAACCCCCACGTTTCAGTAGAAATTGGCCTTCCAAAAATTTGTCCTTTCCAGCAACAGACAGACCCCAAAGAGGCAGATACTGGCGCCAGAGGGGCAGAGGGCAATCCCAAGGATCCTTTAGAGGCAGACAATGGCAAGCTCCTACACAGAGGTGGTGAGGATTACTCGCAATCATTCAGAAAGCAAGCCTAATGACTTCCCCTTTGCATGCCAAGCAAGACTCAAATGGCAGCCCCCTTAGGAAGAAAGCTGGCATTTTTTTCAAAGAAGTGGCATATTGTCACAAAAGACAAATGGATCCTGAACATTATAAACAGAGGCTACAGATTCCATTTTCACACCCTTCCAAAAATGAGAGGCATGCCATACCTGCCACACAATCAAAGGGCAGAGGCGCAAAAGCAAATTACAGATCTCATAGACATGAAAGCTATTCAAGAGGTACCTACGCACGAGCAAGGTCAAGGTTTTTATTCCAGGCTATTCCTGGTACCAAGGAAGGGAAAAGATTGGAGACCTATTTTGGACCTGTCCATCCTAAACACATTTCTACTCGTACCAAAATTCAAGATGCTCACTCTACAGCAAACTTCTTCCCATGCTGGGCAAGGAGTCTTGGCTGGTAACATTGGACCTCAAGGAGGCATACCTGCATGTCCCAATCAGACAAAATTGCAGGAGGTACCTCAGATTTCTTGCAGGTTCAACCCATTATCAGTGCTCTGCATTGCCCTTTGGCTTACCTACTGCGCCCAGCGTATTCACGAAATGCCTGGCATCAGTAATTGCCTACTGCAGACTTCAAGGGATACAAATATACCCTTATTTGGACGACTGCCTGATCCAAGCGGACAGCAAGCACATTCTGAAACATCTGGCTTATGTAATAATGTTGTTGAGCTCTCTGGGATACAGTCAACAAAAAGAAATCAAGGCTAATACCCTCTCGGAAGATAATTTTCCTGGGTGCCAACTTGGACACACACACCCAGATGGCCTACCTCACGCCAGAGAAGCAGGGGCAACTAACTCAATACGTCAGAGCACTAGCAAATTGCACCAGGCTGACTGCAAGGAAAATCCTGCAGGCTCTGGGATTCATGGCATCATGCATCTTACTAATCCCATGTGCAAAGCTGCATGTGAGGAAACTTCAGTGGTACCTGAAAAACACATGGTCTTCAACACAGCCACAGTTTGTAAACAATAATACCACCAATTCCATGTCTGCAACAGGAATTTCTGTGGTGGGCTCAAGCATGCCAAACACAGGTCTTTCATTCAGCAAGCCTCAAGCAAATCAAGTCATCACAACAGACTCCTCTGACTACGCCTGGGGGGCGCACTTGACAGATCGGTGCATTCAGGGCAAATGGTCCCAAAAAGAAAAGCACCTTCACATCAATCAAAAGGAAATGCTAGCAGTAATGAATGCTATTATAGCTTTCAAGGACCTTCTGCAACCAGGTCAACTATTGATAAGAACGGACAACACCACAGTTATGTGGTACATAAACAGGGAGGAACACATTCATACCCCCTATGCAGACTGGCCATGTCACTTTGGAACATGGCCATGGACTTACAAATCGAACTACAAGCACAGTACTTGCCAGGCAAGGAAAACACGCTGGCAGACAACCTAAGCAGAAATATAACAGATCCACACGAATGGAAGTTGCATCCAAAAGTTTTTACAGAAATAATCCAAGCATGGGGAAGGCCAGACATAGATCTCTTTGCCTCCCACAAAAATCACCAATTGACAAAATTCTGATCGAGGATTTTCCATCCAAAGACCTGGAGAGTGGACACTCTCTCTTTCAGTTTGACATCAATGACAGTTTGCCTTCCCACCTGTTCCTCTGCTGCCCAAAGTTCTATTGAAAACCAGAGCAGACAGACCAAAGATGATTCTCATTGCTCCGGACTGGCCAAGACAACACTGGTACCCACTCCTGAGGAGCCGGACGCATTCCCCACCATGGACCTTGCCTCTCATGCCTCCTCTTCTGACTCAGCACAGCTTCAAAACTCTTCACAGCCAGCTAAAAATACTCAATCTAGCCGCATGGAAGATTCCTTAGCATCACAACAGACCCTACTCTCCAAGGAGGTGCAGGAAGTCATTTTGGAGGCCAGAAGGCAGTCAACTAGAAAAGCTTACTCCGCAAAATGGAAACTGTTTTGTGTCTGGAATGAGAAAAAGGGCCAGGATCCTGGAAAACTGAATTTACCTCATAGTACAGTATTTAGCTGAGCTGCTAAGCAATGGACTTTCATTCTCCTTCATCAAAATCCATGCCTCAGTCATTTCTACAGAATACAGCACTGATCCACCCCTATTCTCTCACCCTCTCAAGACCGTTCCTCAGAGGTTCTAAGAATCTAAGACCCCCCCAAGAAAACAACCAATACCTGCTTGGGATCTCAATTTCATTCTGGAAAAACTGACCTTGCCTCCCTTTAAGCCAGCTGCTTCATCAGATTTGCAATATTTGTCCTGGAAAACCGCTTTCCTTCTGGCTATTACCTCAGCTCGTAGAGTTTCAGAACTACAAGCTCTCATGGCTGTGCAGCCTTTTATCATCTTCCATCAGGACAGTTTCCTTACGAACCAACCCGTCCTTTATGCCTAAAGTGGTATCCAGGGTAGCTTTGAATCAGGCCATGCACTTACCTACCTTTTATCCTAATCCTCAAAACAAAGGGGAGAGATTACTACACTACTTGGACATCCACAGACAACTACGTTATCTGGACAGAACGAAGCCTTTCAAAAAATCAGAACAGCTCTGTGTCCTATGCTGTAGGAGCTCAAGGAAAGCCAATTTCGAAACAGTCAGTCTCAAAATGGATAGCCCACTGCATACGCTTTTGCTATTCTTTTCATGGCAAAACTGTACCTACAGGCATCAGATCTCACTCCACAAGGGCCACAGCTACCTGTGCAGCGTTCCTAAGAGGAGTTCCTACCAAAGATATTTTGGAAGCAGCCACTTGGAGTTCTGTACATACCTTCTCCAAGCACTACCACCTACCATTATACTCCAAAACTAGAGCAGGATTTGCCACTGCATTTTTGCAGGGCGTCCTGGCTCCTCTTAGTTCCACCTAGTGCCTACCACCCCTTTCTTAGCTTTGGGATTCTACCCATCTGTTATGACTGCAGCTGTATGCACGATGAACATAGTACAGTTTTGTACTTACCATAAATGTAGATGTTAGAGTGCTAATACAGCTGCAGTCCAGGTTTCCCTCCCTCCTTCCCCTCTTGGGACAGGCCTATTGGCTAACACATCCTCATACAACCTGATTGGGGTATTCATTTATGGTGCATTTGCTTGCAACTACTGTATTTTGATCATATTGCACTGCTTTATTACACAAATTTATGTATTTCCTTCCTTCTGGGGGCACCGGACATCTGGGGCAAGAAAATCTGAAGAAAATGGTGTCGGCTGGTTCCTTTATACCCTTGTTGTACTGACATCAGGGAAGAAGAGACTACACCCGATGCCGGACCTAGACTTTGGAATTCTGCCGACCGATGACCCGCCTGACGGCAGGAGAACCCATCTGTTATGAATGCAGCTGTATTAGCACTCTAACATCTACACTTATGGTAGATACAAAACTGTACTTTCTGGTCCAGCCTTCTCTGGAGCTTGGAGGATCTGCGTAGGTTTGGTGGTCCTGGCAGGGTCTGTTTCTTCCTCCCTTGTGGTTTTGTCCATGGAGGAGGAGGGGGCTTCGTCCAGTACCTCCGCCTTCTGAGTGGGGGAAAGCTCTCTTCTTCCAAAGTAACATTCCCTGCTCAGTAAGTTTCATCCCAAACTCAGATTTTTAGCGGACCCTCTCCTCTTCCTGGTCAGCCTGTTTGACCTAGCCTCCAGGGTGGTAGTTGCCCTCATTCGAGGCAGCTGCCTTTTCAGTATCTTTTCCTGAGCCTCCTGTGGAGGAAGTTCCTCTGAAAAGAATATGTAAGAGGAAATATCTTGTCTCCCCGATGGATTCTCAGAGAACATGGATATGAATGAAGGGGCTGGGTCGCTAAGGTCACTGCCCGATGTCTCCTTTGGAGACCTCCTGGAGATTCTTGAGGCCAAGGTGGTTCTGCCCAGCCGCCATCCTTGGAGGAAGCAGTATTTCTGGAGGCTGTTGGTATGGGCCCATCTACCTCTTAGGTGCCCCTCATCCAACTGACCCCTTGATCAATCTAATTGGCAGCTGGGCTTGGAAAGAACCCGATACAGTAGAGCGAGTGCCCAAGAGAGCTGATACGGTTTTTAGTCCCTGTTCCGACAAGCCTTTTGTTCTATGGCAGCTCTGGCTGATGCGATTGGAGTAGCTACTACCACCAAGAAATAGCTGGCAGAACATAGTTCATCTGTCCATCCTTCCAGTCGCTATTAGAGAACAATTGACTGATTCAGAAAGCGGGTGTTTGCATTGGCTTTGTTCTTCGTGTTTCACTGTTGCAGTTATTACACTTGGGTTATCCTGCTGGCAGGCTACCCTAAGTCTGCCTGAATTCCAAAGTCTTGGTCCGGCGTTGGTTGCTGTCGCCTCTACGATGACATCAGAGCGCCAGGGGGTATAAATGATGCAGTCTTTCTTGACTAGTGGTGCCCTAAGTAGAAGCAGTTCGCAAGTGCCGGTCGTCAGACTCCTGAGATTTTCATGTTCGAATTTCTGATCTGAAGTCTTCATTAAAGCGAAGTACCCCATTAGGGAAACTTTTTTTCTTGCTCCAGACTGATGTCAGAAAAAGTTAATTTTATTTCTTGTGGGAAGCAAATACCTCATAAGGACTTTAATTCTTACTGTATTCCTTGCCTAGGCCCTGACCACGACGTTGCTAGTTGTCTGTTCATCGTGCATACAGCTGCAGTCATAACAGATGGGATGTCCTTCAAGGATGCATCTGCAGTCATCACATATGGGTTGTCCTGCCTCAGGCAGCCCTTCGGTCGGCTGGATTCCAAAGTCTGGGTCCGGCGTCGGCTGATGTCGCCCCTTCCCCGACGTCATAGCGTCTGGGGTATAAAAGCGCCAGCCGACGCCATCTTCCTCAGTCTTTCTTGCCACGGTGCCCGAAGCAGAAGCAGTTCGCAAGTTCCGGTCGGCCAGCTCCTGTAATTCAGCTATCCGAATACTTCAAAAGCTAAGTACCCCCGTTGGGGACTCTTTCTTTCCTCAGCCGATATCAGATAAAGTTAATAATTGTTTAACTTGTGGGAAAGAAATACCTCATAAGGTTTCCACTCTTACCGTCTTCCCTGCTTAGGCCCAGACCACGACGTCTCTGCTTGTTCAGCCTGCGCTTCCTTCAACCGACACACTCTTAGACGTCGGTCGGACTTCGCAGAAGAGTTTTTTGGGGCTAGCTTTTCATATAAAATGCCGTCGGAAACCCCGACTTCACATTTAACTAAGAAACGGAAAGACAAGGACCGACAAACGCGGCCCGTGGTTTCGGCTGAAACCGCGGCTAGGCCTACTGCTAGTGTCTCTGTCTCGGCTGATAGAGTCCTTGGATCTTCCGAACCCTGAAACAGTACAACCGACTGCCTCTGCCCCGGAGGCTCCTACCGAGTCCGTTACAGAATTGCCTTCAGAAACCGGTGTATTGGAATCTTCCGACACCATTCCTTTAGACAAAGCTACACCAGCACGTGGTGCAGCCAGGCCTCTTGCATCCATGTCCATTAAGGCCTTCACCAGGGCTAAAGCTGCTAAACACACTAAAGCCATGCCTCCCAGGGTTATTCCTCAGGGACCCTCTTCTAGTTCACAGATTCTAACCTTAGCAGAGGACCTTATCTCTTTAATCAGGGGCTCTCAGCCCCATCCGGACAGGGGCTCCCAACCTCCTCTAGACAAAAGGCCCAGGGTAGATCCCCTGATCCCCTTTTCTCTGATGAGGCCTCTGAGGGCTCGGATCACTCGGACTACCAGGAGGAGGCTTATTCGGCCTACGAGGATTCTGATGCAGAGGAATCTATCCCCTCAGCCTCCCCTCCTGAAGAGCTTTCCTTTGGGGAGACCCTTCATTCTATGAGAGCATTTCAAATGGCAGGGCCAGGAATATTCTGACTCCAGGAAAAGACTAAGAGCTTTTCTTCATTTACCTCAGCATAGACCTTTGGCTATTCCTCCTGTTTTAAGTGTCATTGATGTGTATTCTGATTCTAGTATGACCCCTGATACTCTGCCTCCGGCCCCTGTTAAGCCCGATAGGTATTACAGGGTCCCGGATACACAATTTTCTTTACAAGGCCCACTCTGCTGATCCTGAAACTATTTCTCAGGGCCCTAAAGGGGTTGCAGCTGTTACTACTAGGAACCCACTCCCCTCTGCAAAGGAGTCCAGGGCATTAGAAAGATGGGGTAAAAAAGTGTATACTTCTGCCACTCTTGCTGTGAGGGCATTAAATTGTCAATTTCATATGATACAGTACCAAGAGTATTTGTTAGAAGAAATGCATAAGAAACTGTCTTCTACTGAACCCCTTGACCGTAAATCCCTTCAGGATCTGGTACATAACTCCCAGCAGGTTAGCAACCATTTTTTGCAGCGTGGTTATGATGCATTGGAAGCTTCATGTAGGTCAGCAATGGCAGGTGTCATACGTAGGCATGCTTGGCTGAAGGAACAATCTCTGCCAGACCATGTTAAAGCTAAGCTTTTGGATGCTCCATTGGAAAAGCAAAAGTTATTTGGTTCCACTGCTCAAGTCCTAAAGAAATTTGAGGAAAAGGCAAAATCTGTACAAACAGTTAAGGATTTTCTTCAAGTTCAACCGCCTCGATTCAGCAGAAATTGGCCTTCCAAGAATTGGTCCTTTCCGGACACGGAAATGTTTCAAATGGGCAGGAACAGGCGTGCCAGCGGTAGAGGGCAAGCTAGGGGCTCCTACAGAGGCAGTCAATGGCAACCTCCAATCCAGACAAAAGCAGTTCAGGACCAACTGCTGTACAAGGACAAACTCAATGACTTTGCTTTGATTTCGCCAACCAGGGCTCAGTTAGAAGCACCTTTGGGCGGAAAGCCTTCTTTATTCGCCAAAAAATTGGCACAACATTACAAGAGACAAATGGACACTCCAAATAATAGACAACGGATACAGGTTCCATTTCCACACATTGCCAAAAAAAGGCATGCCTGGTCTGCCACCAAATCAAAGGGCAGAGGCTTTGAAAGAAATCTCAAACTTACTACAAATGAAAGCCATAGAAAAAGTTCCTCTTTCAGAACAAGGCCAAGGATTTTACTCCAGACTATTCCTTGTTCCAAGAAAAGAACATCAATGGAGACCAATTCTCGACTTGTCCGCACTGAGTACTTATCTCATAGTGCCAAAATTCAAAATGCTGACTCTACAGCAACTCCTTCCCATGCTGGGCAAGGGGTCTTGGCTGGTGACTCTAGACCTCAAGGAGGCATACCTGCATGTCCCTATCAGACAAAGTTGCAGAAGACACCTCAGATTTCTTGCAGGGTCAGAGCATTATCAATTCTCAGCATTGCCTTTTGGCTTATCTACTGCGCCCAGAGTATTCACGAAATGCCTGGCATCAGTAATAGCACACTGCAGACTTCAGGGGATTCAAATATTCCCATATCTGGATGACTGCCTTGTACAAGCGGACAGCCAACAAACTTTGGTAAAGGACTTAAATTATGCCATCAATCTTCTGCAGGCCTTGGGATATACAGTCAACATGCACAAATCAAGACTTGTTCCATCCCAAAGAATAACCTTTCTGGGTGCGGATCTAGATACAACCACCCAAATGGCTTATCTCACAGAAGAAAAACAGACAACTACCGGATTACTTCAAAAGTCTGACAAGACAAACTCAGCTGACTGCAAGGAAAATCCTGCAGGCCCTGGGTTACATGGCATCCTGTATTCTTTTGATTCCACAAGCAAGGCTACATATGAGAAAGCTACAGTGGTACCCAAGGAGTTTATGGTCTCAGCACAGTCACAGTTTAGAAACTTTAATCCCACTCATTCCATGCCTTCAAAAGGAATTTCTGTGGTCGGCTCAGGCCAGCCAGTCCAACAGGGGGTTGCCCTTCACAAAGCCAAAAACCTCCCAAACTATAACAACGGACGCTTCAGACCTATGTTGGGGAGCGCACATGGAGGGCAGAGGTATCCAAGGACAGTGGTCACGAAAGGAGCTACGCATGCACATAAATCAAAAAGAAATGCTAGCAGTGACACATGCAATCGAGGCCTTCAAACTCTTTCTGCATCAAGGCCAAGGTCATCAACTGAAGAAATTCTGCTCAAGGACATACCACCCACAAGTGTAGAAAGTGGACGCCCTCTCTTTCAGCTGGAGAAATCTAACAGTGTATGCATTTCCACCTATTCCACTAATGACCAAGGTGCTACTGAAGATCAGGACAGAACGGCCAAAAGTGATTCTGATAGCTCCGGACTGGCCAAGACAGCACTGGTACCCACTGCTATGGAGCATGTCACGTACGAAACCATGGCCTCTGCCTCTATGGCCACTTCTACTGACACAGCACAGATACAAAACTCTACATTCCAACCTGAAAACCTTGCAACTGACAGCCTGGAGAATACCTTGACTCCTCCTCAGGATAAGCTATCCCAGAGAGTGAAGGATATTATTATGGAAGCTCGCCGCCCTTCCACAAGAAAGGCATATTCAGCAAAATGGAAAAGATTTCTCATTTGGAACACCACAAAGGGCCTAGATGCAACAGTGATGAGCATGGCACATATCCTGGAATATTTGGCAGAAATGTTCCACAGTGGTTTGTCTTACTCTTCTATTAAAATTCATGCTTCAGCAATTTCAGCAGAGTACAGTACTGATCCACCTGTCTTCTCTCATCCTCTCCTAAGACAGTTTCTAAGAGGAATCAAAAACATCAAACCCCCTCTGAAACCACCTCTACCTGCTTGGGACCTTAACTTTGTGTTGGAAAAACTAACACTCCCTCCATTTGAACCAGCAGCATCTGCAGATCTACAGTACCTTTCATGGAAGACTGCCTTCCTTCTGGCCATAACCTCAGCAAGAAGAGTTTAGGAGTTGCAGGCCCTGATGGCAGTACAGCCATTTATTATTTTTCATCAGGACAGAGTTTCATTGAGAACTAATCCCACATTTATGCCAAAGGTGGTATCCAGGGTTTCATTAAATCAAGCCATTCACCTGCCTACCTTCACAAATCCACAAAACAAAGGGGAGAAACTGCTGCACACCCTGGACATATATATATATATATATATCTGGGGCAAGAAAAACTGAGGAAGGTGGCGTTGGCTGACGCTTTTATACCCCAGACGTTATGACGTCAGGGAAGGGGCGACATCAGCCGACGCCGGACCCAGACTTTGGAATCCGGCCGACCGAAGGGCTGCTTGAGGCAGGACAACCCATATGTGATGACTGCAGATGCATACCTATCGGACATCTACATTTATGGTAGGTACAAAACTGTACTTTTTCCTGCCGTCAGGTGGGTTCTGTCGGCCGAATTCCAAAGTCTAGGTCCAGCGTCGGTTGTCGTCGCTTCTTCCCTGACGTCAGTGCGACAGGGGTATAAAAGAACTAGCCGATGCCATTTTCTTCAGTCTTTCTTGCTGCGCGGTGCTGTTTTTTGATTCTATTGCATTGCATTATTACATAAATTTATATATTGCCTTCCTTCTGGGGGGGGCACCTGACATCTGGGGCCAGACAAACTGAAGAAAATGGCGTCTGCTAGTTCTTTTATACCCCTGTCGCATTGACGTCAGGGAAGAAGTGACGACAACCGACGCCGGACCTAGACTTCGAAATTCTGCCGACCGAGGACCTGCCTGACGGCAGGATAACCCATCTGTTATGACTGCAGCTGTATTAGCACTCTAACATCTACATTTATGGTAGGTACAAAACTGTACTTTTTGTGCTAGATTTAACCAACGCACTATTAACCGTCTGTACGATTTTGCATTACACAATTTTGGCATTAGATTTAATTATACGATGTCAGATAGCCATCAGACTACCAGAATTTGCAAGAAACGCAAAGAAAAGGACAGGCATCCGAGGTCCAAAACCGACTAGGCTTCTTCTAAGCTAGTCACTGGTTCTCAGTGAAGTACCTTCGCAGCCCCTGACTCCCGCTACTTTAGACCCGCAGGCCGCTACAGACTCCCACGTGGAGTTGACTAGGCCGCTGGAAGCTCAAGGTATTGGACCTTCGGAGACTATTCCCTTGGATTGGTCCGGAGCCGCTGAGCAGGCATCTGCTTCTGAGGGTGTTTTCAGACGTACTCAATTATACATTAAAACAACTTCAGCTTCAAAGGCAAAGAGTAAAGCACGTTTAAAGACAAAGAAACAAGTACAACAGCCTCATGGACAGGCCTCCATGCCCAAAAAACAGATGCTTAAAATGGCACAAGTCAATTACTTTGATAATTGGTTCCCACCCCCCACCTGATAAAAGGCCTAGGCAAGAGACAGAATGTGAATCTTCAGATCAGGTTTCCATTTCATCTGATTCCTCTTCTGGTCAGGAATACTCTCTTCCTCCCTATGAGGATTCTGATGCTGAAGAATCTATCCCTTCAGCCTCTCCTCCTGAGGATTACTCTTTTGGGGAAACCTTGCATACCATGAGGGAGCATTTCCACTGGGAGAGCCAGGATTTTTCAGAATCTAAGAAAAGGCTCAGACTTCCTTTTACTACCACAACACAGGCCCCTAGCTATTCCACCTGTTAGACACTGTAGATGTATTTTCAGATTCTAATCTGACCCCTGACTCCTTACCTCCAGCTCCTGTTAAGCCAGACTGGTACTACAGGGTTCCTGACTCTAAGTTCCTTTTCAAAAACCCTGCTGCTGACCCAGAAACCATCTCTCAGGGTCCCAAAGGGGTCAAGGCTTCCGCTGAAAAAAAACCTGCCCCCTCAGACAGGGATTCTAGGGCATTGGACAGATGGGAAAAAAATTTACACTTCTGCTACCTTGGCTGTAAGGACCTTAAACTGTCAGTTTCATATGCCTAAATATCAGCAATATATTATGTCACTGCTTAAACAGAAAATGTTGATAAATTCTGAATGTGCAGAAAACAAAGAAATGCAGGATTTATTGCATGCAGCTGAACAAATTGGAAAGCATACTTTGAATGTGGTTTTGTTTCTTTGGAGGTCTCCTGCAGAGCCGCTTTTATGGGTTCTGTCATCAGGAGGCATGCTTGATTAAAGGAACAAAATCTGCCTGATCATGTCAAAGCAAAATTATTAGATGCTCCATTACAGCATGATACCTTGTTTGGTGTTAAAGCAGAAAAGGTGTTAAAGAAAATGGAGGATAAAGCTAAATTAATGCAAATGGTTAAGGATTTCTTACAGGTACAGCCTCCTAGATTTAGGAGACACTTGCCTACAAAGAATTGGTCCTTTCCAGTGTCAGACAGACCACAAAGGGGCAGATTCAGATGCCCAAGAGGTAGATCACAGCCCCAAGGTTCGTACATATCTAAACAATAGGGTGCTTCTACTTCCAAAAGTGGAGAAGACAAATCACAGCCATACAGGAAACAGTCCCACTGACTTCCCTCTGCCTGCACCAAGCATTTACTTTGTCAGCACCTTTAGAGGGAAAAATAGAATTTTTTTCTCAAAATTGACACACCATAACCAGGACAAATGGGTCCTAGACAGTGTCACAAGGCTTCAAGTTTCACTTCCATATTCACAATAAGATGTCCTGTTCGATTCTCAGCTAGAGCGTCTTCTGTGTGGAGACATGTATGAATGGGCATACCTTCGTTGAAGGTTGTGCGTCAGGGCGGCAACTCGGCACGTAAAAATCTACTACCAATCATTAGCAGACCGGAGTTCCACTGTGGCAACCCCTAACCGGGAAAAGCCGAAAGATACAACAACCCTGCCAAGGACATACGGTTGGCCAGACATGCCAAAACATCAATGGGCAGAGGCACAAAAGCAAGTCTCATCCCTCATGGACATGAAGGCCATTCAACAAGTACCAGAGCAAGAGCAGGGACAAGGATTTTATTCAAGACTTTTCTTGGTACCAAGAAAGGACCAGACTTGGAGACCAATACTGGGACCTATCTATTCTAAACACATATCTGGATATACCAAAATTCAAAATGCTGACTCTACAGCAACTTCTGCCCATGCTGGGCAAGAAGGCTTGGCTTGTGACTTTAGACCTAAGAGGCATGCCTGCATGTCCCAATCAGACAAACATGCAGAAGATACCTCAGATTCAAAGCTGGCTCAATGCACTACCAATTCTCTGCACTGCCCTTTGGTTTATCTACTGCGCCCAGGGTCTTCACAAACTGCTTGGCACCAGTAATTGCATTTTGCAGACCGATGAATACAAATATACCCTTACTTGGACTGCCTCATTCAAGCAGAGAACAAGGACTTTCTACTACAGCATCTGGCGTTTGTAAAGAGATTTCTAACAGGCCTAGGGTACACAGTCAACGAAAAGAAATCAAAACTAGTACCCTCTCGAGAGATATTCCTGGGTGCAAGCTTAAATACAACTGCCCAGATGGCTTCTCACGCCAGACAGACAACAGACTACCTATTTCAACCTGTTGGCAACAAAGACCCAGTTATCTGAAAGAAAAATTCTGCAGGCTTTGGGCTTTATGGCATCCTGCCTTCTACTAATTCCTTATGCGGAAACTTCAATGGTACCTAAAAAGTGTTTGGACTCAATATTGCCACAGCCTGGAAACGATTACCCTCATTCCCTGCCTACAACAGGAGTTTCGATGGTGGGCGAAGGCTTTGTCACCAGAACAAGGGACAGCCATTCAATTCACCCCCAGCCAGGCAGACATTAACAACGGATGCATCAGATTATGCCTGGGGTCCCACTTGGCAGGAAGATTTATTCAAGGCACATGGTCCGCAAACCAAATACATCTACATATCAATCAAAAAGAGATGCTAGCTGTTCAGAATGCCCTGATGGTCTTCAAGGACCTACTTCATCCAGGAGAACTACTGATAGACCGACAACACCATGGTCAAGTGGTATATAAACAAGCAGGGAGGCACTCATTCTTACCCCCTTTGCAGGCTAGCCATGACTTTGTGGGACACAGCATTGACTTGCCAAGTACATCTGCAGGCACAATTCCTGACAGGAAAGGTTAATACTCTGGCAGACGAACTAAGCAGAAACCTCATGGATCCCCACGAGTGGAAATTGGATCCACAAGTCTTTATCATGACAACAAGGAAATGGGGATGCCCGGATATAGATCTATTTGCCTCTCTTCTCAATTACCAACTAAAAAGATTCTGCACAAGGACTTATCACAGACAAGCATGGAAAGTGGATGCCCTATCTTTCAGCTGGAAAAGCTTAGCTGTATATGCCTTTACTCCATTGCCTCTCTTCCCCAAGGTACTCCTGAAGGTCAGACAAAAGAAGCCAAAGATGATAGTGATTGCCCCAGACTGGCCCCGCCAGTACTGGTATCCAATCCTAAGGATCTTGTCTCAATGCCCGGCTTGGACCTTGCCTCAGATACCTAGTCTATCCCAACGAAACAATCAGATCCTGCACAACCAACTAAAGAAATCTGGCAGCATGGCAGATAATGTAGTCATACAAAATGCACCTCTCACTGAAGCTGTGATGGATGTCATTTTGGAGGCCAGAAGGCCTAGTACCAGAAAATCTTACGCTGGAAAGTGGAAGAGATTCTGTGCTTGGAACCAGGCACAAGGAATTGACACAGCTGTACAAAATATTCCTCAGATTTTACAATACTCAACTGAGATGCTGGACAAAGGCCTATCCTCATCAATTAAAATTCTTGCCTCTGCCATTTTGGCTCATTACAATACAGAGCCATTAATCTTCTCTCAACCATTAAGGCAGTACCTCAGAGGAGCCAAAAACTCAATCACCAATACCTGCATGGGACCTCAGTTATGTCTTGGAAAAACTCACCCTGCCTCCTTTTGAGTCAGCCGCTACAGCTGATATAAAGTTTTTATCTTGGAAAACCGCTATGCTCCTAGCAATAACCTCTGCAATACGAGTCTCAGAGCTACAGGCACTCATGGCTGTGGAACCTTTTTGTCATTTTTTATCCAGACAGGGTTTCTCTGAGGACAAACCCGACATTTACGCCTAAGGTAGTGTCCAGTGTGTGGCCCTTTACCAAGCTTTTCATCTGCCTACTTTTTATCCAAACCCGCAGAATAAGGAGGAGAGAATTCTGTATTCTTTGGACATATACAGACAGCTACGCCACCGCTTGAACAGAACCAAAGCATTCAGAAAGAACTACTAGTGGCATATGCTGCAGGATCACAAGGAAAGGCTATCTCAAAGCAGACTTTCAAAGTGCATAGGCCACTGCATTTGTTTTTTCTATTCACAACATGGCAAGCCAGTGCCTAAGGGCATTAGGCCACATTAAACCAGCGCAGCAGCCACTTCAGCAGCCTTCCTCAGGGGAGTACCAACCAAAGACATTTTAGAGGCTGCTACCTGGAGTTCAGTGCACACCTTTACAAAGCACCGTCATTTACCACTATACTCTAAATCTAGGGCAGGCTTTGCCACTGCAGTTCTGCAGGGCTTCATAGCCACTCCGAAGGCTATTTAGCTCCAGCCTCCCAACCATAGCTTTGGGATTCAACCCAAGTGTAATGACTGCAACAGTGAAACACGAACATAGTGCAGATGTTCATCGTGTTTCACTGTTGTAGTCCTTGCTCTTGAGTTGTCCTCCTGGCAGGCTACCCGCAGTCGGCCAAAATTCCAAAGTCTAGGTCCGGTGTCTGCTGCTGTCGCCTCCTCTCTGACGTTAGTGCGCCAGGGATATAAAAGATGCAGCCAATGCAATTTTCTTCAGTTTTTCTTGCCGCGCGGTGCACGACGCAAAAGCAGTTCGCAAGTGCCGGTCGGCCGACTCCTGAGATTATCACAGACTAATTTCACATCCAAAGTCTTCATTAAAACTAAGTAACCCGTTGAGGAAACTTTTTTCTTGCTCCAGACCGATGTCAGAAAAAGTTAACAATTGTATTTCTTGTGGGAAGCAAATACCTCATAAGGATTTTCATTCTTACTGTATTTCTTGCCTAGGCCCTGATAACGTTGCTAGCTGTCAGTTTTGTGCTAGATTCAACCAACGTATTATTGCGCCTCTGTTTGATTTTGCTTTTCGTTACTTTGGCCGAAAATTCAATTATATAATGCCATCGGAACAGCCGACCGGAGTTTCTAAAAAACGCAGGGAAAAAGAGGACAGGCATCAGAGATCCAAAACGACCACGAGGCTTCAGCTAAGCCTGACGCCGGTTCTTAGTGAGGTGCTTTCACAGCCCCTGATGCCCGCTACTTCAGAGCCACAGGCTGCTGACGACTCCCACGTTGAGCCAGCTAGGCGTGTGGATACTCAAGGTATTGGACACTCTTGAAGTCATTCCCTCAGATGGGTCCGGAGCCGCTGAGCAGGCACCGGCTTCTGAGGGTTTTTCAGACCTACACAGCTATATGTAAAGCCTACTTCAGCTTCTAAAACTAAGACTAAGGCAGCTTTAAAGACAAACAAGAACAGCATTTTCCAGGACAAACTTCCATGCCTAAAAAACAGATGCTCAAAATGGCCGAAGACTTTACTACCTTGATCAGGGGTTCCCATCCCTTTCCTAAGAGGCCTAGGCAAGAGACAGACTATGACTCTTCAGATCAGGTTTCCATTTCCTCCGACTCCTCTTTTGTACGGGAATACTCTCTTCCTCCCTATGAGGATTCTGATGCTGAAGAATCCATTCCTTCAGCCTCTCCTCCTGAAGATTATTCTTTTGGGGAAACCCTGCATGCCATGAGGGAGCACTTACACTGGGAGAGCCAAGATTACTCAGAATCAAAGAAAAGGCTTGGAGAATTTCTTGTACTTCCTCGGCACAGACCTCTTGCTATTCCCCCTGTGCTAGACATTGTAGAAAATGTATTTCTGGAGTCCAGCCTATCTCCAGACTCCTTACCTCCAGCTCCTGTTAAACCAGACAGATAGTACAGGGTTCCAGATTCACATAAATTTCTTTATAAAAACCCTACTGCTGACCCAGAAACTATTTTTCAGGGTCCCAAAGGGGTTAAGGCCGCTACTGCAAAAAACCCTTTCCCTTTTGACAGGGATTCAAGGGCAGTAGACAGATGGGGTGGAAAAAGGTTTACACTTATGCTACTTTGGCCGTGAGGGCTTTAAATTGTCAGATGTTAAGTTGTCAATCTCGCCTTCATTCTTGCTGGATGGGTTCGGAGCCGATCCTCGGCTCCGACTCGGCACTTGCTTTAGCTTGAGAACTCCTTTTACCAGCTCGAGGCAACCCTATATCCCATGATGCAAGGCGGAACTACCCCAGATCTCGTTTGCCACTTAGCGAAAGAGGTCTCTTTTACCAGCAGAGGTAAGTGAATTTCTTGTTAAAGAAAAGCTTAGTTAGGGTTTTATTTCTCCTTGTATCCTCATTTATAGTCTGTAGTGAGTTACAGCCCACCCTATTCCCTTGTTTTTCAAACTTTATAATCTTGTTATAACCTTATTGAAAAGTTTTTAGTTGGGCCTAAACCCCATTGGTTAATCCCTTCCTGTGTGTTGTGTGTTAGGGGATTAATTTGTGTTTGTTGGGGTTTGTGTGTGTTACTTCCTCCTAGTTATGTCTAGGGAAGGCAAGGTCTCAGGCTTCAAGAAGTGTGACTCGTGCTGTCAGAAAATGTCTCTGACAGACGGTCACACTTGTGTTTATTGCCTGGGGCCTTTGCACCTGCAGGACTCCTGTGCTTTGTCTCACTCTTTTAGCCAGCGAGTCCTGCAGGAAAGGAGGAATAAGCTTATCCTCCGGGGCTTACTTAAGCCAGAAGGTTCTCCCTCTAAAGCAGGGTCTGGGAAACCTAAGCCACCGAAGGCTCAGGCTTCAGCATCCAAGCCTCCTCCGGTGGCTCCGGCTCTGTCGGAGCCGAGATCGGCTCCGGCTGGAACCAATGTATCTACCTTAAAAGTAGTGGGTTCGGTGCCGGCTGGCTCCGATACCTTGTCTACTGTAGCCTTGTCTGCTCCGGCTGGAGCCGACACCTTATCCAGCATCGGAGCCGAGAAACCTTCGGCTCCATCTGGAGTTCAGGGGACTTCGGCTCCGATGGCTTCGTCCCGAAAGAGATCTCTGTCCCCTTCGTTACTGAGTATCCATGCTGCTCCGGGGTCTCCTCTTTTGTCGGAGCGGAGCCATCGGAGCCGATCTTCGAGATCTTCCAGGCTGTCTGACCAGGACTTGGAGAGGGTGGTAAGCAGGCTGTTGAAATCTCAGGCACTGGCCCAAATGCTCCATAGCCCGTCTCAACAGACTTCGGCTATAGCCTCACCCATTGAACTTCCTCCTCCGACTCCACACCAGAGTTCGGAGCCGGAGCTTCTCGGGACAGCGACTGTTTCGGTGCCGGAGCCGATACATCCTTCGGCTCTGTCGTCCTCTGCTCCGATCTCCTCCTTGATACCTTCCTTGGAGGGATCCGGTCGTCGGGTTTCCCTTGTCGGCTCCGAGGGGGCTAGTGGCATCGGACCCTTGTCCGACCCCGCTCTCCCTCTCAGGGCTTCGGCTTTGGTAAGCTCGGCGCCGACATCTGCCTTGGAGCCTTCCCTCTCAGTGGAGCCGGGAGTTCCTGTTTCCTCGGAGCGGGGATTTTCCGGCCTCCCGGGGAGGGGAGCCTTTGAGGTGATGAGGAGTGTCCTGGCCTCTGAGCCTGGTCAACGGTCCATCCCTCTAGCTCCTCCCTCATCAGTGCCTGTAGACGCCTCTTGCTCTCAGGCCCAGGGATCCATCGCCCCAGGTTTCCCCATTGGGAATTTCCTCCTCTTCCGAAGTTTCTCCTGATCCTGCAGGTGAACCCCCTCGGAAGAGGACGTGTAAGAGGAAACAGACTCCCCCGAGTCTACTACATCGGATACCGACTTAGATGAGTCGGAGGGTTCCCCACGATCTCCCTCTGAGGATGTCTCTTTTTCAGACATCCTTGAGCTCCTCAAACAGAGGGGGAATTGGCCAGCCATTGATCCCTCAGAGGATGAGTCGGTATACCTGGAGGCTTTTGGATCCCGACCCTCCACCTCCTGGGTGTCTCCGCCTTTCGACCCACTTATGCAGGTATTGGCTCGGAAGGCGTGGGCGGCTCCAGATTCTGTGGAACCTGTCCCCAGGAGACCATCCAAATTAATCACTGCCCCTACGGACAAACAGTTCCTTTCCAAGGGTGTCTCTGTGGATGCTATGGTGGTGGCGGCGGCCACTAAGAAGGAACTGGCGGATCCTTCAGTACCTGTCCATCCTCCTAACAAGGATTCTAGGACCATGGACAGGTATGGAAAGCGGATGTTTTCTTCAGCGACCTTTGCTATGCGTTCGCTGAACTACCTTTGTCACTTCACCAGGCTTCAACGAGATATTCTCAAGGAACTGGGTGAAGTAGTCCAGGATCCTTCTGCTGCTGGGGCTCAAGAAAAGATTGCCTCACAGCTTGCAATCCTGAATTCCATATCTAACTCCTCCATGCGGCTCATATCCTATGCGGCCGATGGAGCGAGCATGGCCGCAGGCACAGGAGTTGCTGACGCCAAGCCTGGATGCGGCTTTGTAATTTTGCGGACCCCTTTAAGGCGTCCTTCACTAATACCCCCTTTGATGGTTCGGCTTTGTTCGGACCTCAGGTGAAGGATACCTTGACCAGGTGTGAGCAGGACGGTAAAACTCTTTCTGCCGTTGGAGTCCAGTTTTCCACTCCTTCTAGACCATATCCCAAGGGTCAGAAGGGGGGGGGGAGATGTGGTTCCGTAAAGCCCAAGGAGCTACACCGGACACACGTGGTCAGTTTACCCCCAGAGGCAGAGGGGGTAACAATAATAGACGCCCTAGAGGCAGGGGGGGTCCTCAGAACCAGGGCAACAGGGAGTCTCTTCCTGAGAAGCCCTTTCAGCATCCCTGAGGTGTTGCCCGACTGTCCACCCTTGGAGGCAGTCGGGGGAAGGATTTCGCTGTACCCAGTAGCCTGGCAATCCCTATCTCAAGAGATGTGGGTACAGTCGATCATATCCGAGGGTTACAAAATCCCTTCAAAGGTTTCCGTACTCTACAATCCCTTCCAGACATCTCACCCGGTCAAAGGGATTTGGCAGAACAGGAGGTTTCAAAGCTCCTAGAAAAAGAGCCGTCCAGACTGTACCGCAGACCAGGTAGGATCCGCGTCTACTCTAGATTCTTTTGGTCCCCAAAAGGACGGGAGATTGGAGACCAATATTAGACCTGAGCAATCTAAACAGATTTGTCAAGAAGGCAAAATTCGGATGGTCACGCTTCAGTCCATTCTGCCCTTTCTGGGCAAGGACAACTGGATGTGCTCTATAGACCTTCAGGATGCGTACTATCACATAAAGATTCACAGACGCCCAGAAGGTTTCTCCGCTTGGCTAGGGACCAGTCATTACCAATTCAGAGCACTGCCCTTTGGCCTCACTTCAGCCCCCAGAGTGTTTACCAAATGCATGGCAGTGGTCACAGCTCATCTGAGACGTCAAGGATTCCAGGTGTTTCCCTACTTGGACGACTGGCTCCTCTCCACCACCACCAAGTGTCAGCTTCTTCAGTCCAGAGACTACACTCTACAGCTTTGCAGGAGTTTGGGAATTTCAGTAAATTTCGAAAAATCTTCTCTGCTGCCTTGCCAATCTATCACCTTTATAGGCGCAGAATTAAACACCGTCAAAATGTTAGCCAAACTAACAGATCAATGAATCCTGGACATCCAAAAATTCGTTCTGATTCTATTGCAGAGCAACAAGATCAAAGCCAGATTTATACTGAAGGTTCTAGGTCTTATGGCTGCGGCCATTGTTCTTCTACCACTGGCTCGCTTCCACATGCGTCTTCTGCAGTGGATGCTTTTCACACAGTGGTCGTACCACAGTCTTCCGATGAGGCACGAAATCTTAGTCACACAGTCGTGCAGAGCTCATCTAAATTGGTGGATATCTTCCCCTCTTCTTCATCAAGGCCGACCTTTTATTCCCCCTCCTCCAGTTGCCACAGTCACTACGGATGCCTCTCTGATCGGGTGGGGGGGGGCATTATCAGGGCAGGATGGTCCACGGGACGTGGCAACCCATAGAATACCATCTGCACATAAATGTCCTGGAGATGAGAGCAGTGCTTTTAACGTTGCAAGCCCTCAGCGACTTTCTTCCCACGGGGACTATTGCAGTACAAACGGACAACATGTCCGTGGTCTGGTACATCAAACAGGGCGGGACCAGGTCCTATCAGTTATGTCGAGAAGCTCTCAGACTTTGGCAATGGGCGATCTCCTCTCATCGGTTTCTGATAGCAACGCACATCCCCGGCAGGTCCAACCTATTGGCGGACAGGCTGAGCAGATCCATTCTGATGCCTCACGAGTGGTCTCTCAATCTGTAGTGGATCAGATATTTCTGAAGTGGGGCACTCCTTGTTGCGATCTTTTTGCTACTCCTCAAAACAACAAGTGCCCCGATTTCTTCACTCTCTTTCCCCTACCAGGCCAACCCCTGAGAGACTCTCTAACCCAGGATTGGCCCTGGGGACTTCTATACGCTTTTCCTCCCTTTCCCTTGATTCCACAAGTCATTCAGAAAGCCACCGTTTTGAGAGCCAAGTTAATCCTCATTGCCCCGTATTGGCCTCGACAAATTTGGTTTCCGTCTCTGCATCGTCACCTTCTGGTGCAGCCCTGGCATCTGGACCCAGTTCCGGATCTTTTGATCCACCAGTCGGGTCAGCAGCACCGGGCCATTCATTCTCTCAACCTCACTGCTTGGTTGCTCCACTTCCTTCCCTAGCCAGGCTACCGATGATTTCTGATTCTGTCAGAGACATCTTAGTGTCTTCTTTAAAGTCGTCCACTAGGACTGTTTATGCTAGAAAGTGGCAACGTTTTTCTATTTGGGCAAATTCCAAGAATATTGATCCCTTCACTGCTCCTGTACATTCTGTTTTAGATTTCCTGGCGGAGGTTTTTCATTCAGGATCCTCGTCATCTACAGTCAAAGTACAACTGGCTGCTATTTCCAAGTATCATGTTGGCTTGCATGACAATAACATTGTCTCATAGATTGTGCAAGGCCTTTCTAAGAGGAGTTTTTCTCCTAAAACCACCTATAAAGCATCCTCCTCCGCAATGGGATCTAAACTTAATGTTAGCATCCTTGATACTACCTCCTTTTGAACCGTCTGCTTCATGTTCTTTGAAGTTATTGACCTGGAAAACTATATTTTTACTGGCTGTCACTTCTGCAAGAAGGGTTTCCGAGATTCAAGCTCTCTGCATTCGTTCCCCTTATTTGGTTTTTCATAAGGACAGGGTATCATTAAGAACGAACCCTTCCTTTCTCCCCAAAGTTGTCTCAAACCAATATTAACCAATCTATAGATCTACCAGTCTTTTTCCCCAAACTATTCCGACAGAGCTGAACAGAAACTGCATTTTTTGGATGTCCATAGTCAGCTCAGGTACTATTTGCATAGAACTAAACAATTCAGAAAATCGGACCAATTATTTGTCTCCTATGCAGAAAACAGGATAGGTCTTCCAGTTTCTAAAGTGACCTTATCCAGATGGTTGACTTCCACCATTTCCTATGTGTACTCTCTGAGGCAAACAGCTATCTTCAAATCCAAAAGCACACTCAACCAGGAGTCTATCCACTTCTGCAGCCTTTCAGGATAGGCTACCTATTGATACCATTTGTGCAGCAGCTACTTGGGCCACGCCTCATACCTTTGTCTCTCATTACAAACTGGACTTGGCCTCCAGAGATAGGGCCAGTTTTGGTTCCACAGTTCTCAAGAGTCTGTCCCATTGAGCCACCCGGGATACAGGTGCTAGGGACGCGGTCCCATCCAGCAAGAATGAAGGCGAGATTGACAACTTAACATTTAGAAGTTATGTACCTACCATAACGTTCCATGTTAGTTGTCTTCTCGCCTTCTTGCTTAAGGCCCCTCCCTCCTTCCCCCTGGCCTGGACAGATCTTGAAAAGTTCCTATCAGGTTGTTTCCTCCTGAGCCTTCATATGGGGACTTCTGTTATGAATTTGTGTTCCTAATTATGTTAGGTTAGTCTTTAGCAGGGTAGGTTAGCTGCCAAACGAGATCTGAGGTAGTTTCGCCTTGCATCATGGGATATAGGGTTGCCTCGAGCTGGTAAAAGGAGTTCTCAAGCTAAAGCAAGTGCCGAGTCAGAGCCGAGGATCGGCTCCGAACCCATCCAGCAAGAAAGAAGGCGAGAGAAGACAACTAACATGGAACGTTATGGTAGGTACATAACTTCTAATTTCATATGATTAAATATTAGCAATACTTAATGTCATTAAAACAGAAAATTTTGGCCAGTTCTGATTGTGCAGAAAATAAGGAAATGTAGGATTTATTGCATGCAGCTGAAAAAGTGGGAAAGCATTCTTTGGTTTTGATTCTCTGGAGGCCTCCTGCAGGGCCGCAGTTACGGGTTCTGTCATTAGGAGGCATGCTTGGTTAAAGGAACAAAATCTGCCTGATCAGGTTAAAGCAAAATTATAAGATGCTCCATTACAGCATGATGCTTTATTTGGTGTTAAAGCAAAGGAGGTTTTGAAGAAAATGGAGGACAAAGCGAAATCTATACAAACAGTAAAGGAATTTTTACAAGTTCAGCCACCAAGATTTAACAGGAACTGGCCTACAAAGAATTGGTTCTTTCCAGTGTCAGACAGGCCACAAAGAGGCAGATACAGACGCCCCAGAGGCAGATCCCAGCCCCAGGGCTCATATAGGCTTAAACAGTGGGGCGCTTCTACCTCCAAAAGTGGAGACAAAGCACAACCATACAGGAAACAGTCCCAATGACTTGCCTTGCCTCTGCCAGCACCAAGCACTTATCTTGGAGCCCCCTTAGGGGGAAAACTAGGACTTTACTTTCAAAATTGGCAAATGATCACCCAGAACAAGTGGATATTGAATATTGTGTCCCAGTGCTACAGGTTTCACTTTCACACCCTGCCAAAGGCAAGAGGTGTGCCAAACCTGCCACACAATTAATGGGCAGAGGCACAAAAACAAGTTTCGTCCCTTATGAACATGAGGGCCATTCAGCAAGTACCACAACAAGAGCAGGGAACAAGGGTTTTACTCAAGACTTTTCTTGCTACCCAGAAAGGACAAAGCCTGGAGACCAATACTGGACCTGTTTTTTCTAAACACATTTTTGGACGTTCCAAAATTCAAAATGTTAACTCTGCAGCAGCTTCTGCCCATGCTGGGCAAGAAGGCTTTGCTTGTAACTTTGGATCTAAGAGGCATACCTGCATATCCCGATCAGACAATCTTGCAGAAGATACCTCAGGTTCATAGCTGGCTTGATGCACTACCAATTCTCTGCTCTGCCCTTTGGCTTATCTACTGTGCCCAGGGTCTTCACAAAATGCCTGGCACCAGTAATTGCATTTTGCAGACAGAGGAATTCAAATATATCCTTATTTGGACGACTGCCTTCTACAACAGAGAACAAGGACACTGTACTAAAGCATCTGGCATTCGTAAAAAGATTATTAATTTTCCTAGGGTACACAGTAAACTAAAAGAAATCAAAACTAGTACCTTCTCGAGATAATATTCCTGGGTGCAAGCCTAAATACAATTGCCCAGATGGCTTATCTCACGCCAGACAAAGGCTACTAACTTCTCACTTCAAAATGTTGGCAACAAAGGCCCAGTTATCTGCAAGAAAAATTCTGTAGGCTTTGGGCTTCATGGCATCCTGCTTTTTGCTAATTCCATATGCCAGACTGCATATGAGGAAACTTCCATGGTACCTAAAGTGTCTGGACTCAACATTGCCAAAGCCTGGAAGCATTAATTACCCTCATTCTTTGCCTGCAGCAGGAGCTTCGATGGTGGGCACATGCCTGTCGCCTCAACAAGGGACTGCCATTCACTCTACCCACGGCCAGGCAGTCAACAGATGCATCAGATTATGCCTGGGGGCACACATGGCAGGAAAATGTATTCAGGACACATGGTCCACAAGTCAAATGCATCTACATAATCAGAGAGATGCTAGCTGTTCAGAATGCCCTGACAGCTTTCAAGGATCTACTCCATCCAGGACAACTACTGATGAGGACGGACAGTACAACAGTCATGTGGTACATAAACATGCAGGGAGGCACACATTCCTACCCCCTATGCAGACAAGCCTTGACATTGTGGGACACAGCATTGACTTGTAAAGTACACCTGCCAGGAAAGAACAATACTCTGGCAGACTAACTAAGCAGAAACCTCACGGATCCCCATGAGTGGAAACTGGATCCACAAGTCTTCAGCATGATAAAGGAATGGGGATGCCCAGACATCTGTTTGCCTCCCCTCACAACTGCCAACTACAGAAATTCTGCACAAGGACTTACACAAGCAAGGATGGAAACTGGATGCTCTGTCATTCAGCTGGAAAAGTCCAACAATATATGCCTTTCCTCCTCTGCCTCTCCTTCCCAGGGTACTCCTAAAGGTCAGACAAGAGAACCCAAGAATGATTCTGATTGCCCCAGACTGGCCATGCCAGCACTGGTACCCAATCCTAAAAAGCTTGTCTCAAGGCCCAGCCTGGACATTGCCTCTAATTCCTCACTTACTGACCCAGCGAAACAATCAGATTCTGCACAGCCATCTCAGGACCCTAAATCTGGCAGCATGGCGGATAATGTAACCATTCAAAACCCTCCTCTCTCTAAAGCAGTGATGGGTGTTATTTTGGATGCCAGGAGGCCCAGTACCAGAAAATCTTATGCAGAAAAATGGAAAAGATTCTGTGCTTGGAACCAGGCACAAGGAATTGACACATCTGTTCCAAATATTCCTCAGATTTTGCATTACCTAACTGAGATGCTGGACAAGGGCCTATCCTTTTCATCAATTAAAATTCATGCTTCTGCCCTTTCAGCCCATTACAATATGGAACCTCCTAATGTTAAGTTGTCTATCTTGCCTTCATTCTTGCTGGATGGGTTCGGAGCCGATACTCTGCTCCGACTCGGCCAATACTAAAGCTCGAGAGCTAATTCCACCGGCTCGAGGCTCCCCTATATCCCACAATGCTAGGCGGTAACTACTCTGATCTCGTTTGCCACTTAGCTGACTAGGTACTTTTTCTACCGGCTCTGACAGGTTAGTGGAGTTATTTTCTAAAATAATCCTTTTAGACCTATTTTTTCTCCCCCTTAGTATAAAATTTAATTTTAATATTTTCCTAGAGTTAATCGGGTCCCCCTGAGTGTTTAATTGACCCTTTTATTCCCCTTTTACAAGTTAGGCCTTAGGCTTCTTCCCCTTCTTAGTCCTGTGTGTCTGGTTTTATATTTTTGTTTTAAGGTGTGCTTGTGTGTTTGTGTGTTTTTTATTAAACACTAATCTTACAATGTCTAAAGATTCAAAGATCTTGGGCTTCAAGAAGTGTGATTTGTGCTGTCAGAAAATGTCTCTGACAGATGGTCGCACTTGTGTGTATTGCCTGGGACCTTTGCACCTGCAGGACTCATGTGCTTTGTGTCATGGTTTCAGCCCTAGTGTCCTGCAGGAACGCAAAAATAAATTAATTTTGCGTGGCTTATTAAAGCCTGAAGGCCCCCCGGCCCAGTCTGTGTTGGGGAAGCCTTCTAAGACTTCGGACAGTTGGCTCCAGCTTCAGAGCCGTCCTCTGGAAGCATCAAAACTGCTTCGACATCGGCTCCGGCTGGAGCCGATGTTTCTAAGCCTCGTACTATTACCTTGGCTCCGGCTGGAGCCGAGGCTGATAAGACTCAGTTGGCTCCGATGCCTTTATCAGAGCAACCTTTAAGAAAAAGATCTAGGTCTCCCTCCATCGGCTCCGTTCACTCGGCACCAGGGTTCTCTCTTCTTTCAGAGCGGACCCATAGACCGCATTCCTCAGTCTTCCAGGCTATCTGACCACGATTTGCAAAGGGTAGTGAGTAGACTTCTCAAGTCTGAGGCGCTGGCCCAAATGCTTTATAGCCCGACTCATCAGTCAGTGGCTATTTGTCCCTCAGTGTTCCTCCTCCGATTCCTTTGAGCTCGGAGCCGGGGCTCATCGGAGCCATGACTGTAGGTGCGTCGGATCAGATACCTTCCCTTTCGGCTCCGTCGTCTGCTCTGATCTCCTCTTTGGAGGGTTCTTGGCACCGAGCTTCCCTTGTCGGCTCCGGGGGGGGGGGGCGAGTGGCATCGGACCCTTGTCCGACCCCGCTCTCCCTCTCTGTGCTTTGGCGCTGGTGAGTTGGGCTCCGACATCAGCCTCTGAGCCGTCCCTGTCAGTGCCGGGGGGGGGGGGGGGGGTCCTGGTCTCTTCGAAGCGGGGACTTCCGGCCTTGCCCGATAGGGGTGCCTTCGAGGTCATGCGGAGCGTGCTAGAACCAGAGTCTGCCCTACAGTCTGCTCCATCAGCCCCTCCATCATCGGTGCCTGCGGTGATTTCTACCCACACCCTTGCTTCAGACTGCAGAGAGCCAACTCCTCAAGTTTTCTCATTGGGAATTTCCTCCTCTTCCGAGGCCTCTCCTGACCCGGTAGGAGAACCCCCTAGGAAGAGGCAGTGCAAGAGGAAGCACATTGACTCCCCTGAGTCTATCACCTCTGACACTGACTTAGAGGAATCTGAAGGTTCCCCTCGATCACCCTCTGAGGATGTCTCCTTTGCTGACATCCTTGATCCTGAAACAGAGGGGGAACTGGCCAGCCCTTAACCCTTCAGAGGATGAGTCGGTGTACCTTTAGGCGTTCGGCTCTCACCCTTCTACATCCTGGGTGTCCCCTCCTTTTGACCCCCTTATGGAAGTGGTGGCAAGGAAGGCCTGGACGGCTCCTGATTAAGTGGAACCCACCCCGAGGAAGCAGTCTAAATTTATTACTGCCCCTTTAGATAAAGATTTTTTATCTAAAGGCGTCTCAGTCGATGCCATGGTGGTGGCCGCAGCCACTAAGGAGTTAGCCGATCCTTCGTTACCTGTCCATCCTCCTAATAAGGAATCTAGGACCATGGACAGGTACGGTAAGCGGATGTTTTCATCGGTGACCTTTTCAATGCGGTCGCTGAACTATTTGTCACTTCACTCGTCTCCAGAGAGATTTACTCAAGGATATGAGTGAAGAGGTAAAGGATCCAGCAGCTGAGGGGTTCAAAGACAGAATGAACTCCCAGTTGGCAACCCTGAAATCCATAGTTAACTCCTCCATGCGGTTCATCTCATATGCTGCGGATGGGGCGAGTAGAGCCACAGGCACAGGCGTTGCCCTACGACGTCACGCCTGGATGCGGCTGTGCAACTTTGCAGACCCTTTCAGGGCGTCCTTCAATTCCCCCTTTGATGGATCATCCTTGTTTGGTCTTCAGGTGAAGGATACATTGACTAGGTGCGAGGTGGAAGGTAAGACTCTCTCTGCCGTGAGATTCTGTTTTTCTACCCCTTCTAGGCCTTATCCCGAAGATCAGAGGGGAGGAAAGATGTGGTTCCGCAAAGAAACCCAGGGAGTATCATCTGACGCATAAGATCGATTCCCGTCTAGAGGCAGAAGGGGGAATAATAATAGACGCCGCCCTAGAGGCAGAGGAGGTCCGCAAAACCAGGGTAGCAGAGAAACTTTCTCTTAACCCTTTCAGCATCCCTGAGGTGCTGCCCGGCTGTCCACCTTCAGAGGCAGTCGGGGGAAGATTATCTCTGTACCCAAAAGCCTGGCTTTCCCTTAAACAAGACAAATGGGTACAGTCGATCATATCAGAGGATTACAAAATTCCCTTTATTCACATTCCATCCCAACCCAAAGGATCCCTTCCAGACGTTCCACCCAGTCTAAGGGAACAAGCAGCACTAGAAATTTCAAAGCTGCTATCAAAAAGAGATATCCAATCAGTCCCAGCAGACCAACAAGGATCCGGAATCTACTCCAAATTCTTTTTGGTACCAAAAAAAAACAGGGGACTGGAGACCCATTCTGGATCTCAGCAACTTAAACAAGTATGTCAGAAAAACAAAATTCCGGATGGTCACGCTACAGTCCATTCTACCCTTCTTGGGTCAGGACAATTGGATGTGCTCGATAGATCTTCAGGACGCGTACTACCATATAAAGATGAACAGACGCTCCAGGAGATTTCTCCGCTTCAGGCTGGGAGCCAGTCACTATCAATTCAGAGCCCTGCCCTTTGGTCTCACTACAGCCCCCCGAGTGTTTACCAAATGCATGGCAGTGGTCGCAACTCACTTGAGACGTCAAGGATTCCAGGTGTTTCCATATTTAGATGACTGGCTCCTTACTGCCACCACCAGACATCAACTACTTCTATCCAGAGACTTCACTATCCAAACTTGCCAAGCTCTAGGCATTTCAATAAAGTTTGAAAAATCTGCCTTGTCAATCTATTACCTTTATAGGTGCCACATTAAACACACTCAATCTTTCAGCCAGACTCTCAGAGCAGAGAGTGTCAGACATCCGCAAACAAATTTACCTTCTCTTACAAAGCAACAGTCAAAGCCAGACTAGTTTTGAAGGTATTAGGACTCATGGCAGCAGCTTATCCCCCTTCTCCCCTTAACTCGCTTCCACATGGGGATCCTCCAATGGATGCTGTTTACTCGATGGTCCTTCCAACAGCTCCCGATGTCCCACACCATATTGTTGACTCAATCATGCAAGAATCAATTGTCTTGGTGGATCACATCACCTCAGCTTCTCCAAGGAAGACCCTTCACCCCCCCCCCCCCCCCAGTCGCCACGTTGACAACAGATGCCTCCCTGATCGGGTGTGGGGGGCATTATTAGGGCAGGACAGTCCAGGGCACCTGGCAACCTTTCGAGTGCCACTTGCACATAAAATGTCTTGGAGATGAGAGCAGCTCTTTTAGCGTTGCAAGCCCTTCACGACTCTCTTCCCACAGGGACTATTGCAATTCAGACGGACAACATGTCTGTAGTGTGGTACATCAACAAACAAGGCGGAACCAGATCATACCCCTTATGTCGAGAGGCACTCTTGACTTTGGCAATGGGCTGTTTCTTCTCGGCGTTTTCTGGTAGCAACGCACATTCCCGGGAAATCCAATGTGATTGCAGACAAGTTGAGCGGGGCAATTCTCATGCCCCACGAGTGGTCTCTGAAGAAATCAGTACTGGGAGAAGTGTTCCAACGATGTGGCCAGCCTTGCTGCGATCTTTTTGCTACTCCCCAAAACAGCAAGTGTCACGACTTCTTCACTCTCTTCCCATTACCAGGCCATCCCACCAGAGACGCTCTAGTCCACGATTGGCCCCGGGGACTTCTTTATGCCTTTCCCCCCTTTCCACTGATAATTCAACTAATTCAGAAAGCCATCTCCTTGAGAGTGACAATGATCCTCATTGCCCCTTACTGGCCTCGACAGATATGGTTTCCGTTCCTTCATTGTTACCTTTTGGAGCAGCCTTGGCATCTGGACCCACTGCCAGATCTGTTGACCCACCAATCGGGCCAGCTGCACCAGTCTCTTCATTCTCTCAACCTCACAGCGTGGTTTCTCCGGTTCCGACCCTAGCCAGGCTTCCCTTAATATCTCGCTCGGTCCGAGATATCTTGATAGCCTCTCATAAGTCTTCTACCCGGAAGATTTATAATAGCAAATGGAAATGCTTCTTTTTTTGGGCAACATCAAAAAATATAGATCCCTTCACTGCACCCATCCAGTCTATTCTGGACTTTCTAGCAGAACTCTTTCATTTAGGCTCTTCTTAGTCTACCATTAGAGTTCAGTTGGCTGCTATATCTAATTATCATGTAGGTGTATCGGAGTGTAGCATCATGGCTCACAAGCTCTGCAAAGCCTTTTTAAGGGGTGTTTTTCTTCTCAAACCTTCAATCAAAGATCCCCCGCCTCAGTGGGACTTTAACTTGGTTCTGGCATCCTTAATCCTTCCACCTTTCGAACCAGCGGCTTCATGTTCCCTGAAGTTGCTTTCATGGAAGACACTTTTTCTAGTAGCCATAACTTCAGCGAGAAGGATATCTGAACTCCATGCTCTGTGCAGTCGCCCTCCTTACTTAGTGTTTCACAAAGGTAGGGTATCCCTCCGTACTAATCCTTCCTTTTTACTTAAGGTTTCCTCTCAAACAAACCTAAACCAAACAATTGATCTTCCTGTCTTTTTCCCTAACTATTCCAATAGGTCGGAACAAAAGCTACATTTTCTGGATGTTCACCGCCAACTTAGATATTATTTAGACAGAACTAAACAATTCAGGAAATCTGATCAGCTTTTTCTATCATATGCAGAAGGGAAATCGGGCCTTCCAGTTACTAAAGTTTCCCCTTTCTAAATGGCTCACCTCTACAATTACATTCATCTATGAGATCAGACATCAAAAACTACCTTCAAGACCTAGAGCTCATTCAACTAGGGCATTAGCTACATCCGTAGCTTTTCAGGACAGGCTGCCAATAGATTCCATTTGTGCAGCAGCCACTTGGGCTTCTCCTCATACCTTCATTTCACATTACAAATTGGACATGGTCTCCAGAAACCGTTCCAGCTTTGGTTCCACTGTTCTTTAGAGTCTGTTCCGATAGACCACCCGGGATAAGGTGTAAGGGACGCGGTCCCATCCAGCAAGAATGAAGGCGAGATGGTCAACTTAACATTAAGAAGTTATGTACCTACTATAACGTTCCATGTTAGTTGTCTTCTTCTCGCCTTCTTTCTTGCGTCCCACCCTCCTTCCCCCAAGCCTGGACAGACTGATAGGAATTCATTTTGTGATCTTACTCTGGAAGAGTTTCATTCCCACACGTTCTACCACCTTTATTTCCCTTTTGTTAGGTCTGGGATACCTTACACTCTGGTTTATATAGAGGTGGGTTACCCTTCTCCACACTATGGAGACTAGAATTGCTTGGTCTAGCTATCAAACGAGATCTGAGTAGTTACCGCCTAGCATTGTGGGATATAGGGGAGCCTCGAGACGGTGGAATTAGCTCTCGAGCTTTATTATTGGCAGAGTCAGAGCCGAGGATCGGCTCCGAACCCATCCAGCAAGAAAGAAGGCGAGAAGACAGCTAACATGGAATGTTATGGTAGGTACATAACTTCTGATTTTTTCCTATCCATTACTAAGGCAGTACCTCAGAGGGGGCCAAAAACATAAGACCTCCAAGGAGAGCCCTAATTTCTGCATGGGACCTCAATTATGTCTTGGAAAAAACTCACACTGCCGCCTTTTGAGCCAGCCAATGCAGCTGATATAAAGATTTTATCTTGGAAAATGTCTCTGCTCCTAGCAATAAGCTGTGCAAGACGAGTTTCAGAGTTACAGGAACTCATGGCTGTGGAACCTTTCATCATTTTCCATCCAGACAGGGTTTCTCGAAGGACGAACCCAACATTTATGCCTAAGGTAGTGTCCAGTGTGGCCCTTAACCAAACCATTCATTTGCCTACCCTTTATCCAAACCCACAGAACAAGGGTGAGAGACTTCTGCATTCCTTGGACATACACAGACAGCTACGCTTCTACTTTGACAGAACTAAAGTTTTCAAAAAAACTGAGCAACTTTTAGTGGCATATGCTGCAGGATCTCAAGGAAAGCCCATCTCAAAACGGACCATGTAAAATGGATAGGTTCATACTAGGCTATCTGCCCTAGGGCATTTATAAGCCTAGCCAGAGTGTGTTTGACTTTCGCCACCCATTTTAAATTAATTTTGCTATGCCCTTTTTCGAGGTTAGTATGCTGTGCCTCTGTCTAACAGTGACACAGAGTTGATACCTGGGGTAAACCTACAATCTCCCATCCACTCAAGATTCCTCTTGAAGAGAGTCAGTGAGGGACTCTGCCTAACCTGGACTGGGATTTTATTCCAGAGTGAAGGGAGCCTCTGGGTTATGAATCTGCCCCTCCAGCATGTCCTATTTATTTCAGTGCTGAGGTTCAAGAGTCTCGAGTGCGTAGCTCGATGGGATTTGGATTTTCTGAGGTACAGCATGTCCATTAATTCCGGGTTGGACATAGCTTTATATGTCAGGCACAGATGGCCTCTGAGCAGGCGGTATGCCACTGAGTAGAGCTGGAGTTTCTTTAACCGGGCAGCATATGGCATCTGTTTGAGCCCTTTGATCCTGTTGGTGAGGTACTTTTGGGGTCTTTCCAGGTGCTGCAGGTGTCTGGTAAGGTACATTCCAAAAGGGGCATTGTACTCAATTATGGGCCTGATGGATGAGTAAAGAGGCACGAAGACCTCACCTGATCTAGATGTGAATCCCTTCATGATTAGGTGGGCTATATAAAATGTTTTTCTAACCACTTTGGCCATGTGGTTGTCAAATGAGAGATTGCTATCAACTTGGGTCCCCAGGTCCCTAATTACTTCTGTACTTAATGGATTACCACCTATGTGGTAATTTGTGGGCACTTTGTTTTCGCCAAAGAGGATGACTCTACACTTTTTGGCGTTTAGCTTGAGGCCATGACTCTGGCACCAGTTGTCTGTTTCTATGAGGCCCTTTTGGAGGATGCTTGTGTCTGCTGGAGAGTCTATTATGGCGCCCAGTTTGCAGTCATCTGCGAACTTTGTCAGCCACAGTCCTTCAGTGTTGGTCTGTACCTCCGAGAAATATATACCGAACGAGAGGTCCCAGGACTGAGCCTTGTGGGACGCCACTTGTAACTGGTTTGGAGTCTGTCATGGCTCCATCAATTCTAACCATGTGGGTTCTGTCCTTGAGCCAGTTTGCAACCCATCTGGTCACACAGGGGTTTATATTTAAGCTGGTGAGCTTATCTATAATGCCTGAGTGGGGTCTTGTATCGAAGGCTTTTGCGAGGTCCAGGTAGGCTGTGGACCACCTTCCCCTCCTCAATGGCCTTGGTGACTTTCAAAGAAATCGGCCAGGTTTAAGAGGCAGGATCTGCCCTTAAAGCCGAACTGGGTAGGATCCAGTGTCTGTAGGTCCCCAATATCTTTATGAAGTCCATGATGATCCTTTCCATAGCTTTGCAGACCAAGCTAGTCGGGCTGATGGGACGATAGTTTCCAGGATCCATTGAGGCACCACCTTTGTGGAGAAGGACCTCTGTTGCTGTATGCCACTCTTTGGGTGCATATCCTGTAGTAAGGCTGAGATTGAACAGTAGTTTTATGTTTGGGTTTAGCTCTTCTTGGAGTTCATGTAGGACGCAGTCCGGGACACCGTCTGGTTCCATTGATGCTGTGTTTTTTGCTTTGGAGAGGGCAGCTCTTACCTGAGCATCTGAGATATCAGGGGGGCAGCACTCTGCTGGGATAGATATTTGCCCTTTTGGTAGGGGGGGGGGAGTTTGTGCTGAACCTGTCAGTTAGGATGTTGGCAATGTCTGTGGGTTTGGTGTATTTTTTGTCATTTTGGGTTAATTCTGAGCATATCTGGGAATTCCCACCCAGGTTTCTAACATAACTAAAGAAAGCCTTGTGATTATCCTTAGTGTCCTGTGCAATTTTTCTCTCTAAGCTGTCCTTAGATGATTTTATGAGTGCCCGTAGTTTTTTGTTAATACTGATCAGAGATGCCTTCCCTTTTTGGGATTTTGCTCTCATGTAGTAGCTTCCTCCTTGTATTATATAGTTTGTTTATGGCTGGGGTCCACCAGACAGGACGTCTGCCTTTGGAGGATTGGGTTTTGGTTTTATTTGGGATTGCATGATCCATGCATTCCTGAAGGTGTTCATAGAATGCGTTTATAAAGGATTCTGTGATCTGGGCCGTATTTTCCACAGGCCCGGGGGCTTTGAAGGATTCTAACTCGGTTTTGAGGAGTGTGAAATATGCTTTAGAGAAGTTTTTCTCTGTGGTTTTCAGGGCAGGGGTGGAGTCGGGATGTGAATATCCAGTGAGATTAGTTTATGGTCTGATCTTACCAGTGGGGGATACACTTCTGGTCTGGAGGATAGAGTCCCATGTTGGTGATGATCAGGTCCAGTATGTTTTCCCCTCTTGTGGGAGTGGTAACAAGTTGTTCCATAGCATTTGAGTTTATAAATTCTAGGAACCTTTGGGCTTGGGTGTTGGAGCTATAGTAATGCTCCCAATCTGTTTGGGTAGTTGAAGTCGCCCAATATAATGGTGTTTGGAGAGACCTTCATATTTTCCAGTGTTCTCAGGAAAGCAGAGTGGGGTTCCTCTGTTTGGGAGGGTGGTCTGTAGCAGGCTATAAACTGCAAGGCAATTTTACCCACTGTTAGTTGCACATGGATAGTCTCTGATGCTTCGTGTTGTGCCACCAACTTGGAAGTGTGGGTATCTTTGACAAATATTGATACTCCCCCCTCCTTTTGTGGTTCGGTCCAAGTTTTGGGGCCGAAAAGCATGGTATGTGGTATAACCTGGTAGTGCTGGGGTGCTCTCGGGAGCCTTGAACCAGGCTTCTGTTACTGCGCAGATATCGATGTTCTCCATGCTAAGGAAAGTTTCGAGTGCGTGCATCTTGAGGTTTAGACTTCTGGCGTTGAGTAGCATTACTCTTAGTTTCTTATCCCTTGTGATACCTATGGAGGTGGGTTTGTCTTTTGAGCCTTGCCTAAAAAAGGCACTATGGGGGTAGTAAGAGCCTTAGCCATTATCCGAAAGCCCAGGGGTGACAGGTGCAAGCTGTCCCTAGCGAAGCATCGTGGCTTGTCGAGCATGTCATCCCAGGCTGACTGGCATTGGATCCCCTTTGAAAGACACCAATACTTTAGCCAGTTGTTGAAATTGATCATCTTGTCTTCATATTGTGGTACCTTTCTTGGTGAGGGTAAGATGCTACTCAAGGTCAGGGTCATACCGGCCTGGGCTACATGCTCAGAAAGCTCCTCTGTCTTTTTTTTCATGTAGTCCAGGGAGGTATGTCTCAGGTCATTCACACCAGCATGGACAATGACAGTCATATTTGTACTTGCCTTGGAGTGACCTGAGTTGTGTTATGTGGCGGATCCTAGCGCCCGATAGGCAGCTCATCGTGACCTTCTCCTTGTTCAGCCTGGTGAGCGGGACGTTAGTGTGCCTGACGATAGTCACCTATTACAGATATCAGTTGTGTTGTTTAGCCTTAAGGGCTGTGAGTGTTCGGCACACTGACTTTGAACTCTGTGTTGCACGTGTTTTGTTTTGGGGTAGCTGTTGCTTGGGTGTCTGCTTTGGAGGTGTCTGCTGCTTGGGTAGATTTTTATTTAGAGCCTCCGAGTATGTTTTTGTGTGTTTGTGTTTGGTTTGCTGTCGTGGTAGGTCTATGTGAGACTGGAATTGAGTGTGGTTTCCTTCTCCTCCTGACTGGTTTCGCCAGTACGGAGTTGAGAGAGCTTAGCCTCCAGTATGGCTATATGGTTGCATCTCTCACATGTATTGGAATTTGTTGGGAGGAGGAGAGGATCCTCTGTGTACATGAGGCAGTTGTAACATTGCCTCAAGATACCCAGATTCACCAGCTGGACCGGAGAGGAGATTGACAACTGACCTTTGGACATGCTAGAATAGTATTGGGAATTCCTTTATAATTGAAAAAAAGTGCCAATGGGGGGGGAACAAGGTACTCAAGGGGAGTTTGTGAGGTTGTAGTGCTTTTAATTTTTTAGTGCTGACTTATATAATTGCTTTAGTGAGCAAGTGCCAGGTAACTTAAATGCAAAAACGACAGAGGAACTTTCTTTCAAGTGAAACAAGGAAGTAAGTACAGTAAGCAATGCAGATATCACTAGGGATCCACAGAAGTGCTGAAAAGCCGTGTTTTAGGTGGAATTAGCGTTTCAGGGAAATAAGCACAGGCCACTGCATTCGTTTCTGCTACTCTCAACATGGCAAATCAGTGCCCAAGGGCATTTGGCCTCAGTCTTACCAGGGCAGCAGCCACTTCAGCAGCCTTTCTCGGAGTACCAACTAAGGACATTTTAGAGGCTGCAACTTGGAGTTCAGTGCACAGTTTTACAAAGCACTCCCATTTACCTCTCTACTCTAAATCTAGAGCAGGCTTCGCCACTACAGTTCTGCAAGGCCTTCTAGCCTCTCCTAATCCTATTTAGGCCCAGCCACCTTAACTCAGCTTTGGGATTCGACCCAAGAGTAATGACTGCAACAGTGAAACATGAACATAGTACAGTTGTGTACCTACCATAAATGTAGATGTTCGAGTGTATTCACTGTTGGCAGTCCAGGTTACCCACCCACCATCCCACTTTTCTTTGCTTGGACTTAACTATACTTCTCTCTTTTATACAACCTATGTGGTGTATTTGCTTATAGATGAAGGAAATGTTTGTTTTATTGCATGCATAATTATTGGCATAATTTTTTAGCCTATGTTTTTGGGGGCAGCTGACATTTGGGGCAAGAAAAACTGAAGAAAATGGCATCTGCTGCATCTTTTATACTCCTGCACACTGACGTCAGGGAGGAGGCGACAGCAGCCGATCCCGGACCTAGACTTGGAATTCTGGCCGACTGCGGGTAGCCTGCCAGCAGGATAACCCAAGAGTAATGAGTGCAACAGTGAATGCACTCCATCTACATTTATGGTAGGTACACAACTGTACTTTGTGTACTTACCATAAATGTAGATGTTAGTGTATTCACTGTTTGCAGTCCAGGTTACCCACCTACCATCCCCCATATCTTTGCTGGAACTTAACTGCACTTCTCTAATCTATACAATCTATGTGGTGTATTTGCTTGTAGATGAAGGTATAATATATTTTGGTGCTTGCATGTTTTATTGGCATATTTTTAGTCTACCCTTTTGGGGGCACCTGACATCTGGGGCAACAAAAACTGAAGAAAATGGCATTGACTGCATCTTTTCTATACCCCTGGCGCAGTGACGTCAGGGAAGAGGTGACAGCAACGGACGCTGGACCTAGACTTTGGAATTCAGGCCGACTGAGGGTAGCCTGTCAGCAGGATAACCCAAGTGTAATGATTTCAACAGTGAATACACTCTAACATCTACATTTATGGTAAGTGTACACAACTGTACTTTCAGCCTGTGAGCCTTAAGCCACCTGATGCATTTTACCCGTCTTGAGGAATTTGATCAAGGAGCTTGCCATTTCCCCCTCCTCAGTCCATGCTGGTGGAGAACTTTTTTCTCTCAAGGTTGCCACTCTCACATCTGTAGCCAATTTGTCCATGAGGTTGATATCCAGTGCTGCAGATGGTTCATAGGTATGTACTAGGCTATTTGCACTAGAGCCTATATTAAGCCTAGCCAAACGGTACCCTGGCTTTTGCCACCCAAGAAAATTATTTTCCTGTGCCCCTGTCAAGCAGAGCCACAGAAGTGATCCCCGGGGTGAATTTCCTATCTCCCATCCAGTCATCAAGATTTTTCTTGAAGAATGCTAATGAAGAGCTTTGTTTGATATGGATAGGTAGTTTGTTCCAGAGTATGGGAAGTCTCTGTGACAAGAATCTATCCCTCCACCATGTTCAGTTTATTGTGGTGACCAGGTTTAGGTCCCCAGCGCGTGTAGCTTGGAGGGATTGGAATTTCTTTAAGTGGAACATGTCCAACGGCTCTGGGTTTGACATAGCTTGTATGTTAGGCAGAGATCGCCTCTGATTAGGCGATATGCGACAAAGTAAAGATGGAGGTTTTTTTAGACTGTCTGCGTAGGGCAACTGTTTAAGGCTGGTAATCCTCTTTTTGAGGTATTTTTGCGGCCTTTCCAGTTTTGTGTGGTACATACCAAAAGGGGCATTGTACTCTAATGGGTCTAATGAGTGATGACTAGAGGGGAACAATGACCTCTTTTTTTTTTTCTTTTTTTCTTTTTCTGGATGAGAAACTTTTGTGATGAGGTGTGCCAAGTAGAAGGATTTACAGATTAGTGTGGCGATGTGATTATCAGAGACTACTGTCCGCCTGTTTCCCAAGATGTTCATCGTGCATACAGCTGCAGTAATCACAGATGGGTTCTCTGCCGTCAGGCGGGTCCTCGGTCGGCCGAATTCCAAAGTCTAGGTCCGGCGTCGGTGGTTGTTGCTTTCTTTCCTGACGTCAGTGCGACAGGGGTATATAAGACACAGCCGACGCCATTTTCTCCAGTCTTTTTTGCCGCATGGTGCCCGAAGCAGAAGCAGTTCGCAAGTGCCGGTCGGCCAGCTTCTGAATTTATGAAAAATTGGAAACCGAAGTCTTCTTTAAAGCTAAGTACCCCGTTGGGGAAACTTTTCTTGCCTCAGACCGATGCCAGACAAAGTTAACAATTGTATTTCTTGTGGGAAGCAAATACCGCATAAGGATTTCCATTCCCTCTGCAGACCTTGTTTAGGCCCAGACCACGACGTCTCGGGCTGTCGCTTTTGAGCTACTTTCAATAAACACACTAAGCGTCAGGCGGAGTTCGCCCATCACTATTTTGGTAAAGCCTTTGATTATAAAATGTCGTCTGAGACTCCGACTACCGTTTTGTCCAAAAAACGAAAGGACAAGGACTGACATCACGCCAAAACCGGCTGCACGTGGTCCGGTTCTCAGCGAGACACTACCGACTACATTTCCTTGGCGTCTTCTGTAACAGAGACCGCAGGTGCCTCGGCCCTTACTCAGACTACAACCACCAAAGCCACGAGTGTTGAGCCTCCTAATTTGGACAGGTCCACTTCCACCCAGGGTGTCTTTAGACCCTCATCTTCCTTTTCCATTAAGGCCTTTACTAAGTCCAAATCAGCCCTGCATCCCAAGAGGCCTGTTGCACAGGGCCCATCTCCAGGCCCCATGCCTAAAAAGCAGATGCTAAAAATGGCTGAGGATTTAATTACTCTTATCAGGGGTTCCCAACCCCCTCCAGACAAGAGACCCAGAGTGGAGGAAGATTCTCCCTCTTCTGAACAGGGCTCCATTTTCTCAGAACATTCTGATGTAGAGGAACACTCTTACTCCCCTTTTGAAGATTCTGATGCAGAACAGTCCATTCCTTCTGTATCTCCCCCAGAGGATTTTTCTTTTGGGGAAACCTTGCACACCTTGAGGGAACACTTCCATTGGGAAGGCCAAGACTTTTCTGATTCCAAGAAAAGGCTTAGGGAATTTCTTTTGTTACCTCAACACAGACCTCTGGCGATACTTGATGTTTACTCGGAGGCTTGTCTTAATCCGGATTCCCTGCCTCCTGCCCCAGTCAAACCTGATAGGTACTGCAAAGTTCCTAACTCTCACCAATTTCTTTTCAAAAGCCATAATGCTGACCCTGAAACCATTTCTCAAGGCCCCAAGGGAATGAAGGCCTCTACTGCCAAGAACCCACTACCTTCCGAAAGAGAATCTAGATCCTTAGAAAGGTGGGGAAAAAAGGTATACACCTCAGCCACCCTAGCCATAAGGGCTTTAAATTGTCAGTTCCATATGCTTAAATATCAGCAGTTTCTGTTATCACAATTAAGAAATAAAATGTCTCAATCTGAACAACCAGATTTGAAGGAATTGCAGGATATGATGCATAGTGCAGAACAAGTGGGTAAACACACCTTACAATGTGGCTATGATGCCTTAGAGGCCTCAAGTAGAGCTGCTGTTACAGGATCAGTTATTCGTAGACCTGCCTGGCTTAGGGAACAAAGCTTGCCTGATCATGTTAAAGCTAAACTACTAGATGCTCCTTTACAAAAGGATGTACTATTTGGTACTAATGCTGAGGCGATACTACGGAAAATGGAAGAAAAAGGTAAATCTATGCAAACTGTTAAGGCTTTTCTACAGGTACAACCACCTCGTTTTAGCAGAAATTGGCCTTCTAAAAACTGGTCCTTTCCATCCACGGACAATCCCCAAAGAGGTAGATACAGGCGCACAAGGGGCAGAGGACAATCTCAGGGATCATATAGAGGCAGACAATGGCAAACTCCAGCACCAAGAGGTGGCGAAGACCGTGCACAACAATACAGAAAACAAACCCAATGACTTCTTCCTTTTCATGCCAAGCAAGTCTCAGCTGGCAGCACCCTTGGGAGGAAAGCTGGCATTATTTACAAGAATTTGGCATATTATCACAACAGACAAATGGATCCTGGACATTATAAACAGAGGCTACAGATTTCATTTTCACACTCTTCCAAAAATGAGAGGCATGCCAAACCTGCCACACAAAGGGCAGAGGCACAAATACAAATTTCAAAACTCATGGACATGAAAGCTATTCAAGAGGTACCTACTCACGAACAAGGCCAAGGCTTTTATTCCAGACTATTCCTGGTACAAAGGAAAGGAACCGACTGGAGACCCACTTTGGACTTATCCATCCTAAATACATTTCTACTCTTACCAAAATTCAAGATGCTCACATTACAGCAGCTTCTTCCCATGCTGGGCAAGGAGTTTTGGCTGGTAACTTTGGACCTCAAGGAGGCATACCTGCATGTCCCATCAAACAAAGCTGCAGAAGATACCTCAGATTTCTTGCCGGTTCAATCCACTATCAATTCTCTGCATTGCCCTTTGGCTTATCTACTGCGCCCAGAGTATTCACGAAATGCCTGGCATCAGTAATTGCCTACTGCAGACTTCAAGGGATACAAATTTGCCCTTATTTGGACTGCCTGATCCAAGCGGACAGCAAGCGCATACTTCTGGAACATCTGGCTTATGTAACACTGTTATTAAATTCTCTGGGATACACAGTCAACAAAGAGAAATCCAGGCTAACACCATCTCAGAAAATAACTTTCCTGGGTGCCAACTTGGACACAAACACCCAGATGGCCTACCTCACGCCAGAAAAACAGGGGCAACTAACTCAGTACTTCAAAATACTAGCAAATTGTACCAGGCTCAGTGCAAGTAAAATCCTGCAGGCTCTGGGCTTCATGGCATCTTGCATTCTTTTAATCCCATGTGCAAAGTTGCACATGAGGAAACTTCAGTGGTACCTAAAAAACCTATGGTCTCAACACAGCCACAGTTTGGAAACAGTACCAATAATTCCATGTTTGCAAAAGGAATTTCTATGGGTGGCCCAAGCATGTCAAACAAACACAGGCCTTCCATTCTGCAAGCCTCAAGCAAATCAAGTCATCACAACAGACACCTCGGACTACGCCTGGGGGGCGCACATGACAGGTGCATTCAGGGCAAATGGTCCCAATAGGAAAAGCACCTTCACATCAATCAAAAAGAAATGCTAGCAGTGATAAATGCAATTACAGCTTTCAAGGACCTCCTGCATCCAGGGCAATTATTAATAAGACAACACCACAGTAATGTGGTACATAAACAAACGAGGAGGAACACATTAATACCCCTTGTGCAGACTAGTCATGTCACTTTGGAACTTGGCTCTCGAATGGCAAATCGAACTTCAAGCACAGTACTTGCCAGGTTTGGAAAACACACTGGCAGACAATCTAAGCAGAATTATGACAGACCCACACGAATGGAAGTTGCATCCAAGTGTTTACAAAGATAATCCAAGAGTGGGGAAGGCCAGACATAGATCTCTTCGCCTCCCACAGGAATCATCAATTGGAAAAGTTCTGTTCAAAGACCTTTCATCCAAAGGCCTGGAGAGTGGACGCCCTTTCTTTCAGTTGGGCAGCATGGACAGTTTATGCTTTCCCACCTTTGCCTCTTCTGCCCAAGGTGCTCTTGAAAGCAAGAGCAGACAGACCAAAGATGATACTGATTGCTCCAGACTGGCCAAGACAGCACTGGTACCCTCTCCTGAGGAGCCTAACTCATACTCCTCCCTGGTCCCTAACTCCAATGCCTCTTCTACTGACTCAGCACAACTACAAAACTCTTCACAGCCAGCTGAAAACACTCAATCTCGCTGCATGGAAAATTCCTTAACACCACAACAGACCCTACTCTCCAAAGAGGTGCAGGATGTCATTTTGGAGGCCAGAAGGCCATCTACTAGAAAGGCTTACTCCGCAAAATGGAAACTGTTTTGCTCTTGGAATGAGAAAAAAGGCCAGGATCCCAGAAAACTGAATTTGCCTCAGATATTACAGTATCTAGCTGAGCTGTTGAACAGTGGACTTTCATTTTCCTCCATAAAAATTCATGCCTCAGCCATTTCTGCAGAATTCAACACTGATCCACCTTTATTCTCTCACCCACTCTTAAGACAGTTCCTCAGAGGAGCTAAGAATATAAGACCTCCTAGGAAACCACCAATACCAGCCTGGGATCTTAATTACATTGTAGAAAAATTAACATTACCTCCCTTTGAACCAGCTGCCTCAACAGAGTTGCAATATTTGTCCTGGGAAACAGCTTTCCTTCTGGCCATTTCCTCAGCTCGTAGGGTTTCGGAACTACAAGCCCTCATGGCTGTGCAGCCCTTTCTCATCTTCCATCAGGACAGGGTTTCCCTTCGAACCAACCCGTCTTTTATGCCTAAAGTGGTATCCAGGGTAGCTTTAAATCAAGCCATACATTTACCTACCTTTTACCCCAATCCTCAAAATAAAGGGGAAAGGCTGCTACACTCAGACATTCAGACAGCTACGTTATTTGGACAGAAAAAAGCCTTTCAGGAAATCAGAACAACTTTGTGTCCTGTGCTGTAGGAGCTCAAGTGAAGCCAGTTACCAAACAGACAATTTCAAAATGGATTTGCCACTGCATACGGTTTTGTTACTCCTTTCATGGAAAATCTGTCCAGGCATCAGATCCCACTCCACCAGGGCCACAGCTACCTCTACAGCCTTCCTCAGAGGAGTTCCTACCAAAGATATTTTGGAGGCAGCCACTTGGAGTTCTGTGCATACCTTCACCAAGCACTACCACCTACCTTTATACTCCAAGACTAGAGCAGGCTTTGCCACTGCTGTGTTGCAGGGCATCCTGGCTCTCCCAGTTCCACCTAGTGCCTACCACCCTGTGCGTAGCTTTGGGATTCTACCCATCTGTGATTACTGCAGCTGTATGCACGATGAACATAGTACAGTTTTGTACCTACCATAAATGTAGATGTTAGAGTGCTAATACAGCTGCAGTACAGGTTTCCCTCCCTCCTTCCCCTCTTAGTAAAGGCCTAGGGGCTAACCCCTCCTCATACAACCTGATTGGGCTATCCTTCTATGGTATATATATATATATATATATATATATATATATATATATATATATTTATATATATATATATATATTTTATGTATTGCCTTCCTTCTGGGGGCACCTGACATCTGGGGCAAGAAAGACTGAAGAAAATGGCGTCTGCTGTGTCTTGTATACCCCTGTCGCACTGACATCAGGAAAGAAAGCGACGACAACCGACGCCGGACCTAGACTTTGGAATTCGGCCGACCGAGGACCCGCCTGATGGCAGAGAACCCATCTGTGATTACTGCAGCTGTATTAGCACTCTAACATCTACATTTATGGTAGGTACAAAACTGTACCGTCTCATCACACTTTCGGTGTTAAGTAGACTACCACCTATGTGGTAGTTCATGGGTACAGAATTTTTACCAAAAGGGATGACAATTCACTTTTTGGCATTGAGCTTGTGGCCATGGCTTTGACACCAGGCATCTGTCTCACCGAGGCCCTTTTTTAGGATGTCCACATTGTTAGGAGTTTCGATTATGGCTCCTAGTTTGCAGTCATCTGCGAACTTAGTTAATGACCTTCTCTGTTAGCCTGTACTTCAGAGAAGTAGATAAACAGGAGAGATCCCAGGACTGAACCTTGTGGTACTCCACTTGTCACTGGTCTGAAGTTGAATTTAGTCTGTTACTTTCACAGTGTGGGTTCTGTCAGTGAGCCAGTTGGCAACCCATCTTGTGACACAGGGATTTATACCTAGTTTAGTGAGTTTATCTATAATTCCAGAGTGGGGGATGGTGTCGAAAGCCTTACCGAGATCTAGATAGGCTGTATGATCCACCTTACCCTCATCTACGCCTTTGGTGACAGCTTCAAAGAAGTCTGTCCGGTTTAGGAGACATGATCTGCATTTTACAAACCTGAACTGGTTAGGGTCCAGAGGGTGGAGATGACCAAATGTCATTGAGTTCCGTGATATGTTCCATAGGTTTGCAGACCAGGCTCGTCAGGCTAATGGGGCGGTAGTTCCCGGGGTCTGTGGTGGCTCCCCCTTTGTGGAGTGGGGTAATCGTTGCTGTGTGCCATTCAGTGGGCACAAAGCCTGAGGTGAGGCTATGATTGAACATGGTACTTGGGTGGGGTGGCAGTTCGTTCTGTAGTTCATCTAGAACGCAGCCTGGGATGTTTTTAGGTCCCATGGATGCTGTGTTCTTGGGTTTGGAGTGTTTTTTTTACCTGTGCAGCTGTAAATACAGGAACTTAGCATTCTTCTGGTATAGCGATGGGCCCTTTAGGGGGTGAGAGGGGTGGTAAAGTTAGCCCTGAACCTATCTGCCAGGATGTTGGCAATATCAGTTGGTTCTGTATATTTAGTGCGATTGTGCTGTAACTCAGAGCAGATCTGAGTGTTGCCATTGAGATTCTTGACATAGCTGTAAAATGCTTTGTGGCTGTCTTTAGAATCAGTGGCGATTTTTTGTTTTCGTAACTAGCTTTGGAGGATTTTGAGGGATCTCAGCTTCTTACTGAGGCTTACCACAGAGTTCTTCCAGTCATGGGATTTTACTTTTTTTTTTTTTTTTTTTTTTTTTCCCTTAACAGTTTTTCTTTGAGTTTTTTTTACGTCAGGGGACCAACAGATTGGCTTCCTTTTTTTGGAGGATAGCATCTTGGTTCATTTAGGGATTGCACGATCCATGCACTCGTGTAACTGCTTATAAAGTGCATTTGTATATGATTCAGTAGTTCTACCTCTATTGTCTTCAGCATGGGTGTCATGAAGTTTGCCACTTCTGTCTTAAGCATGAAGTTGCTGTTGGAGAATTTTTTTACGGTGGTTTCCCTAATGGGGTGTGTGATGTGGATGTCTAGGGTGATTAGCTTGTGGTCGGATCTGACAATCAAGGAATTGACCCTCTGGTATGGAATACTGGTTGCCCATGTTGGTAATGACCAGGTCTAGGATATTGCTGCCCCTGTTGGGGGTGTGGATAAGTTGATCCAAGGTGTTGGAATTTATGAATTCCAGAAAAAGTTGAGCACAATAGTTAGTACAAGAGCAGATTTCCCACATGTTCGTGTTTCCCTGTTGCAGTCATTGCATTTGGATTATCTGCTTGCAGGTAGCTCTGTCGGCCTGATTATCACTCTTGAGTCCTGCGTCGGTTGCTCTCCTCTTCCATGACGTTAGGTAGGTGTATAATGCATGCAGCCAACGCCATTACATTAGTCTTTCTTGCCGTGCCCGAAGAAGCAGCAGTTTGCAAGTGCTTGTCGGCAGACTCCTGAAATTTTCGTTTTCAAGTTTCAGAACGGAAGTCTTCAAAAAAGCTAAGTACCCTGTTGGGTATCCTTTAAACTGATGTCAGTAAAAGTTAACGGTTGTATTACTTGTGGAAAACAAATACCTCAGACTTTCATTCTTACTGCATTCCTTGCTTAGGCCCTGACCACGACGCCCCTCGCTGTTAGTTTTGTGCCTTATTCAATCCTTGTACTATTCGTCGTCTATTCTTTTTTGCATCAAACTAATTCGGTGCTCTGTTCAATTATCCAGAAATGGCTTTGGTAAGCCATCTGACTGCATTGTTTCAGAATATCGGTAAAGATAAAGACCGAGAGACTGCATAGGTCCAAAGCTGCCGATGACGCTTCCGTTAAGCTAGTCACCAGTTCGCCAGTATTCAGTGAGGTGCTTTTGCAGCCCCTGCTGCTTCAGATTCGCAGGCCTCTACTGAGACCCATTAGGAGTCCTGTATGCTGCGATTTGCTTCTTAGACTATGGAACCTGCGGATGTCTCTACCTTGGATGGGTCCAGAGCCGCTATGCATGCACTGGCTTCTGAGTGTGTATTCAGGTCTACTGACTCATGTCAAACCGACACCATCTTTTTCTTCAAGGCCAAAAACTCGATCCACGCATAGAAAACCAATGCCCAGACCGCATGGTCAGCCCCATATGACTAAAAAACAAATAAGAATGGCTGAAGACCTTATTACTTCAATCAGGGGAAGCCAGCCTTCTCCCTCCAAGAGACCCAGAAGTGATTTTCCTTCTGATTAGGATTCTGAAATTTGTTTCTTCTGATGACCAGGATTTGCCCTCATCTACCTATGAGGATTCTGATGCAGAGGACTCCATTCCCTCTGCTTCTCCTCCAGAAGATTTCTCTTTTGGTGAAACTTTGCATACTCTTAGGGAGCATTTCTGCTGGGAAAGCCAGGATTTCTCTGATTCCAAAAAGATGCTTAAGGAATTCTTACTCCTACCTCAACACTAGTCTTTAGCTATCCCTCCTGTACTGGACATTGTAGATGTCTTCTTGGAATCTAGCTTGGCCCCAGAAACAGTCTTCCCAGGAAACCTGACCGGTATTAGAGTACCTGACTCTCACAAGTTTCTCTATAGGAATCCTACTGCGGATCTAGAGACCATTTCACAGGGACCCAAAGGCATTAAGGCTACTACTGCCAAAAACCCTACCCCCTCTGATAGAGATTCCAAGGCCCTTGACAGATGAGGTAAGAAGGTATACACTTCTGTTACTTTGGCCATTGGGGCCTTAAACTTCCAGTTTCATATGTTAAAATATCAGCAACATATTATTGGATTACTTGAACAGAAAATAATGTTGATTCCTGACTTTGCTGAAAATGAAGAATTACATGATTTAATGCATTCTGCTGAACAAGTTGGTAAACTTACTTTGCAGTGTGGTTTTGACTTCTTCGAGGCATCTTGTAGTGCTGCTGTCGCTGGTCTGTACTTAGAAGGCATGCTTGGCTTTAGGAGCAAACTTTGCCAGATCATTTTAAAGGTAAATTACTGGATGCTCCCATAAACCGAGGCTGCCTGTTTGGTAAAAAAGCAGTAGTAGTACTTGAAAAGATGGAGGAAAAAGCTAAAGCTATGCAAACTGTTAATTTCCTGCGAGTACAGCCTCCCGGATTTAGTAGGCATTGGCCTAACAATTGGTTCTTTTCTGTCTCTTCCAGGCCTTCAGTCTAGACCCAGGAGCAGCAGACCACCCAGGCTTCAGCCTCAAGGTACTCACAGGCCTGAGCCAGTGGGTGGCTCCCACTTCCAAGGCTGGAAGTAGTAAGACACCCCCTTATGGTAAACTGTCAAAATGATTTAACCTTTCGACCTTCCAAGTCCTGCTCAACTGATTGCTCTTTTAGGGGGGAAAGCTCACCCTGCATGCAAAAAACTGGCAAGTCTTTACCAAAGACAAATGGGTTTTAAAAATAGTTTCCCAAGGATACAGATTCCACTTCCGCACCTTACCAACCCCAAACGGCTGGTCAGACCTACCCTCAAATCAGTGGGCAGAGACTCAATAGCAGGTTCTCTCTTCTAAGTATCAAGACTATTCAACCTGTCCCAGAACAGGAATGGGGGCAAGGTTTTTACTCAAGACTTTTACTGGTACCCAGAAAAGACCAACTCCTGGTGTCCTATCCTGAACCTGTCTGTTCTAAACACCTTTTTGGTAATCCCAAAATTCAAAGTGCTAACTGTTCATCAGCTGCTTCCCATGCTAGGGAAAAATGCCAGGTTGCAACATTTGATTTAAAGGAAACTTACCTGCACATCCCAATAAGGGAATCTTGCAGATAATGCATGTGGCCTGCTTTGAAACATAGGTATTATCAGTTCTCTGCACTGCCCTTTGACTTGTCTACTGCACCCAGGGTATTCGCAAAGTGCCTAGCTCCAGTCATTGCATTCTGCATGCAAAGAAATATTAAAATATAGCCATTCCTGGACGATTGTCTAATTCAGGCAGAAAGACAGGACATGCTGTTAAATCTGGCATTTGTAAAGAAACTGTTAACCTCACTGGGGTACACCGTAAACAAAAAGAAATCACACCTAGTACCCTGCCAACAAATTGTATTCCTGGGAGCAAGCTTGAATACAACTTCCCAGATGACTTTACTCATGCCAGAGAAACAAGTTTGACAGCCTACTTCAAACTACTGGCTACAAAGACCCAGCTGTCTGCAGGGAAAATACTGCAAGCCCTTGGGTTCATGGCCTCTTGCATTCTACTAATTCCATATGCAAGACTGCATGTGAGGAAACTATTGTGGTATCTGAAAAGCCTATGGTGCGAACATTCTCAGCACCTGGAGTCGGTGATTCCCATCATTCCTTGTATAAAGACAGAGTTCCTTTGGTGGGCAGAGGTCTGCCACCACAAGAAGGCACTGTCATTCACTCTAACCCCTGCCACCCAAACCCTAACAGACGCATCAGACTATGCATGGGGGGTTCACTTGGCAGGACAATGCATTCAGGGCAAATGGAACCAGAGTCAAATGCATCTGCATATCGGTCAAAGAAATGTTAGCTGTACAGAATTCTCTGACAGCATTCAAGGACCACATTCTTCCAGGACAATTATTGGTAAAGATGGACAACACCACTTATGTGGTACATAAACAAGCAGGGGGAACCCATTCATTCCCTCTCTGCAGACTTGCCATGGCTCTGTAGAAAACAGCCTTGAGCTACCAAGTGCAACTGCAAGCTCGATTCCTGCCAGGCAAACTAAATACACTGGCAGACGACCTAAGTAGAAATCTCATGGACCCACATAAGTAGAAACTGGAACTAAAGATCTTCACCATTTTGAGAAACAAATGGGGGGAGCGCAGAGATAGACTTGTTTTGCCTCCCTTCAGAACTACCAATTGGACAAATGCTGCCCAAGGACTCCCCACAGACAAGCTTGGAAAGTGGATGCCCTGTCCTTCATCTGGGAAAGCCTCTCAGTTTATGCCTCTCCCCCTCTGCCTCTTCCCTCGAAAATTCTACTAAAGTTCAAACAGGACAAACTAAGGACAAGACTCATTGCACCAAATTGGCCGTACAAACACTGATACCCCCTTCTGTCCATTGTCACTGCTGGAACCATGGCACCTGACTCGGACCCTTTCCTACTGTCCCAGCAGGAGGGCCAGATTCTGCACCCCCCAGCTTCAAACTCTGAACTTGGCAGCCTGGCTAATTAGCAGAGTTCTTCTATACCATCCCTCCGCAAGCAAGTGCTGTATGTCATCCTGGAGGGTAGGAGGCCTAGTACTAGTAAATCCTTTGCTGAAAAGTGGAAAATATTCTGTTCTTGGAGCCAGACTCTGGGGATGGGCACAACAGTGCCCAGTTTACTGCATATCCTTCAATACTTAAGAGATGCTTCACAACGGCCTTTCCTTTTCTTCTATTAAAATTCATGCCTCAGCCATTTCAGTACATTATAATACTGAGCCATCCCTCTTCTCTCACCCCTGCTAAAACAATTTCTCATAGTGGCCAAACATTTAAGACCACCCATGAGTGCCCCTACTTCAGCCTGGGACATTAACTTTGTATTGGAAAAGCCCATTCTACCTCATTTTCAGACAGCTGCAACTGCAAAGTTGAAATTCCATTCTTGGAAAACAGCCCTTCTAGCCATCACTTCAGCAAGAAGAGTGTCTGAATTACAGGCTCCAATGGCAGTGGAGCCCTTCATCTTACATGCGGACAGGGTGTTCCTCAGGACCAATCCTATTTTTATGCCCAAGGTGGTATCCAGTGTGGCCCTTAATCAGTTCATTCGTTTGCCAACCTTTTCTAATCCACAGAAGAAAGGAGAATGAATTACTGCACTCCTTAGACGTGCACAGACAACTTTGGTTTTATTTGTACAGGATTAAGCCTCTCAGGAAATTTGAACAGCTGCTAGTTGCCTTTGCAGCAAGGGCAGAGGAGAAGGCCATTTCAAAGCAAACCATTTCTAAGTGGGTAGGCCATTGCATTCATTTCTGCTGTAAGCACCATGGAAAGCCTACCCCACAGGGGAAAATACCCCATTCCACCAGGGCTGCATCTACTTCTACAGCCTTTCTCAGAGGTGTTCCTACCAGGGACATCCTAGAAGTTGCTACCTGGAGTTCTGTAGATACCTTCACCAAGCCTTACCTCTTGCCAATTTTTTTCTAAATCCAGAGCTGGTTTTGCCACTGCAGTCTTGCAGGGCCTAATAGGTGATGTTCTTCGTGTTTCACTGTTGCAGTCATTACATTTGGGTAATCTGCTGGCAGGTTGCCCTCAGTCGGCCTGATTAACAAAGTCTTGGGTCCTGCGTCGGTTGCTGTGCCTTCCATGACGTCAGGTCGTCAGGGGTATAAAACATGCAGCCATGCCATTACATCAGTCTCTTATGCAGAGTGGTGCCCGGAGCAAAAGCAGTTGGCAAGTTGCTGGTCGGCAGACTCCTGAAATTTTCCTTTTCAAGTTTCAGAACCGAAGTCTTCAACTTAAAGCTAAGTACCCCATTGGGGAAACTTTCTTGCTCCAACCAATGTCAGTAAAAGTTGATAATTGTATTACTTGTGGAAAGCAAATTCCTCGTAAAGATCTTCATTTGTACTGTATTCCTTGCCTAGGCCCTGACCACGACGTACCTTGCTGTCGGTTTTATGCTTTATTTAATCAACGCACTATCAGTTGTCTGTACAGTTTTGCCTCTAAATATTTTGGTTCTCGGTTTAATTTATACAGAAATGTTGTCTGTTAGCCATCCGACTACTGGAATTCTGAAAAAAACGCAAGATAGGGCGCTGAGGTCCAAAACTGCAGACGACGCTTCTCCTAAGCTAGTTTGCCGATAATCAGTGAGCACTTTTACAGCCCCTGATAACTGCTACGTCTTATTCGCAAGCCTCTACTGACCCATTCGGAGTAAAATATGCTGCGAGATACTTCAACTGTGTAACCCGCGGATGTCTCTAACTTGAATGGGTCTGGAGCCGCTGTGCAAGCACTGGCTGCTGAGTGTACTCAGGCCTACAGACTTGCATATTAAATCGACACTGGCTTCATTACTAAGGCCTAAATCTCAATCTGTCTTAGAAAAAAAAAAAAAAAAAAAAAAAAAAACTGATGCCCAGGCCATATGTTCAGGCCCCTATGCCTAAAAAAAATATGATTAAAAATTGCTGAAGATCTAATTACTCTTGTCAGGGGAAGTTAACCCCACCCCCCCAAGAGGCCTAGGGCTGAGCTTGATTATCAATCTTCTGATCAGGAAATAGACCTGTTGCATGATGGGATACCTCTTAGCCACGATCCAGTTGAAGACTTCGAGCTAGAGTATGGCGTAATTGGACACTAGGTTCGGCACCCAGGGCTGCTCTGGTTCACAGTTGGCCCTCCGGTCTAATCTACGCCTTTCCACCGTTAACTCTATCAAAGGTCATTCAGAAAGCACAGTCTTTGGGAAGCAAAATGATCCTCATTGCCCCACACTGGCCTCGTCAGATTTGGTTTCCCTTCCTTCAACTCTATCTAATGGACAAGCCCTGGATTCTGGACCCAGCTCCAGATTTGCTGACTCCTATGTCAGGACAATTCCATCCCTCCATTCAGGACAATTCCATCCCTCCATCCAGACCCTCAAGTTGACAGCTTGGCTGCTCCAAGTTCCATCCTTAGTCAGGCTTCATGATTTTTCTCCTGAAGTGGTCCATATTCTATCATCTTCCCACAAGCCTTCTACCAGGAAGATTTATTCCAGTTAAGTGGAAGAGATTTTCTCTTTAGGCTTGTGAGAGACATTGATCCTTGTACAGCGTATATTTCGGCAATATTAGAATTTCTTTCTCAACTGTTCAGTCAGGGGTCAGCTGCGGCAACCATTAAAGTGCAACTGGCAGCGATTTCTACCTTTCATATTGCTGTTAAGCCCAACTTTATGGCACATAGGCTTTGTAGGGTTTTCTGAAAGGGACATTGTTACTCCGACCTCCAGTCTTTGATCCAGTGATGCCATGGCACTTGAATTTTGTATTACAGACAACTTATTTGGTGTTTCACAAAGATAGGGTCTCCTTAAGGTCCAATCCTCCTTTTGTTCCAAAGGTTGCCTCTGTTAATATCAACCAATCTATTGAGTTGCCTGTGTTTTTCCTGAATTCTCCAAGGCAGAATTTAAGGTTCATTGGCTTGATGTTCATAGACAGTTGCGTTTCTGTTTACATAGGACAAAAGATTTCAGGAAATTAGATCAAATGTTTCTCGTTTTCATACACTAGACTTGGGGTTCCTGTTTCTAACGTAACTTTGTCTCGCTGGATCTCTGATTGCATCTCATTTATGCTTCCAATGGCCAAGAATTACCCTTTAAATTCTACATGATCTGTGGCTACCTCAACTGCATTTCAGGTTAGGATGTCTATGGATGATATTTGTGCTGTAGCAACATGGGCTTCGCCTCATACCTTTATTAGTCACTACAAATTAGATCTGGTCTCTAGAGGCAGATCTTCCTTTGGTTCCACAGTGCTCAAGAGTATTTTTCACTGAGCCACCCAAGATCAAGCTGCTAGGGACGCTGGTGAGAATGAAGGCGAGATTGGACTACATAACACCAAGAAGTTATGTACTTCACCATAACATTCGATGTATGTAGTCCATCTTGCCTTAAATTCTTACTAACCCTTCCTCCTATCCCCTTCTGGAGGTATAGTCTGTAGATGTCAGTAGTCCTTTTTGTTGGGGTGGTTCTTCTTCTCCTTTCTGTGTGTGTGTGTGTGAGCTTGCAAACAAGATCTGGGAAATAGACTTGTTGCATGATGGGATACCTCTTAGCCACGATCCAGTTGAAGACTTCGAGCTAGAGTATGGCGTAGTCGGACACGAGGTTTGGCTCCGAACCCACTGGTAAGAATGCAAGGCGAGGTGGACTACAAACATCGAATTTTATGGTGAGTACCTAACTTCTTGTTCTGCAAAGAATCCTATTCCTTCTGACAAGGACACCAGGGCTCTGGCAGATGGGGTAGAAAAGTATACACCTCTGCAACTTTAGCTATCAGGGCACTCAACTGTCTGTTCCACATGTTAAATTATCAGCAACACACTTTGGAACTATTAAAAGATTTCAACCTTTCCTGACTGCCATTTCGAAAGAGTTTGCAGATTTATGGCGCTCGATTTGTCAAGTGGCTAAACACTCATTACACTGTTGATATGATGCCCTGGAAGCCTCATGCAGGGCAGCAGTGTCGAGCTCTGTCATTAGGAGACCTGCATGGTTGAAGGAACAACCTCTCCCTAATCATGTCAGATCTAAATTACTTGATGCATCCTTGAATAAGGACCACTTGGTTTGGAGTAAGAGCAGAAGAGGTGCTTAAAAAAAATGGAAGACAAAGCAAAATCTATGTAAACAGTAAAAAAAAGATTTCCTTCAGGTACAACCTCCTAGGTTAATCAGGAATTTTTCTCTCAAAACACTGGTCACTGGTCCTTTCCTGCACCTAGCAGACAACTGCAAGGTAAGCCCCGTGGGGACAGACCACCCAGACTCCTATCCCAGGGACAGCAGACAACCAAACAGTGGACCACTTCACTCCAAAGGCAGGGGAGTTCTAAGCCATCCCTCTAAGGCAAAAACTTTAAATGACTCCCTCTCCCCCTTCTGACCTCTTTTCACTCATCAAAACCTAGGAGGAAGGCTCTCACTCTGCAAAGAAAACTGGCTTTTTGTAACCAAGGACCAATGGGTCTTGAAGATCATTTTTCAGGGATATAAATTTTCCTTCACTGAACTCCCAGTTCCAAGAGGGTACCCAGACTTGCCTCCAAATCAGTGGGCAGAGGCATTGAAACAAGTCCAAACTCTCATATCCCAAGGGGAAGTAGAATATGTCCCTTCAGATCAAACAGGCAAAGGCTTTTATTCCAGATTATTCCTTGTTCCCTGAAAAGAGGGCACTTGGCGCCCCATCCTTGATCTATTCATTCTGAACACCTTCCTGGTGGTCTCCAAATTCAGAATGCTAACTTTGCAGCAGCTGTTGCCTGTGCTGACAAAAAATGCCTGATTAGTTACCCTGGATCTAAAAGATGCCTACCTCCACATCACTATAAGGGACTCCTGTAGGTAATTCCTTAGCTTCAGAGCAGGCTCACGACACTTTTTTTTTCTATGCGCTATCCTTTGGTTTATCTACTGCTATCAGGGTATTCACTAAATGCTTAGCCCCGGCCATAGCATGTTGCAGACAGAAAAATATACAAATTTACCCTTATCTGGGTTACTGCCTCGTTCAGGCAGATTGCAAAGAAAAGCTCTTCAAGTACCTACTTTGTTAAAATCCTTCTAACCTTGTTAGGGTACACCATCAGCGAGAAGAAATCAAGGCAAACGCCCTCCAGGAAGATCATTTTCTTGGGAGCACTGCTGGACACAGCATCTCAAATGGCCTTCATATCCCCAGAAAAGCAGTTTCTTGCCTTTCTTTTACCTAGCTGGCTTCCAAGTCACCTCACTGCGATGAAGTTCATGCAAGTCTTGGGGTACATGGCATATTGCATCCTTCTAGTTCCTCTGGTCAGGCTTCACATGAGAACTTCAGTGGTACGTAAAGAACCTTTGGTGTCCGCATTCTCTACCCCTTGAGACCTCTCTCCCTCTGATCCCCTGTATAAGGGATGAGTTTCTCTGGTGGGCAGGAACCTGTGCCCAGAACAAGGGTCTTTCCTTCTACTGCCCAATCGGGCAGACCATTACCACAGACTCCTCGGACATAGCTTGGGGTACTCGCCTAGACGGCAGGTGCACCCAAGGTCTTTGGGATGCCGAGCACCTTCCCTTACACATCAACCAGAGGGAATTGATGGCAGTACAAAAGGCTCTGACATCCTTCAAACCCCATCTCAAGCCAGGGGTTCTCTTTATCAAAACAGACAACACCCACAGTAATTTACATCTACAAACAGGGAGGGATCCTATCTTACCCTCTGTGCAGGCTAGCCATGAACCTCTGGCTGACTGCCTCTTCCATGGGGCTACACCTGGTAGTCCAATACCTACCGGGTATCAACACCCTGGCTGACCACTTAAGCAGAAACTTACTGAACCCCCACGAATGGTAGCTCCACAGAAAGGTATTTTTACAAATCACTCGGGCGTGGGAACTCTGGAGGTGGATCTCTGCTTCGCACCTCAACCATCAGCTGTAAAATTTCTGTACTAGGGAATATCACCATGTACCTTGACCTTCCGCTGGAACACCCTCTTTGTGTACGTATTCCCTCCTCTGCCTCTAATTTGCAGCGTACTGATCATAATAAGGGAGAAGAGACCAAACGCCATCCTCACTGCTCTAGATTTGCCAAGACAATATTGTGGTACCCTAACTACGCAGCCTGACCTTATAGCCTCCCAGGCAGATTCCCCTGATCTCAGAACTCTTAAGACAGGTGGTGGGGGGAGGGGTGCTGGACCCAGAGTTGCAGACTTTATCTCAGAAGCCAGAAGGCCCAGCACCAGAAAATTCTACACTGGAAAATGGAAAAGATTCTGCTCCTGGAGCCAGTCCAGAGGGGGCAATATGTCACAACCTTCCATCCCTCTTATCCTTGACTACCTAGCGGAAGCTACTTTATAGTGGGCACTCCTTCTCTATTAAAATCCATGCATCAGCCATTGCAGCTCATTTTGATACAGAACAGCCCCTCTTGTCCCATCCTTTGAGTAAACAATTCCTCAGAGGGGCTTCTAATATCAGACCTCCCAGAAAGCCACCCACTCCAGCCTGGGACCTGAATTATGTTTTGGAAAAAATAACTTTACCACTCTTCGAACTACTGCTACTAGCAGAACAGAGATACCTCTCCTGAAAGACTGCTTTTCTCCTGGCTGTCACCTCCGCCTGAAGGGTTTCAGAACTTTAGGCACTGATTATCATTGAGCCCTTTCCATGCAGACAGAGTCTTCCTGAGGACTAATCCCTCCTTTATGCCTAAGGTGGTATCTAGTATATCTCTCAACTAGGCCATACATCTACCCACTTCCTTTCCCAACCCTCAAAACAAGGGGAAAGAATTCTGCTCTGGTCGTACACAGACAGCTCAGATACTGTCTGGACTGTACGAAACCCTTCAGAAAAACAGACCAACTTGTCAGATTTGTCCTGGAGTAGATGGGAAAGCCCATGTCACCCTGTATCCATTTCTGCTATAGATTGCATGGCGCAGCCCCCCCCCCCCCACACACACACAAGTTTACTTGAACCTATTTAACTAGGACAGCCTCCACTTCCACAGCATTCCTCAAAGAAGTTCCCATCAGGGACCTCCTGGAAGCTGCCACCTGGACTTTTTTCCATAACTTTACCAAGCATTACCACATACCTCTATTTTCTAAGGCTTGTGCAGGGTTTGCCTCTGCAGTTCTGCAGGGCATGCTGACCCATTCTTAGGTCTCTTATTAATCCTACCACCCTTCCTGTCAGCTTTGGGAATCCTCCCACAGGTGATTGCAACAGTGAAACACTAAGAACGTAGTACAGTTGTGTGCACTTACTGTAAATGTAGATGTTCGAATGTATTCACTGTTGCAGTCCTGGTTTCCCACTCTCCTTCCCCTTCTATCTTCATTCTTTAGGGAGACGCAAGTTTCTAATGGTGGCTTTTAGCCACCAGGGCCACCTTTACCATATTTACTTGGTCCTCTGAGTGGTTAGGGTAAGAAAAACTGATGTAATGGCATCTGCTGCCTTCCTTTATAGCAGTAACGACTTGACGTCAGGCAGCAAGCGACAGTAGCAGATGCAGAAAAAACATGGACTCTGGTATTCAGGCCGGCAGAGGCTACTACAGCAGGGATAACCCACAGGTGATGACTGCAACAGTGAATACACTCTAACATCTACTATCTCTCCCTCCACCTTGTTTTGGTGCGTTTGTCAGGATATGAATATTTATTTTTTGCTCCTAGCATTGCCGTATCAGGGCCGTGCCTCCTGTCTTTCTTGGCATTTTCATTCAGCTCAGCTTGAGCTAACTGTTTGGGCATGTGGAATGTGCCCTGAGACTTTGGAGGCTGGCTATGTTATCTTTGCACATTGTAACTCATGTAGGTAAGGCTACTGCTGCAGCAATCATTTGAACATCTGCTGATGTTCATCATGCTACACTGCTGCAGTCATTACACTTGGGTTATCCTGCTGTCAGGCGGTTCCCCAGTCGGCCTGAGTTCCAAAGTCTTGGTCCGGCATTGGTTGCTGTTGCCTCCTCCCTGATGTCAGTGCGACAAGGTGCAGCTGACACCATTTTCTTCAGTCTTTCTTGCCGCGCGGTGCCCGAAGCAAAAGCAGTTTGCAAGTGCCGGTCGGCAGTCTCCTGAGATTTTCATTCCGAATCCAGAACCTAAGTCTTCTACAAAGCTAAGTACCCCGTTGTGGATACTTTTTCTTGCCTCAGACTGATGTCAGTAAAAGTTAATAACTGTATTTCTTGTGGGAAGCAAATACCTCATAAGGATTTCCATTCCTATTGTATCCCATGCCTAGGCCCAGACCACAACGCCACTGCTTGTCTGTTTTGTGCTAGGTTTAACAAGCGCAGTATTAAACGTCTGTTTGATTTTGCCCGACATTATTTTGGTAGAACATTCAATTATACCATGCCGTCGGAACTTCCGACAACCGGAATACAGAAAAAGCGCAAAGACAAGGATAGGCATCTGAGGCCCAAAACGGACTACGAAGCCTCTTCTAGGCCAGTCGCCGGTTCTCCGGTTTTCAGAGAGGTGCCTTCGCAGCTCCTGACGACCGCTTCTGTAGAACCACAGGCCGCTTACGACTCCCACGTGGAGATGGCTGGGCATTTGGATGCACAAGTTATTCAGCCTACCAAAACTAACCCTTCAGAGGGATCCGGAGTAGCTGAGCAACCCACAGCTTCAGAGTGCGTCTTCAGACCTGCTCATTTAAGCATTAAACCCTTAGCTAAGTCTAAGCCTCCTTTAAAATCAAAGAAACAAATACAGCATTCTCCAGGGCAGGTCTCCATGCCTAAGAAACAAATGCTCAAAATGGCCGAAGACCTAATCACTCTTGTCAGGGGGTCCCAGCCCCCTCCTGATAAAAGATCTAGACAGGATGCAGACTGACTTATCCGACCAGGTGTCCATCTTTTCTGATTCATCCTCAAACCTAGGATATTCTTCACCCCCTTATGAGGATTCTGATGCTGAGGAATCAGTTCTATCAGCCTCACCGCCTGAGGACTACACCTTTGGGGAAACCCTACATACCATGAGGGAGCATTTCCACTGGGAAGGCCAGGATTACTCAGAATCAAAGAAAAGGCTCCGAGACTACTTTTATTAACTCAACACAGACCCCTTGCTAGTCTGCCAGTGTTAGATATTGTGGATGATTTGTATACTGAATCCAGCTTAAATCCTGATTCCTTACCCTCCAGCCCCTGTTAAATCTGACAGATAATACAGAGTCCCTGACTCTCTCAGATTTCTGTATAAAAGCCCTGTAGCTGACCCTGAAACTATTTCCCAGGGACCCAAAGGGGTTAAGGCCTCATCAGCCAAGAATCCAGTTCCCTCTGACAGGTTCCAGAGCATTAGACATATGGGGAAAGAAAGTATATACGTCTGCAACTTTAGCAATGAGAGCCTTAAATTGCCAGTTTCACATGCTAAAATATCAGCAATTTTTACTGTCTCAGTTAAAAGAAAAAATGCTTCCAGAATCAGATCCTTCTAATTTTAAAGAAATGCAGGATTTACTGCATGCAGCTAAACAAGTGGGAAAGCATACTTTGCAGTGTGGTTTTGATTCTCTAGAGGCCTCTTGCAGAGCAGCTGTTACAGGCTCTGTCATTAGAAGATATGCTTGGTTAAAAGAACATACATTACCAGATCATGTTAAGCCAAAATTATTGGATGCACCTTTGCAACAGGATGTGTTATTTGGAGTTGAGGCAGAAGCGGTATTAAAGAAAATGGAGGATAAGGCAAAATCTATGCAAACGGTGAAGAACTTCTTACAGGTTCAGCCTCCTAGATTTAGCAGAAACTGGCCAACTAAGAACTGGTCCTTTCCAATTACTGACGGACCTCAAAGGGGAAGATACAGACGTCCGAGGTAGAGGTCAAACACAAGGTCCTTACAGGCCTCGACAATGGGTTGCATCAGGCTAGAAAGAAGGTGAAGACAGGCCCCAACCATATTAAAAACAGCTCCAATGACTTCCCACTACAGCTGCCAAAGAAATCTCTCTTGGCAGCCCCCTTGGGAGGAAAACTGGTACTCTTCTACCACAATTGGCAAATGATCACCAAAGACAAATGGGTTCTCAACATTGTATTTCAAGGTTATAGGTTCCACTTTCACACTTTGCCAAGGTTAAAAGGAATGCCAAATCTGCCACCAAATCAATGGGCAGAGGCTCAAAAACAAATAACAGCGCTCATGGATATGAGAGCTATTCAAAAGGTACCATCACAGGAGCAAGGACAAGGATTTTACTCAAGACTCTTTCTGGTACCCAGAAAGGACAAAGCCTGGAGGCCCATTCTGGAGCTTTCATCTCTAAACACTTGGATGTTCTGAAATTCAAAATGTTGACACTACAGCTTCTTCCCATGCTGGGCAAGGAAGCTTGGCTCGTGTCCTTGGACCTCAAGGAGGCATACCTGCATGTCCCTATCAGACAAAACTGCTGAAGATACCTCAGATTCATAGCTGGTTCAATGCACTACCAATTCTCTGCACTGCCCTTGGGTTTATCTACTATGACCAGGGTCTTAAAGTGCCTGGCACCAGTAATTGCATTTTGCAGACAAAGGAATTCAAATTTATCCATACCTGGACAACTGCCTGATTCAAGCAGAGAGCAAGGACATTCTTCTAAAGCATCTGGAGTTTGTAAAAAAAAGTTAAGTTGCCTGGGGTACACAGTAAACGAAAAGAAATCAAAACTAGTGCCATCACAAGAGATTATATTCCTGGGTGCCAGCTTGAACACAACGGTCCAGATGGCTTCTCACACCAGACAAGCTAGGACAACTGACTCAATACTTTCAATTGATGGCAACAAAGACCCACCTCCCTGCAAGAAAAGTTCTGCAGGCCTTGGGTTACATGGCATCCTGCATACTACTAATTCCATATGCCAGACTACATATGAGGAAACTACAATGGTACCTAAAGAATGTATGGTCTCAACACTGTCCGTTTGGAAACGGTTATACCACTAAATCCTTGCCTTCAGCAGGAGGTTCAATGATGGGCTCAAGCTTGACACCTCAACAAGGGACAGCCTTTTACACAACCCACAGCCAGGCAAACACTGACAACAGATGCATCGGATTACGCCTGGGGAGCACACATGGCAGGCAAATGTATTCAGGGCAACCTCAACTTTGTTTTGGAAAAATTAACTTTACCTCCTTTTGAGCCAGCTAACACAGCAGAATTAAAATACATCTCTTGGAAAACTGCTCTCCTCCGTTCAATAACAGCATGAAGAGTTTCAGAATTACAGGCACTAATGGCAGTGGAGCCTTTTATCATTTTCCATCAGGGCAGGGTGTCTTTAAGAACTAACCCTACGTTCATGCCAAAGGTGGTATCCAGTGTGGCTCTAAACCAAACTATTCACCTGTCAACTTTTTATCCTAAACCACAGAATAAAGTGGAGAGACTACTGTGCACTGTTTGGACATTCACAGGCAGTTACTCTTCTACTTGGACAAAACCAAAGCTTTCAGAAAATTTGAGCAGTTATTGGTAGCATATGCTGCATGAGCACAGGGAAAAGCCATTTCAAAATGGATGGGACATTGTATAAGTTTCTGCTACACATACCATGGAAAACCTGTACCTAGCAGCATTAGATCTCACTCCACCAGGGCAACAGCCACTTCAACTGCCTACCTCAGAGGAGTACCTACCAAGGATATTTTGGAAGCAGCAACTTGGAGTTCTGTACATACCTTCACCAAGCATTACCATCTGCCTCTATACTCTAAATCCATAGATGGCTTCGCCACTGCAGTGCTGCAGGGCCTTATAGCCACCCCTAATGCCTTATAGAACCAGCCACCCTACCTCAGCTTTGGGATTCTACCGAAGTGTAATGACTGCAGCAGTGTAACACGATGAACATAGTACAGTTTTGTACCTACCATAAATGTAGATGTTCAAGTGTATACACTGCTGCAGTCCAGGTTTCCCTCCCTCCCTCCCCTCTTACTGGCTGGTACGTACCTATGTCTTCTACCCTTTGCTACCCATGGGGAGTATTTGCTGGTAGCTGGAAGTTGTTTGCTTTTCTTATGTATGTTTTATTAGCAGTTGGAATTGCCTACCTATTTAGAGGCACCTGACATCTGGGGCAAGAAACTGAAGAAAATGGTGTCTGCTGCACCTTGTAATACCCCTGTCGCACTGATGTCAGGGAGGAGGCGACTGCAACCGACGCCGGACCAAGACTTTGGATCTCAGGCCGACTGGGGAACCACCTGACGGCAGGATAACCCAAGTGTAATGACTGCAGCAGTGTATACACTCTAACATCTACTTTTATGGTAGGTACAAAACTGTACTTGTGCTCAGTTTACATATAGAACTGTACTTACAAATTTGGACCTTGGTCCTATTAGTTAACATTTCAGCCTTCATTTTGTGAGATGAAACAAAGTCCTGAGTTTTGGCCCTGATATGTCTTTACCAGCATGTTTTTGTGCTGCCTTGGAGATGTGGTGCATGTGGAGGACATACAGAAGCTTTTGTATGCTGACCAGTATCTAGTCCTTGGCCAGGTGTAACCCTTAAAGTTTTACGCTACTGCAGCAGTGATCTATTTGAGCATCTGCTGTTATGGTAAGTTAACCTACAGAACTGTACTGGTCTTCCCTTGGTGGTGTTTCTCTTACCTAATCATTCATAGTCAGTGTCACTATGTACCAGTCTGTTTCTAGTAAAAATAATGGAAAAAATTTAAACCCATTAATTTTCCATACTAGAGGTTGTAGAAGCAGTATCTAGCGTTAGTAGAATTGAACAGTTTAGGAAGGTTCATTAGCAACTAGTTTAATTTGAGGGGATAGGTCTGGAAGGCCTTAACATAGTGCTTATCAATGGGGATTTGATCCCTCTTTTTCATTTTCTGTGGGGATATTACAGTAGAGCAAACGTGTTGCCTTTCTTCCATAGTGCCGTTCATTATGGTGTTGTCTTGTGGACCGCACTTTATGCCTTCACAGAGCATTACTGATTGGGGAGTGTTTGCAGGTCCTGGCCTTCCTTTTGTGGTATGGTTAGAAGTTTTCTACCAGGAAAGATTCTATGTTGAGGATTCTGCCGTGGCATAGTGTACAGCAAGGGTATTAAGAAATCTGACACTTGGCCTGCTGCTGACTATATTAGAAGAAGATGTAGTAGCTGATGCATCCCAGTCCACCCTGTTTGATTTTCTAGTGTGTTCTACTTTGCTTGGTATTGGTTCTTTTAATATGACAGATTGGTTTTTGAAGTTTGTGTTACCTTTAACTTAGTGAGGTAAAAACTAGAGAGTTAGGGAAGTAACTTTTGCTTTTTCTGGGTTAAGTCGAAAGAGTTGTCCTGGATTCAGGTCTTCCCACTGTTTAAAAGAACATGCTGATGTTCTTAGTGTTTCACTGTTCCAGTCGTTACATTTGGGTAATCTGCCGGCAGGTTGCCCTCAGTCGGCATGATTAACAAAGTCTTGGGCCCTGCGTCTGTTGCTGTCGCTTCTTCCATGACGTTAGGTCGTCAGGGATATAAAACATGCAGCCTCCATTACATCAGTCTTTCTTGCCATGCGGTGCCTGAAGCGGAAGCAGTTTGCAAGTGCCGGTCGGCCGACACCTGAAATTTTCGTTTTCGAGTTTCAGAACCAAAGTCTTCAACTAAAAGCTAAGTACCCCATTGGGGAAACTTTTTCTTGCTCCTTACCAATGTCAGTAAAAGTTAATTGCATTACTTGTGGGAAGCAAATGCCTCATAAGGATTTTCATTTGTACTGTATTCCTTGCCTAGGTCGTGAGCATAACGTAACTTGTCGGTTTTGTGCTAGATGCAATCAAGGCACTATTAAACTTATGTATATTTTTGCTTCTAAATATTTTGGCTCTCGATTTAATTATCCAGAAATGACCGTCTTAGCCATCCGACTACCAGAATACCTAAAAAAAAACACAAAGAAAGACGGACAGGCTGTATAGGTCCAAAACTGGCGACCCTTCTTTTAAGCCAGTCGCTAGTTTCCCAGTACTCAGGTGCTTTCGCAGCCCCTGATGCCCACTACTTTTTATTTGCAGGCCTCTACTGAGACCTATTCTGAGTCCGCTATGCCGAGATGTATTGAACCCGCGGATGTCTCTACCTTAGATGGGTCCGGAGCCACTGTGCAAACGCCGGCTTCTAAGGGTGTTTTCAGGCCTAATGATTTGTATATTAAACCAACGCCATCTTCAAAACTAAGGCCAAAATCTACCTATATGTGTAAAAAACTGATGCTTAAATCTACCTATATGTGTAAAAAAACTGATGCTTGGGCCACGTGAGCAGGCCCCTATGCCTAAAAAGCAAATGATCAAAATGGCTGAAGATTTAATTACCTTGATCAGAGGTAGCCAACCCCCTCCTGCTAAGAGGCCTAGGCAAGAAATTGATTATGAATCTTCTGATCAGGATTATTTCTTCTGATTCTTCTGAACAGGATTTCTCTATACCTACGTATGAGGACTCTAACTCAGAAGATTCCATTCCTTCTGCTTCTCCCCCTGAGGATTTCTCTTTTGGCGAAACTTTACATACCTTAAGGGAACGTTTCCACTGGGGAAGTCCGGATTTCTCTGAATCTAAAATGAGACTTGGGGATTTTCTTCTTCTTCCTCAGCATAGGCCTTTGGCTATACCTCCTGTTCTAGACATTGTTGTTTTTCTGATGCTCTGCCTCCGGCTCCTAGTAAGCCAGACAGATACTGCAGGGTTCTTGACTCCCACAAATTCTTTTTCAAAAATCCTACTGCTGATCCTGAAACCATTTCTCAGGGTCCCAAGGGCATTAAGGCCTCTACTGCTAAAAATCCTACCCCTTCTGATAGAGATTCCAGGGCGCTGGATAGTTGGGTAAGAAGGCTTACACGTTTGCAACCTTGGCAATCGGCTTTAAACTGTCAATTTCATATGCTTAAAATATCAACAGCATATCATGGGATTACTTAAACAGAAAATTGTTAAACTCTGACTGTGTGGAAAATAAAGATTTGCAGGATTTATTACATTCAGCTGAGCAAGTTGGAAAACCTACTTTGCAATGTGGTTTTGCTTCCTTGGAGACCTCTTGCAGGGCTGTTTAACTGGATCTGTGCTAAGAAGGCATGCTTGGCTCAGAGCAAACTCTGCCTGACCATGTTAAAGCAAAATTGTTGGATGCTCCTTTACAACAGGACCGTCTCTTTGGTAATAAGGCTGAAGTGTTAAAGATGGAAGATAAAGCTCAATATATGCAAACTGTGAAGGATTTCTTACAAGTGAAACCTCCAAGATTTAGTAGGCACTGGCCTACTAAGAACTGGTCCTTTCCATTCCCTTCGAGCTGCTCAAGTCAAATCCAGACATTCCAAAGGTTCCAGGTTTCAGTCACAATGAACTTTTAGAACAAAACAATGGAGTGCCTCCACCTCCAAATCTGGAAACAACCAGGCACCTCCGTATGGTAAACAGTCTCAATGACTTCCCTCTACAATCACCAAGCACTTACCTTTTAGCCGCCCTTTGTGGGGAAAACTGGCACTTCATGCATGAAACTGGCAACTTAGTACCCAGGACAAATGGGTTTTAAATATAGTATCCCAGGGATACAGATTTAATTACCACATGTTGCCAGTCCCAAACGGATGGCCAGATCTGCCGCCAAATTAGTGGGCAGTGGCCCAGAAACAAGTTCTGTCCCTCATGAACATGGGGGGCTATTCAACCAGTACCAGAAGAGGAAAAAGGACAAGGTTTCTATTAAAGATTTTTCCTGGTGCCCAGAAAAGACAAATCATGGCGTCCAGTTCTGGACTTGTCCAGAAATGTGCTTAGAGTGGATATTCCAAAATGCAAGATGCTGACTCAACAGTTACTACCTATGCTAGGCAAAGATGCCTGGTTGGTAACAAGACTTAAAAGAGGCTTACCTGCATATCTCAGTTCGGGAATCTTGCAGTAGATACCTCCGCTTCAGTGCAGGCTACTTGCATTACCAGTTCTTTGCACTGCCCTTTGGCTCATCTACTGCATCCAGGGTCTTCACAAAGTGCTTGGCTCCAGTAATTGGATTTTTGCAGGCAAAGGAAATATTCAAATATATCCATACCTGGACGATTGTTTAATTCGGGCAGAAAACAAGGGCATTTTTCTAAAGCATCTGGCGTTTGTAAAAAGGGTTCCAACTTGTCTAGGGTACACCATAAACGAAAAGAAATCACAACTGGTACCCTCTCAAAAAATTACATTCCTGGCTGCAAGCTTGAATACAACTGCCCAGGTTGACTGACCTACGCCAGAAAAGCAAATTCAATTGGTGACCGACTTCAAACAGGTGGCCACAAAAACCCTGCTATCTGCAAGACAAATTCTGCAAGCCTTGGGGTTCATGGCCTCCTGCATTCTTCTGATTCCATATGCAAGACACTATATGAGGAAACGTCAGTGGTACTTAAAGTCTATGGAGTCAACATGGTCACAGCTTGGAAACCGATTCCTATCGTACCTTGCCTGCAACTAGAATCCCTATGGTGGGCAGAGGCCTGCCACCAAAACAAAGGACTGCCATTCACTCCACCCACTGCTGCCCAAACCCCAATTACAGACGCATCAGACAATGCTTGGGGGGGACTCATCTGGCAGGAAAGTGCATTCAGGGCAAATGGAGCCCAAATCAAATGCACCTACATATCAATCCAGAAAGAGATGCTAGTTGTACAGAATGCACTGACAGCCTTCAAGGACTACCTTCATCCAGGACAACTAATGGTAAAGGCAGCACCACAGTTATGTGGTTCATAAACAAGCGGGGGGGGGTACACATTCCTACCCCCTTTGCAGACTAGCCATGGCATTGTGGAACACAGCCTTGACCTTCCAAATAAAACTACAAGCTCAATTCCTGCCAGGAAAGCAAAATACTCTGGCAGACTAGCTAAGCAGAAATCTTAGGGACCCACACAAATGGAAACTGGAACCACAAGTTTTCAGCATGTTGACACGCAAATGGGGGGCATGCAGACATGCATCTTTTTGTCTCACCCCAGAACTATCAGTTGGACAAATTCTGCACAAGAATTCGTCACAAGCTTGGAAAGTGGATGCTCTATCATTCAGCTGGAAAAACCCATCAGTCTATGCTTTTCCCCCTCTGCCCTCCAAAGTTCTACTAAGTCAGACAGGACAAACCAAAAATAATTCTGATTTCTCCAGACTGGCCTCGCCAACACTGGTACCCACTCCTGCACAATGTCACACCTTCCTCCGTGGCACCTGCCTCAGACACCTTACCCACTGTCTCAGCAGAACTACCAAATTCTGCACACTCTGCTCCAAACTTTGAATCTTGCAGCGTGGCTAATCAACTAATTTCGCCCCTTGTCATCCCTCTGCAAACCTGTGATGGATGTCATTTTAGAGGCTAGAAGACCTAGTACTAGAAAATCTTATGCTGACAAATGGAAAAGATTCTGTGCCTGGAACCAATCACAAGGAATAATCACAGCAATGCCCAGTATTCTTCAGATTTTGCAGTATTTAACTGAGATGCTTCACAAGGGCCTATCTTTTTCTATCATAAAAAATCCATGCCTCAGCCATTTCAGCTCATTACAGCACAGAACCCCTCCCCTCTTAGGTTCATAGTTTATTATTAAGCTAAATGCCCTTGCGAGCCATTTTAAGCCTAGCCAATTATCCCTTGTGAGACTCAAACCCTGCACCTTGGGGTTTGTAAAGCAAACACCTTAGCCATTAAGCCACCCTCCCAACCTTCTCATCCTCTGCTAAAGCAGCATCTCAGAGGGGCGGAAAATTTAAGACCTCCCAGGAGAGTGCCTACTCCTGCATGGGACCTCAATTTTGTTTGAGAAAAACTCGCTGCCCCTCCTTTTGAGCCAGCTGCTACTGCAGACCTAAGATTTCTCTCTTGGTAAACAGTTTTCCTTTTAGCAGTCACTTCAGCTAGAAGGATTTCAGAATTACAGGCTCTTCTGGCAGTGGAGCTTTTCATTATTTTTTATCCGGACAGGGTGGCTGTCAGGACCAGTCCATCTTTCATGCCTAAGGTGGTATCCAGTGTGGCTCTTAATCAGACCATTCATCTGTCAACTTTCTTTCCCATTCCACAGAACAAGGGTGGAGCGGATTCTGCATTCATTGGATGTACACAGACAACTTTTATTCTACTTGAACAGGACAAACGTGTAAGAAAATCTGAACTATTGATGTCATTTGCTGCTCATTCCACCAGGGCTGCATCTACTTCTGCAGCTTTTCTCAGAGGGGTTCTTACCAGAGACATCTTAGAAGCTCCTACCCGGAGATCAGTTCATACATTCACCAAACATTACCATTTACCCCTCTCCTCCAAATCCAGAGCAGGCTTTGCCACTGCTGTCCTGCAAGGCCTTACAACTGCTCCTAATGCTGTATAAATCCGTCCTTCCAACCATAGCTTTGGCATTCTACCCAAATGTAATGACTGCAACAGTTGTGTACACTTAACATAAATGTAGATGTTAGAGTGTATTCACTGTTGCAGTCCTGGTTACCCACCAGCCCTCTGTTTTTCTCTTACTATGCCTCTCCTTTCTTTTACTATGCTTAAAAGCCTTTTTAGTGTGTATGCTGCATATTTTTGTTTTAACTTCTTTATATATCTATATCTGTATTTGTATCTGATCCCATCTCTGGCAAGAAAAACTGATGTAATGGCGTCGGCTGCATGATGTTCTTCATCTCACATTGCTGCAGTCCTTACACTTGGGTAGTCCGCTGTCCTCTGTCGGCCCGAATATCAAAGTATAAGGCTGACGTCGGTCAAGGCGCTTAAGACTGACATCAGGACATCAGGGTACAAATGCGCATGACCGACGTCATATTCTCAGTCTCTTTTGCCGCATGGTCCGATGCAGAAGCAGCGTTGCAAGTGCCGTTCGGCGTTCTGAAATTTTTCGAATTCGGAGTTTCAGACCGAGTCAAAGTTGGCTAAGTACCCCGTTGGGGAATATTTTAGATGTTCTTCATCTCACATTGCTGCAGTCCTAACACTTGGGTAGTCCGCTGTCCCACATTCGGCCCGAATATCAGAGTATAAGGCTGACGTCGGTCAGGGCGCATTTGACTGACATCAGAACGTCAGGGTACAAATGCGCATGACCGACGTCATATCCTCAGTCTTTTTTGCCGCATGGTCCGATGCAGAAGCAGTGTTGCAAGTGCCGTTCGGCGTTCTGAAATTTTTCGGAGTTTCAGACCGAAGTCAGAGTTGGTTAAGTACCCGTTGGGAATATTTTGGTTTTTTCTTGCCTCAGTGGTTTACCGGATGTCAGAAAAAGTGAATAACTGTATTTCTTGTGGGAAACAGATACCGCATAGAGATTATCATAATTTGTGTATACCTTGTTTAGGACCTGAGCACGACGTTGTTGGATGCCGCTTTTGTGCTAGGTTTAATAAACGCACTATAAAGCGGAGGTTGGATTGTGCAAGGTTGGTCTTTGGGAAGCGGTGCAATTACAAAATGCTGTCGGATGCTCCGACGACGGCTTCCTCAAAGAAGCGCAAGGACAAGGCAGTTAAACCTAGGTTAGAGGAGTCGTCCGAACCGGACGCCAGATGTTCTTCATTCCACATTGCTGCAGTCCTAACCATTGGGTAGTCCGCTGTCCAGTCGGCCCGAATACCAAAGTATATGGCTGACGTCGGTCAAGGCGCATTAGACTGATGTCAGGACGTCAGGGTACTAATGCGCATGACCGACGTCATATCCTCAGTCTTTTTTGCCGCATGGTCCGATGCAGAAGCAGTTTTGCGAGTGCAGGTTGGCGTTCTGAAATTTTCTGAAGTCGGAGTTTCAGACCGAATCAAAGTTGGCTAAGTACCCGTTGGGAACATTTTGTTTTTTCTTGCCTCAGTATTTAACCGGATGTCAGAAAAAGTGAATAACTGTATTTCTTGTGGGAAGCAGATACCTCATAGGGATTACCATACTTTGTGTATACCTTGTTTAGGGCCTGGGCACGCCGTTGTTGGTTGCCGCTCTTGTGCTAGATTTAACAAACGCACTATTAAGAGAAGGTTAGACTGTGCCAGGTTAGTGTTTGGGAAGCGTTGTAATTATAAAATGCCGTCGGATGCTCCGACGCCCGCTTCGTCCAAAAAGCGCAAGGACAAAACAGCAAAGCCTAGGGTTGATGAACCGGCAGTCCCGGACGTCGGTTCTTTAGAAGGCTCAGTGGAGCCAGAGGTTTTGCCAGGAGTTTCTTTGGAGTCTCAGGCAGAGACTTTACTGTTACAGGATGTGCCCTCTCAGGAGGTAGGCCAGGCTGAGGGGGCTTCTCAGGTAACTGTTCTTCCCTCTCTTCCCAAGGTAGTTAGAGCCTCTCCTTCTGTTTCCAAAACTTCTTTGAGAGGTAGGCCAAGTTTAGCTTCAGTGGGGGCTTCTCCTGGCACTTCAGGTTCTGTGCCTAAGAAACATATGCTTAAAATGGCAGAAGATTTGATTAGTATGATTAGAGGTTCTATGCCCCCTCCGGATAAGAGGCCTAGGGTGGAACCTGAGTTTGAGAGTTTTGAACAGTGTTCAGAGGCTTCTGAGTCTTCTGCGGAAGACTTGCAGGAGTTTCCTCCTTATTCTGATTCTGATGTGGATGATTCCACTCCTACAGCTTCTCCTCCTGAGGATTTCTCATTTTCAGAGACTCTGCATTCCATGAGGGAGCACTTTAAATGGGAAGGCCAAGATTACTCTGTTTCCAGGAAAAGGCTTAGGGAATTCTTGTTTTTACCCCAGCATAGGCCCTTAGCTATTCCTCCTGTGTTGAATGTGGTGGAAGATGTTTTTGCAGAGGCTTCCTTGAACCCTGATTCTTTGCCTCCTGCCCCTGTTAAACCTGATAGGTACTATAGGGTGCCTGAAGCTCATAAGTATCTTTTTAAGAGTCCTAGGGCAGACCCGGAAACTGTTTCTCAGGGGCCTAAAGGTGTTAAGGCCTCTGTTAAAAATCCTGTTCCCACTGATAAAGAGGCAAGGGCTTTGGATAGATGGGGAAAGAAAGTGTATACTTCTTCCACTTTAGCCATGAGGGCGTTGAATTGTCAGTTTCACATGCTAAAATATCAAAATTATCTCCTTTCACAATTGAAATCTAAGGTGGATGCTTTGGCGGAAGGCATAGAGTGTAAAGAGTTGCTGGATTTAGTTCATGTGTCTGAACAAGTGGGTAAGCATTCTTTGCAATGTGGTTTTGATGCTGTGCAGGCCTCCTCGAGGGTGGCTGCCACTAGTTCTGTTCTTCGCAGGCATGCCTGGTTGAGGGATCAGAATTTAGCAGAGCATGTTAAGACAAGGATTTTGGATGCTCCTTTACAGTCTGATGTGGTGTTTGGTTCGCCTGTGGAAGCAGTTTTAAAGAAAATGGAGGACAAAGCTAAGTCTATGCAAACTGTTAAAGATTTTTGCAGGTGCAGCCACCAAGTGTTTAGTAGAAATTGGCCTACTAAGGATGGACATATCCTGCTTATGATTCCCAGTCTAGGGGTAGGTCTAGGCGTGGTAGGGCAGAGCTCAAGGTTCTGGTTCTTTTAGGCCTAGAACAGGAGTTCACCTGCTCAGACTTCTGGTGAGGGCAGGGGTCAGTCCTTTCAGAACAGACCCAATGACCTGCCTTTTCAGCTGCCAGTAGATTCTCGTCTGGCAGCTCCTTTGGGAGGAAGACTGTCTCTTTTCAAAGAAAATTGGGAATCACTCAAGACAGATGGGTGTTCGTTGGATATCATTCACCACGGTTACAGGTTTTATTCCATACATTGCCCCTTCAAAGGCATGCCAGGCCTCCTCCAAGGAAAGGGCTCTCAAGCAAATTTCTCTGTTTCTCCAAGTGGGGGGCGTTCAGCCCGTCCCTGTACCAGAAGGGGCCTAAGGATTTTATTCTCGCCTGTTCCTAGTACCAAAGAAGGGGAACATGTGGAGACCAATTTTGGATTTATCTATTCTGAACACTTATCTGGACATTCCCAAGTTCAAAATGTTGACGTTACAACAGCTTTTACCTCTGCTGGGCAAAGATCATTGGATGGTAACTTTAGATCTCAAGGAAGCTTACCTTCATGTGCCTATAAGACTAAGTTGCAGGAAGTATCTGCGTTTTCGAGCTGGAAATTCTCATTATCAGTTCTCTGCATTGCCCTTTGGCTTATCTACTGCGCCCAGAGTATTCACAAAGGTTCTGGCTCCAGTGATAGCTTACTTCAGGCTAAAAGGAATTCAAATCTATCCTTACTTGGACGACTGCCTGATTCTGGCTCAAGAAAAGGAAGACCTTCTACAGCATCTGGAATGTCATAGCAGTGCTAAGATGCCTAGGGTATTCTGTGAACGAAATAAAGTCCAGTCTAGTACCCTCTCAAGACATGTGCTTTCTGGGTGTGAGACTGAATACAGCAGCCCAGATGGCCTTTTTAACCCCGGACAAACAAAAGAATCTTTCCAGTTACTTCCATCAACTAACTTTTCAGTCCGGGCTGACTGCAAGGACAGTCCTTCAAGCCTTAGGGTTCATGGCATCTTGTATTCTGGTGCTTCCCAATGCCAAACTGCATATGAGGAAGCTGCAATGGTATCTCAAAAATGTGTGGACACAGCACTGCCAGGATTTGGACACTGTCATTCAAATAATACCTTGCATTCAAAAAGAATTGTTGTGGTGGGCTCAGGAATGTCACCTAAACAAGGGACTCTCTGTGACCCGGCCAGAGGAGAGTCAGATTTTAACGACAGATGCCTCGGACATTGCTTGGGGAGCTCATCTAAATGGAAAGTGGATACAAGACAAGTGGCCTGCCAGACTACAGCATCTACATATCAACATGAAGGAGATGTTAGCAGTTCAGTTTGCATTAATGACTTTCAAGGAGTTACTTCTTCCAGGGCAGGTGTTGATTCTAACAGACAACACGACTGTCATGTGGTACATCAACAAACAAGGGGGAACACATTCTTACCCATTGTGCAGGCAAGCAATGATTTTATGTGAGACTGCGCTCAGCTTGCAACTAACTCTTCAGGCAAGGTTTCTGCCGGGAGCACAGAACTCCTTAGCAGATGTGTTAAGCAGACAAATCATGGATCCCCACGAGTGGAAACTGGATCTTCATGTATTTCAAAAGTTGACAGTGTCATGGGGAACTCCAGACATAGATCTGTTCGCTTCTCCACTAAACCACCAGCTGCCAAAGTTTTGCACAAAGAAGTTTCATCACACAGCTTGGAAAGTGGACGCTCTGTCTTTCAGTTGGAAAAATCTTCATGTGTATGCGTTTCCACCTCTGCCTCTTCTTCCAAAAGTGCTTCTAAAGGTCAGACAAGACAAGCCAAGGATGATTTTAATAGCTCCAGATTGGCCTCGGCAGCACTGGTACCCATTACTGAGGAGTCTGGTAAGGAAGCCTCCATGGCCTTTACCCTTGATTCCTCACCTGTTGTCTCAGAGAGAAGGTCACCTGCTCAATGTCAAGCTTCACTCTCTTCATCTAACAGCCTGGCATATTCTGTGTTGAAACACAGCAGGTCTCAACTTCCTCAACAAGTTTTAAATGTGATTATGGAAGCTAGAAGACCTAGTACAAGGAAAGTGTAATGCAGAAAAATGGAAGAGATTTTATTTTGGAGTGCAGCACAGAATTTGGAGATTTCTGAGCCTAATTTGAGTGTGGCTCTTCAATATCTTACTGAGTTATTGGACAAAGGTTTGTCCTTCTCTTCCATTAAGATTCATGCTGCAGCAATTTCAGCTCACTATGATTGTGACCCACCATTGTTTTCGCATCCTTTGTTCAAGCAGTTTCTTAGAGGGCAAAGAATATAAGACCCCCGTAGAGCTCCTACTCCTGCTTGGGATCTCAATTTTGTGTTGGAAAAACTTACTCTACAACCTTTTGAGCCTGCGGCTACTGCTGAATTGAAATACTTGTCATGGAAGACTGCTTTTCTGTTGGCTATTACTTCTGCAAGAAGGGTTTCTGAGTTGCAGGCCCTTATGGCAGTAGAGCCTTTTTTGATTTTCCATAAGGATAGGGTATCATTACGTACTAATCCTTCCTTTATGCCTAAGGTGGTTTCTAGTGTGGCTTTAAACCAAACTATTCATTTGCCTACTTTCTATGCAGATCCCCAAAATAAGGGGGAAAAGATTTTACACACTTTAGATGTACATAGGCAGTTGCGTTATTATTTAAGCAGGACTAAGGATTTCAGGCAGTCTCAGCAATTGTTTGTTTCTTTTGCTTTGAGTTCTCAGGGCAAGCCTGTATCTAAGCAAACTATTTCTAAGTGGATTGGGTTTTGCATTTCATTTTGTTACTCCCATCATGGCAAGGAGATTCCAGCTGGGATTAGGCCTCATTCCACTAGGGCTACTGCCACTTCAACAGCATTTCTAAGGGGGGTGGCAACTAAGGAAATTTTGGAGGCAGCTACTTGGAGTTCAGTGCATACTTTCTCTAAGCATTACCACCTTCCTCTCTACTCTAAATCTAGGGCTGGTTTTGCCACAGCTATTTTGCAAGGCATGTTGACAGCTCCTGCTTCCTTATGATTTGCCAGCCTCCCTTACCTCTGCTTTGGGATTCTACCCAATGGTTAGGACTGCAGCAATGTGGAATGAAGAACATAGTACAGTTTTGTACCTACCATAAATGTAGATGTTCGAGGATCCACATTGCTGCAGTCCAATTTACCCTCCCTCCTTCCCCTCTGTGTTTAGGGGTGGTGGTGTGGGCTATATATATATATATATATATATATATATATATATATATATATTCTTGTACATTTGTATATATTGTATATGTTTGATGCAGGGCGTTTGATGCAGGGCTTTTTGGTGTTTTGGTTTGGGCCTTGTCTTTTTAGGGTCTTCTGACATCCGGGGCAAGAAAAGACTGAGGATATGACATCGGTCATGCGCATTAGTACCCTGACGTCCTGACATCAGTCTAATGCGCCTTGACCGACGTCAGCCATATACTTTGGTATTCGGGCCGACTGGACAGCGGACTACCCAATGGTTAGGACTGCAGCAATGTGGATCCTCGAACATCTACATTTATGGTAGGTACAAAACTGTACTTTCTTTAGAGGTGTCAGTGGAACCGGTGGTTCTGACGGAGGCCTCTCTGGAGACCCAGGGAGAAACTTTGATTTTACAGGATGTGGCCTCCCAGGAGGCAGGGCAGGCTGTAGGGGCTTCTCAAGTAACTGTACTCCCCTCCCTTTCTAAGGGGTCTAGGCCCTCTCTTTCTGCTTCCAAGGCTTCTCCTAGAGGCAGATCTACTTTAGCTTCGGTGGGTGTCACTCCCAGTTCTTCAGGTGCTGTGCCCAAGAAGCACATGCTCAAAATGGCAGAGGATTTAATTACTTTAATTAGAGGCTCTATGCCCCCTCCTGATAAGAGGCCTAGGATGGAACCTGTGTTGGGGAATTATGAGCAGGCTTGGATGTGTCTGAGTCTTGGCTGAAGACTTGCAGGAGTATTCTCATTATTCTGATTCTGATATGGATGATTCCACTCCTTCTGCTTCTCCTCCTGAGGATTTTTCTTTTTCAGAGACCCTTCACTCCATGAGAGAGCATTTTAAATGGGAAGGTCAGGATTTCTCTGATTCAGGAAAAGGCTTAGGGAATTTTAGTTTTTACCCCAGCATAGGCCTTTAGCTATTCCTCCTGTTCTGAATGTGGTGGAAGATGTGTTTGCGGAGGCTTCTCTTAATCCTGATTCTTTGCCTCCTGCTCCTGTTAAACCGGATAGGTATTACAGGGTGCCTGAAGCTCATAAGTATCTTTTTAAGAGTCCTAGGGCAGACCCAGAAACTGTTAGCCAGGGGCCTAAGGGTGTTAAGGCTTCTGTAGTCAAAAATCCGGTTCCTGCAGATAGAGGCCAGGGCCTTGGATAGATGGGGAAAGAAAGTTTATACTTCTTCCACTCTAGCCATGAGAGCTTTGAATTGCCAGTTTCACATGTTGAAATATCAAAATTATCTCCTTTCTCAGTTGAAATCTAAGGTTGATGCCCTGGCGGAAGGTATTGACTGTAAAGAGTTACAAGATTTAGTGCATGTTTCTGAGCAGGTGGGTAAGCATTCTTTGCATTGTGGTTTTGATGCTGTACAGGCCTCGTCTAGGGTGGCTGCCACTGGGTCAGTTCTAAGCAGGCATGCCTGGCTGAGGGATCAAAATTTATCAGACCATGTTAAAACTAGGATTTTGGATGCCCCTTTGCAATCTGATGTCTTGTTTGGTTCTCCTGTTGAGGCAGTTTTAAAGAAAATGGAAGATAAAGCTAAGTCTATGCAGACTGTTAAAGATTTTTTGCAGGTTCAGCCTCCAAAGTTTAGTAGAAATTGGCCTACTAAAGGGTGGACGTATCCTTCTTATGATTCCCAGTCTAGGGGTAGATCTAGACGTGGCAGGGGCAGAGGTCAGGGCTCTTTCAGGCCCAGGACAGTGAGTTCTCCTGCACAGTCTTCAAGTGAGGGCAGGGGTCAGTCCTTTCGTAAACAGACCCAATGACCCACCTTTTCGGCTGCCAGAACCTTCTCGCCTGGCAGCACCTTTGGGAGGAAGGTTGGCACTTTTCAAAGAAAATTGGAGTTTGATTACCCAAGACAAATGGGTACTGGATATCATACATCACGGTTACAGATTTTATTTCCATACCTTGCCTCCTTTCAAAGGCATGCCAGACATTCCTCCTCAACAAAGAATAGAGGCTCACAAGCAAATTTCACTGCTACTCCAAATAGGGGCCATACAGCCGGTTCCTTTGCCAGAAAGGGGTCTAGGATTTTATTCTCGCCTGTTCCTAGTCCCAAAGAAGGGGAACACGTGGAGACCAATTTTGGATTTGTCTATCCTCAACACTTATCTGGACATTCCCAAGTTCAAAATGTTGACGTTGCAGCAGCTTTTGCCTCTGCTGGGCAAAGATCATTGGATGGTAACTTTGGATCTCAAGGAGGCTTACCTTCATGTTCCTATCAGACTAAGTTGCAGGAAGTATCTGTTTCGAGCTGGGACTTCTCACTATCAGTTCTCTGCATTGCCCTTTGGCTTATCTACTGCGCCCAGAGTGTTCACGAAAGTTCTAGCTCCAGTGATAGCTTTCTTCAGGCTAAAAGGAATACAGATCTATCCTTATTTGGACGACTGCCTGATTCTGGCTCAAGGAAGGGAAGAGCTTCTTCATCATTTGGAATATGTGATAGCAGTGCTAAGATGCCTGGGGTATTCTGTGAACGAAATAAAGTCCAGTCTAGTACCCTCTCAAGACATGTGCTTTCTGGGTGTGAGACTGAATACAGCATCCCAGATGGCCTTTTTAACCCCGGACAAACAAAAGAGTCTATCCCTTTACTTCCATCAGCTATCTCATCAGTCCGGGCTGACTGCAAGGACAGTCCTTCAAGCCTTAGGGTTCATGGCATCTTGTATTCTGGTGCTTCCCAATGCCAAACTGCATATGAGGAAGCTACAATGGTATCTCAAAAATGTATGGACACAGCACTGCCAGGATTTGGACACTGTCATTCAAATAATACCTTGCATTCAAAAGGAATTTTTGTGGTGGGCTCAGGAATGTCACCTAAAGAAGGGACTCTCTGTGACCCGGCCAGAGGTGAGTCAGATTTTAACGACAGATGCCTCAGACAAAGCTTGGGGAGCTCATCTAAACGGAAAGTGGATACAAGACAAGTGGCCTGCCAGACTACAACATCTACATATCAACATGAAGGAGATGTTAGCAGTCCAGTTTGCATTAATAGCTTTCAAGGATTTACTTCTTCCAGGGCAGGTGTTGATTCTAACAGACAACACAACTGTCATGTGGTACATCAACAAGCAAGGGGGAACACATTCTTATCCTCTATGCAGGCAAGCAATGATTTTGTGGGAGACTGCTCTCAGTTTACAACTAAGTCTTCAGGCAAGGTTTCTGCCGGGAGCACAGAACTCCTTAGCAGATGTGTTAAGCAGACAAATCATGGATCCCCACAAGTGGAAACTGGATCTTCATGTATTTCAGAAATTGACAGTGTCCTGGGGAACTCCAGACATAGATCTGTTAAACTTCTCCACTAAACAACCAGCTGCCAAAGTTTTGCACAAAGCGGTTTCATCACACAGCTTGGAAAGTGGATGCTCTTTCTTTCAGTTGGAAAAATCTTCATGTGTATGCCTTTCCACCTCTGCCTCTCCTCCCAAAGGTACTTCTGAAGGTCAGACAGGACAAGCCAAGGATGATTTTGATAGCTCCAGATTGGCCTCGACAGCACTGGTACCCACTACTGAGAAGTCTAGTACGGAAGCCTCCATGGCCTTTGCCTTAGATGCCACATCTGTTGTCCCAGGAGGACAGTCATTTCCTCAATGTCAAACTTCACTCTCTTCAGCTAACAGCATGGCATATTCTGTTTTAAACCATAGAAGGTCTCAACTTCCACAACAAGTTTTGAATGTGATTTTGGAAGCTAGAAGGCCTAGTACAAGGAAGGTGTACGCAGATAAATGGAAGAGATTTTTATTTTGGAGTGCAGCTAAGGATTTGGATGTTTCTGAGCCTGATTTAAGTGTGGCTCTTCAATATCTTACTGAGTTATTGGACAAAGGTTTGTCCTTCTCTTCTATTAAGATTCATGCTGCAGCATTTCAGCTCACTACGATTGTGACCCACCATTGTTTTCTCATCCTTTATTTAAGCAATTTCTCAGAGGGGCAAAGAATATAAGACCCCCACGAAGAGCTCCTACTCCTGCTTGGGATCTCAATTTTGTGTTGGAGAAACTCACTCTACAACCTTTTGAGCCTGCAGCTACTGCTGAGTTGAAATATTTGTCATGGAAGACTGCTTTTTTGTTGGCCGTTACCTCTGCAAGAAGGGTTTCTGAATTGCAGGCCCTTATGGCAGTTGAGCCTTTCTTAATTTTTCACAAGGATAGGGTATCTTTACGTACCAATCCCTCCTTTATGCCTAAAGTGGTTTCTAGTGTGGCTTTAAACCAAACTATTCATTTGCCTACTTTTTATGCAAATCCCCAAACTAAGGGGGAAAAGATTTTGCACACCTTAGATGTTCACAGGCAGTTGCGATATTATTTGGACAGAACTAAAGGGTTCAGACAATCTCAGCAGTTATTAGTTTCTTTTGCTTTGTGCTCTCAGGGCAAGCCTGTGTCAAAACAAACTATTTCTAAGTGGATTGGATTTTGCATTGCTTTCTGTTATTCCCATCATGGCAAAGAGATTCCAGCTGGGATTAGACCTCATTCCACTAGGGCTACTGCCACTTCAACAGCTTTTTGAGGGGTGGCTACTAAGGATATTTTGGAGGCAGCCACTTGGAGTTCAGTGCATACCTTCTCTAGGCATTACCACCTTCCCTTGTACTCTAAATCCAGGGCTGGTTTTGCCACTGCTGTGTTGCAGGGCATTTTGGCAGCTCCTGCTTCATTATAGTTTAGCCATCCTCCCTTACCTCTGCTTTGGGATTCTACCCAAGTGTTAGGACTGCAGCAATGTGAGATGAAGAACATAGTACAGTTTTGTACCTACCATAAATGTAGATGTTCGAAGATCCACATTGCTGCAGTCCAATTTACCCTCCCTCCTTCCCTTCTGTTGTTTGAGGTGGTTGTGTGGGTTGGGTTATCCATCTGAGGTTAACTGCATTTTGTATATTGCATTTTGTATATATTGTATATATTATACATATTTTTGGTGTTAGACTAGCTGTTTGTTTAGTTGTGGTCTTTGAGTTTGGACCTTGACCTTTCTTTTGGGTCTTCTGACATCTGGGGCAAGAAAAGACTGAGGATATGACGTCGGTCATGCGCATTTGTACCCTGACGTTCTGATGTCAGTCAAATGCGCCCTGACCGACGTCAGCCTTATACTCTGATATTCGGGCCGAATGAGGGACAGCGGACTACCCAAGTGTTAGGACTGCAGCAATGTGGATCTTCGAACATCTACATTTATGGTAGGTACAAAACTGTACTTTTTTTCTTGCCTCAGTGGTTTACCGGATGTCAGAAAAAGTGAATAACTGTATTTCTTGTGGGAAACAGATACCGCATAGAGATTATCATACTTTGTGTATTCCTTGTTTGGGGCCTGAGCACAACGTTGTTGGGTGTCGCTTTTGTGCTAGGTTCAATAAGCGCACTATTAAGCGAAGGTTAGATTGTGCCAGGTTGGTCTTCGGGAAGCGATGCAATTATAATATGCCGTCGGATGCTCCGGCCGCTTCTTCAAGAAGCGCAAAGACAAAGCAGCTAAACCCAGGCAAGAAGAGTCGTCCGTGCGGACGCCCGGTTCTTTAGAGGCGTCAGTGGAACCGTGGTTCCGCGGAGGCTTCTCTGGAGTCCCAGGGGAGACTTTGATATTGCAGGATGTGGCCTCTCAGGAGGCAGGTCAGGCTGAAGGGCTTCTCAGGTTACTGTACTCCCTCCTTCCTAGGGTGGTTAGGCCCTCTCCTTCTGATGTCCTTCATGGATGCATCTGCAGTCATAACAAGTGGGTTGTCCTGTCGTCAGGCAGCCCTGCAGTCGGCCGGATTCCAAAGTCGGGTCCGGCTTCGGCTGATGTCGCACTTCACCCGGCGTCATCTCTGCTGGTCTCGGGTATAAAGGCATCAGCCGGCGCCATTTTCTTCAGTCTTTCTTGCCGTGGCCAAGCAGAAGCTGTTCAAGTGCCGGTCGGTCGGATCCAGAGATTTCTACTACCGAATACTACTTGAAGACTTCTAAAAGCTAAGTACCCGTTGGGGACTCTTTCTTGCCTCAGCCGATGTCAGAAAAAGTCAATAACTGTTTAACTTGTGGGAAACAAATACCTCAAAGATTTCCACTCTTACTGTTTGCCTTGTTTAGGCCCAGACCAAGACGTAGCAGCCTGTTCGGCCTGTGCTTCCTTCAACCGACGAACGCTTAGCCGTCGGTCGGAGTTTTCTGAACAGTTTTTCGGTTCTGAATTTGCGTACATTATGCCGTCGGATCCTCCGACTACCCAAATTGTTAAGAAACGCAAAGAAAAAGACCGACACTCGCGGTCCACGGTTTCGGCCGAAACCATGGTGAAGCAAACCGCGAGTGTCTGTTTCGGCCGAAACCGAGAAAACTGTTCAAAGCACAGCTGAATCTTTGACTACTTCTGAGGTTCCTGCTACCTTACTTGAATCGGCCTCTGAAATTTTACCTACTACAGTGGCTTCTAGTGAATTATCAGACACCATCCCTTTGGATGTCTCTACCCCAGCACGTGGTGCTGCTAGGCCTCCTGCAGCCATGTCCATTAAGGCCTTTGCCAGGGCTAAAGCAGCCAAGTCTACTAAATCAGTGCCTGTTAAACCCCCCTCAACCAGGCCTACTTCTAGTTCACAAATGCTTACTCTGGCAGAAGATTTAATATCCTTAATTAGGGGATCTCAATCTCACCCAGACAGGGCCTCTCAGCCCCCAGAGAAGAGACCTAGGGCAGAGCCCCCCGAGCCTGTGTCCTCTGATGATTCTGCGGATGACTCAGATATTACAGACCAGCCAGAGGCTCCTTTCTCCAATTATGAAGACTCAGATGCTGAAGAATCCATTCCAGCTGCTTCTCCACCAGAAGAATTCTCCTTTGGGGAAACCTTACATGCCATGCGAGAACAATTCCAATGGCAGCAACAGGATTTCTCAGACTCCAGAAAAAGACTTAGGACTTTTCTGCACCTTCCACAACACAGGCCCTTAGCTATACCTCCTGTCCTCCCTGTTGTGGACGATGCCTTTAATGATGTCTGCTCTGCACCAGATTCCTTACCTCCAGCCCCTGCCAAACCAGACAGATTTTACAGGGTACCAGACACGCATCATCACCTATACAAGGCCCCTCTTGCAGACCCCGAAACTATATCCCAGGGGCCTAAGGCAGTAGCCTCTACCACAGCAAAAAACCCTATTCCTTCTGAAAGGGAAGCCAGGTCTTTAGACAGATGGGGCAAAAAAGTTTATACCTCAGCTACTCTCTCAGCTAGAGCTTTAAACTGTCAGTTTCACATGATACAATACCAAGAGTTTATGCTTGATCAGTTAACTAAAAAACTATCCTCTGACTACTCTATAGATAAGAAATATGTATTAGAAATGGTAAATAACATACAACAGGTTAGTAACCATTCCTTAAAATGTGGCTATGATGCACTGGAGGCTTCATTTAGATCAGCCATGACTGGCACAGTGATAAGAAGACATGCATGGCTGAAGGAACAAGTCTTACCGGAACATGTTAAATCTAAGTTATTAGATGCTCCTATGGATAAGACCAGTTTGTTTGGTACACCTGCCCAGCAGGTAATGAGGAAAATGGAAGAAAAGGCAAAATCTGTTCAAACGGTTAAAGATTTCTTGCAGGTTCAGCCACCAAGGTTTAGCAGGAACTGGCCTGCCAAAAATTGGTCCTTTCCTGACTCCACAAGATCCCAAAGGGGCAGGAATAGACGTTCCAGAGGCAGAAACCAATCCAGAGGAGGTGCCTACAGAGGACGACAGTGGCAAGGTAATAACAGAGGCAGACTCAGCCACTACCACTACAACAGCACAATCACAGTGACTTAACTCTACATCCGCCTACCAGGGAACAAATAGCAGCTCCATTAGGCGGAAAATTAACCTTATTTTTGAAAAACTGGCACTACATCACAAAAGACAAGTGGATTTTGCAAACCATACACCAAGGTTACCGGTTCCACTTTCACACACTACCAGTCAAAAGAGGAATGCCAAACCTGCCTCCAAATCAAAAAACAGAAGCTCTACAGCAGATAATGCAATTAGCAAAGATGAGAGCTGTGGAAAGAGTGCCAATAACAGAACAAGGCAAAGGATTTTACTCCAGACTATTCCTAGTTCCAAGAAAGGAAAAAAGTTGGAGACCTATTCTCGACCTGTCCACCTTAAATACATACATCATTGTCCCAAAATTCAAAATGCTGACCCTACAGCAACTTCTTCCCATGCTGGGCAAGGAGTGTTGGCTGGTAACTCTAGATCTCAAGGAGGCATACCTGCACGTCCCCATTCGACCAATTTGCAGAAGATACCTCAGATTTCTTGCAGGATCAGAGCATTATCAATTCTCAGCATTGCCCTTTGGCTTATCTACTGCGCCCAGAGTATTCACAAAATGCCTGGCATCAGTAATCGCCCACTGCAGACTACAGGGAATCCAAATTTATCCATACCTGGACGACTGCCTGCTACAAGGGGACAACAAAAGCAAGCTGACAACAGATTTACAAAGGGTCATTTACTTGCTACAAGCACTGGGATACACAGTCAATTTGCAAAAGTCAAGGCTGTTACCATCCCAAACAAGGACATTCCTGAGCGCGGAATTGGACACTGTAAAACAAATGGCATTCCTAACCGCAGAAAAACAAAAAGAACTCCCTCTTTACTTCTTGGCTCTAACAAAACAGAACAAGTTAACAGCAAGAAAAGTCCTTCAGGCCTTGGGCTACATGGCATCATGCATAATCTTGGTTCCACATGCCAGACTACATATGAGAAAACTACAGTGGTACCTAAGGAGTTTATGGTCCCAACACAGGCACAGCCTAGAAGCGGAAATTCCACTGATCCCATGCCTAAAACAGGAGTTCCTATGGTGGGCACAAGCATGCCAGTCAAACCCAGGCCTACCCTTTCGCAGCTATCAAGCAAGCCAGACCATCACAACAGACGCCTCAGACCTAGGATGGGGGGCTCACATGCTGGACAAATGCGTACAAGGATTGTGGACGCAGGATCAACTCCACCTGCACATCAACCTAAAAGAAATGCTGGCAGTAAAACTGGCAATCCAAAAGTTCAGACCATTTCTCAGAGGGCCATTTGATAAGGACAGACAACACCACAGTCATGTGGTACATCAACAAGCAGGGAGGCACTCATTCATACCCCCTATGCAGAATGACTTTGGAGCTTTGGAACCTGGCACTCAGCTACAACATCCAGTTACAGGCAATATTTGTACCGGGAAAGGACAATACTCTAGCACACATATTGAGCAGAACCACATCGGATGCCCACGAATGGATGCTACACCCGGACATCTTCAAGACCATCTCAAAGAAATGGGGAAGTCCACAGATAGATCTATTCGCTTCCCCTCTCAATCACCAGAGATAGATCTATTCGCTTCCCCTCTCAATCACCAGCTCAAAAAATTTTGCACAAGGACATTCCACCCACTTGCATGGAAAGTGGATTCGCTCTCCTTCAGCTGGAAAGGTCTAACAGGATATGCATTTCCACCTCTTCCCTTGATACACAAGGTATTACTAAAAATCAAGGAGGAACGTCCAAGGATAACCCTGTTAGCTCCAAACTGGCCAAGACAACACTGGTACCCATTACTGAGGAGCATGTCTCTGGACAACATGTGGCCAATACCCCTGATGCCCTTGATGTTACCTCAGAACAACTACAGCATCATGCATCCAAACCTAAAAACGTTGCAACTGACTGCATGGCACATCACATAGCAGCAACTAACCCAGAACTTTCCCAAAGGGTTAAAGACATTATCCTTGAAGCTCGCAGACCTTCAACCAGAAGGAACTATGCAGGAAAATGGAAAAGGTTTGTCATTTGGAGCACTGAAAGAGGAAAAGATGTGTCATTATAGATATGGCTAACATTTTGGAGTATCTGGCAGAGCTTCTACATACAGGCCTGTCCTATTCCTCCATCAAGATACATGTGTCAGCTATTTCAGCAGAATACAGCTTTGATCCACCTGTCTTTTCACATCCTTTACTCAGGCAGTTCCTCAGAGGAATCAAGAATGTAAAACCTCCAAGGAAACCACCATTGCCAGCTTGGGATTTGAACTTTGTGCTAGAAAAATTGACACTCGCACCTTTCGAACCAGCAGCTACAGCGGACCTACAGCATCTATCGTGGAAAACTGCTTTCCTACTGGCAATAACCTCAGCAAGGAGGGTCTCTGAACTTCAGGCCCTAATGGCGGTACAGCCCTTCTTAATCTTCCACCAAGATAGTGTCCATGAGGACTAATCCTACTTTTATGCCTAAGGTGATATCCAGAGTGTCTTTAAACCAGGCAATCCACCTACCTACCTTCTTTCCCAACCCACAAAACAGAGGGGAAAGAATGCTGCATTCCTTGGATGTACATAGACAGTTACGCTACTACCTGGACAGAACAAAAAGTAGCAGAAAAACTGATCAGCTTTTTGTAGCCTATGCAACAGGAAAGGAAGGAAAAGCAATTTCCAAACAGACAATCTCCAAATGGATAGGAAATTGCATACAATTCTGTTACTCCTTCCATGGAAAACCAATTCCACAGAACATAAGGCCTCATTCTACAAGGGCAACAGCCACTACCACAGCCTTCCTACGAGGTGTGGCAACCTAGGACATTATTGAGGCGGCTACTTGGACCTCCGTGCATACATTTGCCAAGCATTATAACTTACCTTTGTACTCCAGATCCCGAGCAGGGTTTGCCACTGCTGTGCTGCAAGGGATCCTAACCACACCATAATCTAAATTTTTTCCTCCTCCCTTAGTTGGCTATGGTATTCTACCCAGTTGTTATGACTGCAGATGCATCCATGAAGGACATAGTACAGTTTTGTACCTACCATAAATGTAGATGTCCGAACTGGATAGCATCTGCAGTCAGGATTACCCTCCCTCCTTCCCCTCTGTGGTACTCCTAGGGTATTTACCCTCTTAATAGCTAGCTAGTGGGGGGGAGTCTCTTATGGTGTATTTGTTTGTATATATGTACTTACATGCTTATTTTCTGAGTTTGCCTTCTATCCTTTTGGAAACATTGGCATTTATCCAAAAATTAGCCTTCCAGGAAGGGCATCTGGCATCTGGGGCAAGAAACACTGAAGAAAATGGCGTCTGCTGATGCCTTTATACCCGGAGACCAGCAGAGATGACGTCGGGTGAAGTGCGACATCAGCCGAAGCCGGACCCGGACTTTGGAATCCGGCCGACTGCAGGGCTGCCTGACGACAGGACAACCCAGTTGTTATGACTGCAGATGCTATCCAGTTCGGACATCTACATTTATGGTAGGTACAAAACTGTACTTTTCTAAGGCTTCTCCCAGAGGCAGGCCAGGTTTAGCTTCTGTTGGTGGCGCTCCTAGTTCTTCAGGATCTGTGCCCAAGAAGCACATGCTTAAAATGGCAGAAGATTTAATTACTTTGATTAGAGGTTCTTTGCCCCCTCCTGATAAGAGGCCTAGGGTGGAACCAGAGTTGGGGAGTTTGGAGCAGGCTTCGGATGTTTGAGTCTTCGGCTGAAGACTTGCAGGAGTATTCTCCTTATTCTGATGTGGATGATTCTACTCCTTCTGCTTCTCCTCCAGAGGATTTTTCTTTTTCAGAGACTCTTCATTCCATGAGGGAACATTTTAAGTGGGAAGGTCAGGACTTCTCTGATTCCAGGAAAAGGCTTAGGGAATTTTTGCTTTTACCCCAGCATAGGCCTTTGGCTATACCACCTGTTCTGGATGTTGTGGAAGATGTGTTTGCAGAGGCTTCACTTAATTCTGATTCTTTGCCTCCTGCTCCTGTTAAACCGGACAGGTATTACAGGGTGCCTGAAGCTCATAAATATCTTTATAAGAGTCCTAGGGCGGACCCAGAAACTGTTAGTCAGGGACCTAAGGGTGTCAAGGCCTCTGTTGTAAAAAATCCGGTTCCTCCAGATAGAGGCCAGGGCTTTGGATAGATGGGGAAAGAAAGTCTATACTTCTTTCACATTAGCTATGAGGGCTTTGAATTGCCAGTTTCACATGTTGAAATATCAAAACTATCTTCTTTCTCAATTGAAGTCTAAGGTTGATGCTCTGGCGGAAGGTATAGAGTGTAAAGAATTACAAGATTTGGTACATGTTTCTGAACAGGTGGGTAAGCACTCTTTGCAATGTGGTTTGGTGCTGTACAGGCCTCGTTTAGGGTGGCTGCCACTGGGTCAGTTCTTCGCAGGCACGCCTGGCTGATGGATCAGAATTTATCTGACCATGTTAAGACAAGGATTTTAGATGCTCCTTTACAGTCTGATGTGTTGTTTGGTTCACCTGTGGAGGCAGTCTTAAAGAAAATGGAAGACAAGGCTAAGTCTATGCAGACTGTTAAAGATTTTTTGCAAGTTCAGCCTCCGAAATTTAGTAGGAATTGGCCTGCTAAGGGGTGGACGTACCCTTCTTATGATTCACAGTCTAGGGGTAGATCTAGACGTGGTAGGGGCAGAGCTCAGGGCTCTTTCAGACCTAGAACAGGGAGTTCACCTGCACAGTCTTCGGGTGAGGGCAGGGGCCAGTCCTTTCGTAAACAGGCCCAATGACCCACCTTTTCAGCTGCCAGAAAGCCTTCTTGTCTGGCAGCACCTTTGGGAGGAAGGTTGGCACTCTTCAAGGAAAATTGGAGTTTAATTACCCAAGACAGATGGGTATTGGATATCATACACCAAGGTTACAAGTTTTATTTCCATACCTTGCCTCCTTTCAAAGGCATGCCAGACGTTCCTCCTCAGCAAAGAATAGAGGCTCACAAACAAATTTCTCTGCTGCTTCAAATAGGGGCCATACAGCCGGTCCCTCTACCAGAAGTAGGCCTAGGATTTTATTCTTGCCTGTTCCTAGTACCAAAGAAGGGGAACACGTGGAGACCAATTTTGGATTTATCTATCCTCAACACTTATCTGGACATTCCCAAGTTCAAAATGTTGACGTTACAACAGCTTTTACCTCTGCTGGGCAAAGATCACTGGATGGTGACTCTGGATCTCAGGAACATGAAGGTAAGCCTCCTTATCAGGCTAAGTTGCAGGAAGTATCTGCGTTTTCGGGCTGGGACTTCTCATTATCAGTTCTCTGCATTGCCCTTTGGCTTATCTACTGCGCCCAGAGTGTTCACGAAGGTTCTGACTCCAGTGATAGCTTTCGTCAGGCTAAAAGGAATACAGATCTATCCTTATTTGGACGATTGCCTGATTCTGGCTCAAGGAAGGGACGAACTTCATCATTTGCAATATGTGATAGCAGTGCTAAGATGCCTGGGGTATTCTGTGAACGAAATAAAGTCCAGTCTAGTACCCTCTCAGGACATGTGCTTTCTGCGTGTGAGACTGAATACAGCATCCCAGATGGCCTTTTTGACCCCGGACAAACAAAAGAATCTTTCCCTTTACTTCCATCAATTGTCTCATCAGTCCAGGCTGACTGCAAGGACAGTCCTTCAAGCCTTGGGGTTCATGGCATCTTGTATTCTGGTGCTTCCCAATGCCAAACTGCATATGAGGAAGCTACAATGGTATCTCAAAAATGTATGGACACAGCACTGCCAAGATATGGACACTGTCATTCAGATAATACCTTGCATTCAAAAGGAATTTTTGTGGTGGGCTCAGGAATGTCACCTAAACAAGGGACTCTCTGTTGCCCGGCCAGAGGCGAGTCAGATTCTAACGACAGATGCCTCAGACAAAGCTTGGGGAGCTCATCTAAATGGAAAGTGGATACAAGACACGTGGCCTGCCAGACTACAACATCTACATATCAACTTGAAGGAGATGTTAGCAGTTCAATTTGCATTAATAGCTTTCAAGGATTTACTTCTTCCAGGGCAGGTGTTGGTTCTAACAGACAACACAACTGTCATGTGGTACATCAACAAGCAAGGGGGAACACATTCTTATCCTCTATGCAGACAAGCAATGATTTTGTGGGAGACTGCTCTCAGTTTACAGCTAAATCTTCAGGCAAGGTTTCTGCCGAGCACAGAACTCCTTAGCAGATGTGTTGAGCAGGCAGTTATGGATCCCCACGAGTGGAAATTGGATCCTCATGTATTTCAGAAATTGACAGTGTCATGGGGAACTCCAGACATAGATCTGTTCGCTTCTCCACTAAACTACCAGCTGCCAAAGTTTTGCACAAAAAGGTTTCATCCCACAGCTTGGAAAGTGGATGCTCTTTCTTTCAATTGGAGCAATCTTCATGTGTATGCCTTTCCACCTCTGCCTCTCCTCCCAAAGGTACTCCTAAAGGTCAGACAGGACAAGCCAAAGATGATTTTAATAGCTCCAGATTGGCCTCGACAGCACTGGTACCCATTACTGAGAAGTCTGGTGCAGGAGCCTCCATGGCCTTTGCCTTCAATTCCACACCTGCTGTCTCAGGAGAACAGTCATTTACTCAATGTCAAACTTCACTCTCTTCACCTAACAGCCTGGCATATTCTGTTTTAAACCCTGGAGGGTCTCAGCTTCCACAGCAAGTTTTGAATGTTATTTTGGAGGCCAGAAGGCCTAGTACAAGGAAAGTGTACGCAGATAAATGGAAGAGATTTTTATTTTGGAGTGCAGCAAAGGAATTTGATGTTTCTATGCCTAATTTAAGTGTGGCTCTTCAATATCTTGCTGAGTTACTGGACAAAGGTTTGTCCTTCTCTTCTATTAAAGTTCATGCTGCAGCAATTTCTGCTCACTATGACTGTGACCCACCATTGTCTTCTCATCCTTTGTTTAAGCAATTCCTTAGAGGGGCAAAGAATATAAGACCCCCACGTAGAGCTCCTACTCCTGCTTGGGATCTCAATTTTGTGTTGGAGAAACTCACTCTACAACCTTTTGAGCCTGCAGCTACTGCCGAGTTGAAATATTTATCATGGAAGACTGCTTTTTTGTTGGCCATTACCTCTGCGAGAAGGGTTGCTGAATTACAGGCTCTTATGGCAGTTGAACCTTTCTTAATTTTCCATAAGGACAGAGTATCTTTGCGTACTAATCCTTCCTTTATGCCTAAAGTGGTTTCTAGTGTGGCTTTAAACCAAACTATTCATTTGCCTACTTTTTATGCAAACCCCCAAAATAAAGGGGAGAAGATTTTGCACACTTTAGATATACACAGGCAGTTGCGATATTATTTGAGCAGAACTAAAGGGTTCAGGCAGTCTCAGCAGTTATTTGTTTCATTTGCTCTGGGTTCTCAGGGCAAGCCTGTTTCAAAACAAACTATTTCTAAGTGGATTGGGTTTTGTATTGCTTTCTGTTATTCCCATCATGTTAAGGATATTCCAGCTGGGATTAGGCCTCATTCCACTAGGGCTACTGCCACTTCTACAGCTTTTTTAAGGGGGGTGGCAACTAAAGATATTTTAGAGGCAGCCACTTGGAGTTCAGTGCATATTTTCTCTAAGCATTACCACCTTCCTCTTTACTCTAAATCTAGGGCTGGTTTTGCCACTGCAGTATTACAGGGCATTTTGGCAGCACCTAATGCTTTATAGTTTTGCCATCCTCCCTTACCTCTGCTTTGGGATTCTACCCAAGTGTAAGGACTGCAGCAATGTGAGATGAAGAACATAGTACAGTTTTGTACCTACCATAAATGTAGATGTTCGAAGATCTACATTGCTGCAGTCCAATTTACCTTCCCTCCTTCCCCTCTGTAGTTAGAGGCGGTGGTGTGGTTTGGGTTGTAAATATTGTGGATATTGTATATATTGTACATATGATTAGTGCAAGGGTGGTTGGTTGTTTTGTTGTCTTTTGGTTTTGGCCTTTCTTTTTAGGGTCTTCTGACATCTGGGGCAAGAAAAGACTGAGGATATGACGTCGGTCATGCGCATTTGTACCCTGACGTCCTGATGTCAGTCTTAAGCGCCTTGACCGACGTCAGCCTTATACTTTGATATTTGGGCCGACCGAAGACAGCGGACTACCCAAGTGTAAGGACTGCAGCAATGTAGATCTTCGAACATCTACATTTATGGTAGGTACAAAACTGTACTTTTTATACCCCTGACAACCTAACGTCATTGAAGAAGCAACAGCAACCGACGCAGGTCCCAATACTTTGTTAATCAGGCTGACTGAGGGCAAACTGCCAGCAGATTACCCAAATGTAATGACTGTAACAGTGAGTACACTCTAACATCTACATTCATGGAAAGTGTACACAACTGTACTTTATGGTGTAAATTAAAACCACATGTCCTTTTGCTTTCATTCATTTTGTTCGGTGCATAGTGCGAAAGTGATTTGTCATTAATGCTTTGATAAAATTTTGCGGTATATGCTTTAGTGACCTACTGTTAAAATAATTTTGTACATTTTAAGATCTTTCATTTGTGTCATTGTATGTTTTCAGAATCTGAAGAAGGGCGGTTGCTTGGAAAAGGGATAAATCCTTACCATTATAGAGCCAACCGATCACTCTTCGTTAGTAACTTGGAAGAAACAACAAGCAGCAGTGATCTTAAAAAACTCTTTCAGCGCTTTGGAGACATCATGGTACGTTTGACTCTTGGGTTTGGCTAGGTGGGCGTTGTCTTAGAAAACAGATGCACTTTGCAAAAATATTGTTGGAAGTTATTGAAGCTGATTTTTCTTCTGTTCAGAATCTTGTCGCATCATTTTACCTAATATGTAAATTTGTATTAGCAGCTACACAGATCTTTAGGCATAGTTGTGGGGTTGAAGTATGACCTAGAGCTTTAAAGCTTTAATCTGGTTAACTTGCCATATTGTAAAATCTTGAGAGGATTTAACAGTGATTTGTCACATGATGTGATTATCTCTTTATTTTTGTTTAACTTCTAATTATCTGATTTTGGAGGACTTGTTTTTGCCATTGCTCAAAAAGGATTTAGTACCGAGCAAAGTCAACTATGTAAAACTAGTTAGTTAGCATGCTAATTACTGTGTCCAGAGATTATTGGATAAAACATTGTTTCAGGTTTAAATTATTGTGAAATATGCACAGAGACGATGTAATAATGTTTAGCTCCTGTAAGGACAAGTACCTTTTTTGAGGGGCAATCTGGGAGAAGCGTAATCTCCTTTCCATTAAAAAAGGGGAGACCAACAACTTGTGAATTGTAAGAAAAACGTGTAAGCTAATCTTTGTGTGAATGTGTGCTAGTAGCAGTGTCATTTTATGTAAAAGATTTTTGGGAATTTTAAACTGTTTTGTTGTCAGAACACAATACTTGGGAGGGTGGTTAGTGGAAGTAACTACTTGTGAATCGTGGAATGAGCTGGAAATTGGTCTTGAATGTAAAACGAGGAAAACCTTTCAAGTTTTGTTGAGACGGTTGTCAGTGCTGTATAAGAAAAGACTTTTTGGGGGCTTGTTCACCTGTAGTGTTTTTCTGTCTTTGAGTTGTGTTGGCACAGTTGTGCTGTGGATATTGTTTCTGTCTTACCATTTCTCTCTCTCCTATTTGCTTCATAGCTGTGTGACGTCTGTGTAGGGTCTTGATAAAGGCAGATCAGTGGACATGCTAGGGGAAAAGGCTTGGACGTACTACGCTCTGACCTTTAGAGCTCTGAATGGTCAGACTCAAATGTTTATTTGTCGTCTGTTCTCAGCATTTTAAATAAAACCTTATCCTCCACGAGGATTCTGACACTGGACAGTGGGGTTTTCTTTGGTGGCTCAAGCTACCCAGGTAGCTAGGCACAGCAAAAAATGCAGCTGTGATCCACTAAAAGCCTTTTCCAAGGTAGCTGCTACAGGCTCTGTCTTGAGGTATATACATTACATTCTCACCCCTTTCCAGAAGATATTAAGTCAGAATGTATGGATTGTCCCTTAAATTAGGAGGTTCTGTTTGAAGAGGCTGACAGCATATGGACCAGACAGTTACAGGAACAAGGTAAAATCATTAACTATAGACAGATCTTTACTTCTTTACTGAGATAGCATAATTACTTGGCAAAACCCACTTCCTTCACTTGCAGGGAACCCAGGCCTTCCGATAAAGCTAAGAAAATGCTAAAGAAAAGGTTTCTGTACCAACCAGAGACTCTGTATCTGGGAGTCCTCCCCACCTGATGTCCTTCAAGGATGCATCTGCAGTCCTTACAAATGGGTTGTCCTGTCGTCAGGCAGCCCTTCGGTCGGCCGGATTCCAAAGTCTGGGTCTGGCTTCACCCGACGTCATTGCTGCAGTTATTCGGGTATAAAGGCATCAGCCGACGCCATTTTCCTCAGTCTTTCTTGCCGCGTGGCGCCCGAAGCAGAAGCTGTTCGCAAGTGCCGGTCGGTCAGAACCAGAGATTACTACTACCGAATACTTCTACTACTACCGAAGACTTCTAAAAAGCTAAGTACCCCGTTGGGGACTCTTTCTTGCCTCAGCCGATGTCAGAAAAAGTGAATAACTGTTTAACTTGTGGGAAACAAATACCTCATAAAGATTTCCACTCTTACTGCTTACCTTGTTTAGGCCCAGACCACGACGTAGCAGCTTGTCTAGCCTCTGCTTCTTTTAACCGACGGACGCTTAGACGTCTGTCGGAATTTGCTGAGCAGTTTTTCAGTTCCGATTTTGCTTATATTATGCCGTCTGATCCTCCGACTTCGCAAATATCCAAAAAACTCAAGGAAAAGGACCGACACTCACGGTCCGCGGTTTCGGCCGAAACCGCGGTTAAGCCAACCGCGAGTGTCTCGGTTTCGGCTGAAACCGAGCAAGCGGTTCTTCCTTCAGCCGAAAACATACCTTCTACCGAGGCCTCTTCCAACCTGGTGGAATCGGCTTCTGAAATCCAACCTGCTGTTGTGGTTTCTCAGGAATTATCTGACACTATTCCCTTGGATATTTCAACCCCTGCACGTGGAGCTGCTAGGCCTCCTGCAGCCATGTCCATTAAGGCCTTTGCCAGGGCTAAAGCAGCTAAAGCTACTAAATCAGTGCCTGCTAAGACCCCCTCTCACAGGCCTAGCTCCAGTTCCCAAATGCTTAGTTTAGCAGAGGATCTCATTTCTTTAATCCGGGGATCCCAACCTCACCCAGACAGGGCCTCTCACCCACCTCCAGAGAAGAGGCCTAGAGCAGAGCCCCCTGAGCCAGTTTCCACAGATGATTCCTATGATGAATCAGAAAATACAGACCCTCCAGAGGCTCCTTTTTCCCCTTATGAAGACTCTGATGCTGAAGAGTCCATCCCTTCTGCCTCTCCGCCTGAGGAATTCTCCTTTGGGGAAACCTTGCATGCTATGAGGGAACAATTTCAGTGGCAGGGCCAAGATTTTTCAGACTCCAGAAAAAGGCTTAGAACCTTTTTGCATTTACCACAACATAGGCCTTTAGCTATACCTCCAGTTCTTTCTGTTGTAGATGATGCATTTAATGATGCTTGTACTGCTCCTGATTCACTAGCTCCGGCCCCTGCTAAGCCCGATAGGTACTACAGGGTCCCGGACACACATCACCATTTATACAAGGCTCCTTTTGCAGATCCTGAGACTATTTCCCAGGGGCCTAAGGCTGTAGCAACTACCTCTGCCAAAAATCCCCTCCCCTCTGAAAGGCAATCCAGGTCCTTAGAGAGATGGGGTAAAAAAGTTTACACTTCTGCTACTCTTTCAGCTAGGGCCTTGAACTGTCAATTTCATATGATCCAGTATCAAGAATTTATGCTAGACCAGTTAACCAAAAAACTGTCCTCTGATGAACCTTTAGACAAGAAATATGTTCAGGAAATGGTACATAACATTCAGCAAGTTAGTAACCATTCTTTAAAATGCGGCTATGATGCACTGGAGGCTTCCTTTAGATCAGCCATGACTGGCACAGTTATCAGAAGGCATGCATGGTTAAAAGAGCAGGCCTTGCCAGACCATGTCAAATCAAAACTATTAGATGCTCCCATGGACAAGATCAATTTGTTTGGCTCTCCTGCACAACAGGTGCTGAAGAAGATGGAAGAGAAGGCAAAATCTGTCCAAACAGTGAAAGATTTCTTACAGGTCCAACCTCCAAGGTTTAGCAGGAATTGGCCCTCCAAGAATTGGTCCTTTCCAGACTCCTCCAGAGCACAGAGAGGCAGGAATAGGCGTTCAAGAGGCAGAAGCCAATCCAGGGGTGCCTACAGGGGACGCCAGTGGCAGGGTAACAACCAGCGAGGCGCAGACACAGCCACCACCACTACTACAGGACAATCACAGTGACTTGGCTCTAACACCGCCTACCAGGGAACAACTAGAAGCACCCTTAGGCGGGAAACTAGCTCTATTTTCAAAAAACTGGCATTACATCACAAGAGACAAGTGGATTTTGCAAACAATAGACTAAGGTTACAGGTTTCATTTCCATACTCTACCAGGAAAGAGAGGAATGCCAAACCTACCTCCAAATCAAAAGGCAGCAGCTCTAAAACAAATAAATCAATTAAGGATGAGAGCTGTGGAAAAGGTGCCATATATGGAGCAAGAAAAGGGCTTTTACTCCAGACTCTTCCTAGTACCAAGGAAAGAAAGCAAATGGAGACCTATTCTCGATCTATCCGCTTTAAACACATTCCTCATTGTTCCAAAATTCAAAATGCTGACCCTACAGCAGCTTCTTCCCATGCTGGGCAAGGAGCCTTGGCTGGTAACTCTAGATCTCAAGGAGGCATACCTGCACGTCCCCATACGACCAAATTGCAGAAGATACCTCAGATTTCTTGCAGGATCAGAGCATTATCAATTCTCAGCATTGCCCTTTGGCTTATCTACTGCGCCCAGAGTGTTCACGAAATGCCTGGCGTCAGTAATCGCTCATTGCAGGCTTCCGGGAATCCAAATCTACCCTTACCTGGACGACTGCCTGATACAAGCGGACAACAAAAACAAGCTAGCAGAAGACTTGAAAAGGGTCATTTACCTTCTACAAGCCCTGGGATATACAGTCAATATAAAAAAGTCAAGGCTGATACCATCCCAAAGGATAACCTTTGTGGGTGCGGAGCTGGACACATCCAAACAAATGGCATTCCTAACAGTAGAAAAACAGGAGCAACTCCCTCTCTACTTCTTGGCATTAACAAAGCAAAACCATCTAACAGCAAGAAAAGTCCTGCAAGCATTGGGCTTCATGGCATCCTGCATAATATTGGTCCCACATGCCAGACTCTGCATATGAGAAAGCTACAGTGGTACCTAAGGAATATATGGTCTCAGCACAAGCACAGCCTAGAAACCCAAATTCCAATAATTCCATGCCTGAAGCAAGAATTCCAATGGTGGGCTCAGGCCTGTCAATCAAATTAAGGATTGCCCTTCCACAGCACTCAACCAAGCCAAACCATCACAACGGACGCCTCAGACCTCGGTTGGGGGCCCACATGCTGGACAAGTGCATACAAGGTTTATGGACTCAAGAGCAGCTACACCTACACATAAACCTAAAGGAAATGCTGGCAGTAAAACTGACAATTCAGACTTTCAGACCATTTCTTCGACAAGGTCAATTGATAAGGACAGACAACACCACAGTTGTGTGGTACATCAACAAGCAGGGAGGCACACATTCGTACCCCCTATGCCGGATGGCCCTGGACCTCTGGAATGTGGCCCTGAGTTACAACATTGTTACAAACAATCTTTGTACCAGGAAAAGAAAACACTCTAGCAGACATATTAAGCAGGACTACCCCGGATGCCCATGAATGGATGCTGCATCCGGACATCTTCAAAACCATTACAAGAAAATGGGGACTCCCAGAAATAGACTTATTTGCATCCCCACGCAATCACCAACTAAAGAAATTCTGCACCAGGACGTACCACCCACTGGCTTGGAAGGTGGACTCCCTATCCTTCAGTTGGAAAAATCTGACAGCATATGCATTCCCACCACTTCCTTTGATGCACAAGGTGCTATTGAAAATCAGAGGACCATCCAAGGATCATTCTGATAGCTCCAGACTGGCCAAGGCAACATTGGTACCCATTACTGAGGAGCATTTCTCGGGAACAGATATGGCCCCTACCCCTAGTTCCCTTGCTGTTAACTCAGAACAACTACAACACCCTGCATCCAAACCTGAAAACTCTGCAGCTGACTGCCTGGAACATTGCATAAGACAAATTAACCCAAATTTATCCCAAAGGGTTAAAGACATTATCCTGGAAGCTCGCAGACCTTCAACAAGGAAAACCTATTCAGCAAAATGGAAAAGATATCTCATTTGGAGTACTGCTAAAGGGGAAGATGTGTCACTGGTAAACATAGCCAACATCCTGGAATACTTGGCAGAGCTCTTCCACAAAGGCCTGTCCTACTCTCCATTAAGATTCATGCATCAGCTGTTTCAGCAGAATACGACTTGGATCCTCCAGTCTTCTCACATCCTTTGCTCGGGCAGTTTCTGAGAGGAATTAAAAATTTAAAACCTCCTAGGAAGCCACCATTACCTGCATGGGACCTGAACTTTGTGCTAGAAAAATTGACACTTCCTCCTTTCGAACCAGCAGCAACAGCAGAACTGCAATACTTATCATGGAAAACTGCTTTCCTGCTGGCAATCACTTCAGCAAGAAGGGTTTCTGAGCTACAGGCATTAATGGCAGTACAGCCCTTTCTGATCTTCCATCAAGATAGTGTCCATGAGAACCAATCCTACTTTTATGCCTGAGGTGGTCTCCAGAGTATCTTTAAATCAGGCTATCCACCTACCTACATTCTTCCCCAACCCACAGAACAGGGGAGAAAGACTGTTGCATACCTTGGATGTACATAGACAATTACGCTACTACCTGGACAGGACCAAGAGCAATAGAAAAACTGACCAGCTACTGGTAGCATATGCAACAGGAATGGAAGGGAAAGCAATTTCAAAACAGACAATATCTAAGTGGATAGGAAATTGCATTAGATTTTGTTACTCCTATCATGGAAAGAAAACTCCAGACAACATCAGGCCTCACTCTACAAGAGCTACAGCCACTACCACAGCTTTTCTACGAGGAGTGGCTACCAAAGACATTTTAGAGGCTGCTACTTGGAGCTCCGTGCATACATTTGCCAAGCATTATAATTTACCTTTATACTCTAGATCCCGAGCAGGTTTTGCCACTGCTGTTTTGCAAGGGATCTTAACTGCACCATAATTCTACTTTTCCTCCTCCCCCAGTTTGGCTATGGTATTCTACCCATTTGTAAGGACTGCAGATGCATCCTTGAAGGACATAGTACAGTTTTGTACCTACCATAAATGTAGATGTCCGATAGGAATGCATCTGCAGTCAGGATTACCCACCCTCCTTCCCTCTGGTACTCCTAGGGTATTTGCCCCTCTTATAGCTAGCTGGGGGAATCTACTATGGTGTATTTGTTTGTATATATGTACATACATGCTTATTTTTTGTTTGCTCTCTAATTTTTGGAATCATTGGCATTTATCCAAATTTAGCCTTCCTAGAGGGCACCTGGCATCTGGGGCAAGAAACAGAGGAAAATGGCGTCGGCTGATGCCTTTATACCCGAATAACTGCAGCAATGTGAAGTGCGACACCAGCCGAAGCCAGACCCAGACTTTGGAATCCGGCCGACCGAAGGGCTGCCTGACGACAGGACAACCCATTTGTAAGGACTGCAGATGCATTCCTATCGGACATCTACATTTATGGTAGGTACAAAACTGTACTTTTTTGCCCAACTACCTCCTATTCCCCCTACAGCCCTTCTCTGGCGAAAAAGAAAACACAAGACTATACTTGCCCCTTCTTGACAAATGGATCATTTCAGTCATCAAGAAAGGATGCCAAATGATCTGGAAAGAAGTTCCTCCTTTCATTTGCATCCCTCCTACTCCACAAAGACAGGTACAGTTGCACCACCCCATCATTTAAAGTATTGCTAGAACAGGGTACAGTAGAACCATTTCCCACACTGTACATGCGAAAAGGGCTGTATTACAGACTCTTTCCTCTTAAGGAAAAGAGGAGAATGGAGTCTAATTCTTATTCTTTCCACTCTCAACACCTTCCTCTTTGTTTCTCCATTGAAAATGTTCCTGGAAATTCTGCTCCCATTAATTCTTCAAGCCATCCTTCAGGTTCATAGACAACAGGAGGCCTGTCTTTACATTCCTGTTCAGCAGCTTATAAGAACTTTGGGAGTTTTCTCTGATTTGTTGCAGTGTCAGTCTGTCTGGCTTTTGGATGGTTTATCAGCCTCTAAAGTTCCTTGCCTCAGCAATATCTAACTGAGGGATTCAGGGAATCCAGGTATTTCCTTATGTGGATGACCTGCTAATACAGATTTCCTTCTCAGCAGGTACTGTTGACTCAGTTAAGTTTCACAATGGCCCTACTGCAAATCTTGGGCTTAACAGTCGATCTGAAAAGTCAGCAATGAAGCCAACCCAAGACCTTGTTTTCTTGGGGTGCAGACTGTACACCAGACTCATGCTGGCCTTCCTACTGACAGATAAGTGTAGAGTCTAACCAGTTTTTGACTTCTCCCTCTTCAGTTCTGTACTACAAGGGATATTTATGAGCACTGTGATTCATGGCAGCAAATATACCCAGGTCCTTAAATGAGTCTACAGTTTCAGTCAATGTGTGCTGTATTAAATATTCACCTTTCAGTTTGTCTCCTAAATCTCGTATGCTTAGTTTTTGATACGTTTATCAACATATATTATTCTCCTGTACCCATATGGTCAATTTAGTCATCATTTTGCAGACATGCCTTATCTGCAACACTTGTAATCAGTTTACCCAATTTCAGGTAGTCAGCATATAGACTGTAGACACCTCAGATGAAAAAGTAAGATCTGAAAGATATAATCTAAACAAGTAATGGCCTAGTACAGAGCCCTGTGGGACACCTTGACTGTAACCAAGTATTTCACCTGTCCAGTTGGTGTGTAATACTTGCCATATCCTGTTTGTAAGCCATGCAGCTCTGTATCTTAACAGTACATTAATACCTATTTTTACTAATTTATTGATCAGTGTTTTGTGCATTGAGCTTGAGGCCATGGCTTTGACACCAGGCATCTGTCTAAGTGAGGCCCTTTTGTAGGATGTCCACATAGTTAGGAGTTTCAGTTATGGCTCAGTTTGCAGTCATCTGCCAACTTCGTTAGCCAAAGACCTTCTGCGTTAGCCAGCATGTCAGAGAAGTAGTTACCAAACAGGAGAGGACCCAGGACTCTGAACCCTGTGGTACTCCACTTGTCACTGGTCTGAAGTCTGATTTGGAGTCTGCTACTTTCACAGTGTGGGTTCTGTCAGTGAGCCAGTTGGCAACCCATCTTGTCACGTAGGGATTTATACCTAGTTTAGTGAGTTTATCTGTAATTCGAGTGGGGGATGGTGTCGAAAGCCTTGGTGAGATCTAGATAGGCTGTGTGAACCACCTTACCCTCATCTTACGGCTTTGGTGACTACTTCAAAGGTCTGTCAGGTTTAGGAGACATTGTCTTCCTTTTACAAACCCGAACTGGGTGGGGTCTAGAGTTTGGAGATTGCCAATGTCTTTGTTTATAAGTCCGATTATGTGTTCCTTGGCCTTGCAGAGCAGGTACGTCAGGCTAATGGGGAAATTGTTCCCGGGGTCCGTGGAGACTCCCCCTTTGTGGAGTGGGATAACCGTTGCTGTGCGCCATTCAGTGGGCACAAAGCCTGAGGTGAGGCTATGATTGAACATGGTACTTGGGTGGGGTGCCAGTTTGTTCTGTAGTTTGTGTAGCACACAGCCTGGGATGTTGTCAGGTCCCATGGATGCTTTGTTCTTGGTTTTAGAGAGATGTCCTTCAAGGATGCATCTGCAGTCCTAACATATGGGTTGTCCTGCCTCAGGCAGCCCTTCGGTCGGCCGGATTCCAAAGTCTGGGTCTGGCCTCGGCTGATGTCGCACTTCACCCGACGTCATATCTGCTGTTTATTGGGTATAAAGGCATCAGCCGACGCCATTTTCCTCAGTCTTTCTTGCCGCGTGGTGCCCAAAGCAGAAGCTGTGTTCGCAAGTGCCGGTCGGTCAGATCCAGAGATTCCTACTACCGAAGACTTCTAAAAAGCCAAGTACCCCGTTGGGGACTCTTTCTTGCCTCAGCCGAAGTCAGAGTAAATAATTGTTTAACTTGTGGGAAACAAATACCTCATAAGGATTTCCACTCTAACTGCCTTCCTTGCTTAGGCCCAGACCACGACGTATCAGCTTGTCTAGCCTGTGCTTCCTTCAACCGACAGACACTTAGACGTCGGTTGGAGTTTGCAGAGGAGTTTTTTGGTCCTGCTTTTGCATACAAAATGCCGTCTGAGACTCCGACTACTCAATTAGCTAAAAAGCGCAAGGAAAAGGACCGACATTCGCGGCCCACGGTTAGGCCAACCACGAATGTCTCTTTCGGCTGAAACCGAGCCCCCGGTTCTTCCTTCGGCCGAAAGCATGCCTCCAATAGCCGAGGCCTCACAGAGCATGGCTGAATCTGCTACTGAATTTACTGCTACAGAAGCAGGCACCCAGGATTTGTCAGACACTATTCCTTTAGACATATCTACCCCTGCACGTGGGGCTGCTAGACCCCCTGCTTCCATGTCTATCAAGGCTTTTGCCAGGGCTAAAGCAGCTAAATCTTCTAAGGCCTTGCCTGCCAAAACTCCTTCACAAAAGCCTACCTCTAGTTCCCAAATACTCAGCCTGGCTGAGGATCTCATTTCTTTGATCAGAGGATCCCAACCTCACCCAGACAGGGCCTCTCAGCCCCCTCCAGACGAGGCCTAGGACTGAACCCCCGGAACCTGTCTCTACAGATTATTCCTCGGATGACTCACATTTCAGACCCTCACGAAGGCCCATATTCTCCTTATGAGGAATCTGATGCAGAAGACTCCATTCCTTCTGCTTCTCCTGAAGAATTTTCCTTTGGGGAAACCTTGCATGCTATGAGGGAACACTTCCAATGGCAGGGCCAGGATTTTTCAGATTCAAGGAAAAGGCTAAGGACCTTTTTACACTTACCTCAGCATAGGCCTATAGCCATTCCGCCAGTACTAACAGTTGTTGTTGCATATAATGATGCCTGTACTGCTCCTGATTCTCTTCCTCCGGCCCCTGCCAAGCCAGACAGATATTACAGGGTCCCGGACACACACTGCCATTTGTATAAGGCTCCTGTTGCAGACCCTGAAACCATTTCACAGGGCCCTAAAGGTGTGGCAGCTGCCTCTGCCAAAAACCCTCTTCCCTCTGAAAGGGAATCTAGAGCATTAGAGAGATGGGGTAAAAAGGTTTATACTTCTGCTACGCTTTCAGCCAGGGCCTTGAACTGTCAATTTCACATGATTCAGTACCAGGAATTTTTGTTAGACCAGCTAAATAAAAAACTGTCTTCTCCTGAACCTTTAGACCGCAAGTCCCTTCAGGATTTGGTACATAACTCTCAGCAGGTCAGTAACCATTTCTTAAAATGTGGCTATGATGCACTGGAGGCTTCCTTTAGATCAGCTATGACTGGAACAGTGATTCGAAGGCATGCCTGGTTAAAAGAACAATCCTTACCAGACCATGTTAAGTCAAAACTCTTAGATGCTCCCATGGAGAAACAAAGTTTGTTTGGCTCCCCTGCTCAGGAGGTTCTAAATAAGGTGGAAGAAAAAGCAAAATCTGTCCAAACAGTCAAGGATTTCTTACAGGTCCAACCTCTGAGGTTTAGCAGAAATTGGCCTTCGAAGAATTGGTCCTTTCCAGACAACTCCAGAGCGCAGAGAGGCAGAAATAGACGCCCAAGAGGCCGAGGTCAACCTAGGGGTGCCTACAGGGGACGTCAGTGGCAACCTACCAACCAGAGAAGTACTGCCACAGAATCAACTACAACCACTTCCACAGGGCAGACACAATGACTTGGCTCTAGTTCCGCCTACCAGGGAACAACTGGAGGCACCCTTGGGCGGAAAACTAGCCTTATTCTCCGACTCCTGTCATTACATTACAGGAGACAAATGGACTTTACAAACAATAGACAAGGGCTACAGGTTTCACTACCACACTCTACCAAAAAAGAGAGTAATGCCAAACCTACCACCAAGCCAAAAAACAGACGCTCTAAGACAAATCAACAACTTACTAAGGATGAGAGCTATAGAAGAGGTGCCACCAATGGAACAAGGCCAAGGCTTTTACTCCAGGCTTTTCCTTGTACCAAGAAAAGAAAATCAATGGAGACCTATTCTAGACTTGTCCGCACTGAACACATACCTCATTGTTCCAAAATTCAAAATGCTGACCCTCCAGCAGCTTCTTCCCATGCTGGGCAAGGAGTCTTGGCTGGTGACTCTAGATGTCAAGGAGGCATACCTGCACGTCCCTATACGACCAGATTGCAGAAGACACCTCAGATTTCTTGCAGGATCAGAGCATTATCAATTCTCAGCATTGCCTTTTGGCTTATCTACTGCGCCCAGAGTATTCACGAAATGCCTGGCATCAGTAATTGCTCATTGCAGACTTCAGGGAATTCAAATTTACCCATACCTGGACGACTGCCTAATACAAGCGGACAACAAGGCAAAATTAACAAAGGATTTGGAAAATGTCATACAACTGTTGCAAGCCTTGGGATACACAGTCAACATGCAAAAGTCAAGACTAGTACCATCCCAAGGGATAACATTCTTGGGTGCAGAACTAGATACATAAACTCAGATGGCTTTTCTCACAGAAGAAAAACAAAAGCAACTACCAGTCTACTTTATGGCATTAACAACACAAGCTCAGTTTACTGCAAGGAAAGTCCTGCAAGCCCTGGGCTACATGGCATCCTGCATAATATTGGTTCTGCATGCCAGGCTGCATATGAGAAAGCTACAATGGTACCTAAGGAATGTATGGTCTCAACACAAGCACAGTCTAGAAGCCCAGATTCCAATAATTCCATGCCTGAAGCAAGAATTCCTGTGGTGGGCTCAGGCCTGTCAGTTGAACAGAGGCTTGCCTTTCCACAAACATCATCCAAGCCAGACCATCACCACGGACGCCTCAGACCTAGGATGGGGGGCACACATGGTGGACAAGTGTATACAAGGCCTATGGACCCAAGACCAGCTGAATCTACACATAAATCTAAAGGAGATGCTGGCAGTGAAACATGCGATCCAGGCATTCAGACCACTCCAACAGGGTCATCTGCTGATAAGGACGGACAATACCACAGTCATGTGGTACATCAACAAACAGGGAGGTACACATTCATATCCTCTATGCCGGATGGCAATGGACCTGTGGAATGTGGCCCTGAATCTCAACATTCAACTTCAGGCCAGATTTGTACCAGGAAAAGAAAATTCTCTAGCAGACACCTTAAGCAGAACTACCACGGATGCTCAGAAATGGATGCTGCATCCAGATATCTTCAAAGCCATAACAAAGAAATGGGGACTACCACAGATAGACCTGTTTGCCTCCCCACACAATCACCAATTGAAGAAATTCTGCACAAGAACATACCACCCACTTGCTTGGAGGGTGGACTCCCTTTCCTTCAGTTGGAAAAACCTGACAGCATATGCATTTCCACCTCTTCCCTTGATGTACAAAGTTCTACTGAAGATCAGAGAGGATCAGCCAAGGGTAATTCTGATAGCTCCAGACTGGCCGAGGCAACATTGGTACCCGCTACTGAGAAGCATGTCTCGGACACACGCATGGCCTCTACCTCTGTCCCTTACTGCTAACACAGGACAACTACAAGATCCTACATCCAAACTTGAAAACACTGCAGCTAGCTGCTTGGAATATTGCATAAAACAAAATAACCCAGGTTTATCTCAGAGGGTTAAGGACATTATCCTGGAGGCACGCAGACCCTCCACAAGGAAGACTTATTCAGCCAAGTGGAAAAGATACCTCATTTGGAGTGCAGCAAAGGGAGAAAATGTCTCATTGGCAAACATAGCACACATCCTGGAATATTTAGCAGAGCTGTTCCACAATGGCCTGTCTTACTCCTCTATTAAGATTCATGCATCAGCAATTTCAGCAGAATACAACATGGATCCTCCTGTCTTCTCTCATCCTCTACTCAGGCAGTTCCTGAGAGGAATCAAAAATGTAAAACCTCCAAGGAAACCACCTTTACCTACATGGGATCTGAACTTCGTGCTGAAAGTTAACACTTCCCCCTTTTGAACCAGCAGCAACAGCAGAATTACAATTCTTGTCTTGGAAAACTGCTTTCTTGCTAGCAATTACTTCAGCAAGAAGGGTATCTGAGTTACAGGCATTAATGGCAATACAACCCTTCCTCATCTTCCATCAGGACAGAGTCTCTCTGAGAACTAACCCTACTTTTATGCCAAAAGTGGTCTCCAGAGTATCATTGAACCAAGCGATTCATTTACCTACATTCTTCCCCAACCCACAGAACAGGGGGGGGGAAGACTGCTACATACCTTGGATGTGCACAGACAATTACGCTACTATCTGGACAGAACTAAGACCAGCAGAAAAACTGACCAGCTTCTGGTAGCATATGCAACAGGAATGCAAGGAAAAGCAATTTCAAAACAGACCATCTCAAAATGGATAGGAAATTGCATTCGATTTTGTTACTCTTTTCATGGAAAGACAACTCCTGATAATCAGACCTCATTCCACAAGAGCTACAGCCACCACTACAGCCTTCCTACGAGGAGTGGCTACCAAAGACATTTTAGAAGCTGCTACTTGGAGCTCCGTGCATACATTTGCCAAGCATTATAATCTTCCTTTATACTCTAGATCCCGAGCAGGTTTTGCAACTGCTGTTTTGCAAGGGATCTTAACTACACCATCTTTATCTTAGTACCTCCCCCCCAGTTTGGCTATGGTATACTACCCATATGTTAGGACTGCAGATGCATTCTTGAAGGACATAGTACAGTTTTGTACCTATCATAAATGTAGATGTCCGATAGGTATGCATCTGCAGTCAGGATTACCCACCCTCCTTCCCTTCTGTGGTATTCCTAGGGTATTTACCCCTCTTTTAGCTAGCTGGGGGAATCTGTTATGGTGTATTTGTTTGTATATATGTATGTGTGTATATATGTATGTGTGTATGTGTATATATATATATATATATATATATATATATATATATATATATATATATATATATATATATATATATATATATATATTGTTTGCTCTCTACTGTTTGGAATTATTTGCATTTATCCAAATTTAGCCTTCCTAGAGGGCACCTGGCGTCTGGGGCAAGAAACACTGAGGAAAATGGCATCGGCTGATGCCTTTATACCCAATAAACAGCAGCTATGACGTCGGGTGAAGTGCGACATCAGCCGAGGCCAGACCCAGACTTTGGAATCCGGCCGACCGAAGGGCTGCCTGAGGCAGGACAGCCCATATGTTAGGACTGCAGATGCATACCTATCTGACATCTACATTTATGGTAGGTACAAAACTGTACTTTTTTTTTACCTGTGCAGCCGTGATTACAGGAACTTTGCATTCTTCTGTTACAGAGATGGGCCCTTTAAGGGGTGGGGGTAAAATTAGCGTTGAACCGGTCTGCCAGGATGTTGGCAATATCTGTTGGTTCTGTATATTTAGTGCCATTGTGCTGTAACTCAGAGCAGATCTGAGTCTTGCCATTGAGATTCTTGACATAGCTATAGAATGTTTTGTGGTTGTCCTTAGAATCGGTGGCAATTTTGTTTTTCTAACTAGCTTTAGGTTCGTAGGTGTGTACTAGATTGATGGCCCTGGAGCCTTTACAAGCCTAGCCCATAGGATTTACCCTGGCATCGTGCCACCAAACTTTACTTCCTAGTTCCTCTGTCGAGTAGAGCCACTGGAGTGATCCCTGGGGTGAATTTTCTATTTCCCATCCACTCATCAAGATTCTCTTGAAGAGGGCCAGTGAGGTGCTTTGCTTGACATGTATGGGAAGTCTATTCCATAGCATGGGCAGTCTGGTTATGAACCTGTCCCTCCAGCATGTTCTGTTGACTGTGGTAGTGAGGTTGAGGTCTTTGGAGCGTGTGGTGCGGAGGGATTGTGGTTTCTTTATATGTAGCATTTCTACAGAGTTGGGTCAGACACTGCTTTGTAAGTCGAGCAGAGATTGCCTCCAAGTAGGTGACATGAGACTGAGAATAGCTGGAGTTTTTTTTGAGTCTGTCCATGTAGGACATTTGTTTAAGGCCTAGAATCCTCTTTGAGGTACTTTTGTGGCCTTTCCAGTTGCTGTAGGGTCTGGTGAGGTACATGCGAAATGGCGCGTTGTACTCTGGCCTAATGAGGGAAGAGTAGAGGGAGACAGCAACCTCTTTCTTCCTGGATGCAAATCCCTTAGTAATGAGATGTGCCACACAGGATTTTCTGACCTCCATGGCAACTTGTGGTCAAAAGAGAGATCGCTGTCAACCTGTGTTCCCAGATCTCTCAATGCCTTCTGTGTTCAGTGGACTACCATCAATATGGTTATTCAAGGGAACCGGGTTTTTCTCAAAGGGAATGAAGATGCAATTTTTGGCGTTGAGCTTAAGGCCAAGGTTCTGACACCAGTCGTTGGTCTCATTGAATCCTTTCTGTAGGATGTCAGCATCATTGGGGAGTTAATAGCTCCCAACTTGCAATCATCTGCAAATGTTGTCAGCCAGAGTCCCTTCGTGTTGGCCTGGACTTTAGAGAAGTAGATACCAAGCAGGAGAGGTCCCAAGACTGAACCCTGTGGGACTCCACTTGTAACTGGTCGGCAGTCTGACTGGGAGTCAGCCACTTGCACACTGTGGGTTCTATCTGTGGGCCAGTTTGTAACCCACCTAGTGATATAGGGGTTGATGCCTAGCTTAGTAAGTTTTTCTATGATTCCTGAGTGTGGAATGGTATCAAAGGCCTTGGCCAGATCAAGGTAGGCTGTATGAAGTACCTTACCTTCATCCACAGCTCTGGTGACTGACTCAAAGAAGTCAACAATGTTGAGCAGGCATGATCTACCCTTCACAAAACTAAACCGTCTAGGATCCAGAGTTTGGAGATTCCCTGTATCCTTGTTTATTAGGTCCATGATTATGCGTTCCATGACTTTACATATCAGACTCGCCAGGCTAATGGGGCGATAGTTCCCTCGGTCTGTAGTTGCTCCTCCTTTTTGGAGAGGGATGACTGTAGCAGTGCTCTATTCGGTGGGGACCAAGCCTGAGGTGAGGCTGTTTGAACAGGGCACATAGGTGAGGTGCCAGTTCACTCTGTAGTTCATGTATAACACAGCCAGGGATACTGTTAAGTCCCATAGAAGCTGTATTCTTGGCCTTGTACAGTGCTGTTTTAACCTGTGCAGCAGTAATACTGGGTGCCTTGCAATTTACTGGTATTGTGTTTGGTCCTTTTGGGGGTGTGATGGTGAAGTTAGCAATGAATCTGTTGGCTGGTATAAAAGATAGCATTGTGCAGTAGCTCAGAGCAAATATGGGTATTGCCATGGAGATTCTTTACATAACTATAGAAGGCCTTGTAGTTGCCTTTACTATCTGCTGCAGTTCTGTTTTTTTGCTAGCCTTTGAGGATTTGATGAGGGATCTCAACCTTTTTCTGAGGCTGATGAGAGTCTTTCCAGTCTTGGGACTTCACCTTATTCCACATCAGTTTCCTCCTCCTGTTGTAGAGTTTGTTTATGGCAGGGGACCACCAGATTTTTTCCCTTTTTTTTTCAGGAGAGCGTCTTAGTTCTATTGGATATGGCGAGATCCATGCATTTGTGTACGTGTTTGTACAGTGCATTGGTGTATGATGTGGCGGTCATGCAACTATTCTAAATTTGCACGGTGCCATGAAGTTAGCCACCTCTGTTTTTAGGAGCCCAAAGTTAGCTTTGGCGAAGTTTTTCATGGTGGTTACCTTTGTTGAGGGGTGTGGGTGGGATGTGGATTTCCAAGGTGGTTAGCTTGTGATCGGATCTAACCAGGGAGAAGGTGACTATTAGTTTGGAGCAACGGTCACCCATGTTGGTAATGACCAGGTCAAGGATGTTGCTACTTCTAGTGAGGGTAAGAACGAGTTGGTCCAGGGCATTGGAATTAATGAATTCCAGAAAGCATTGGGCAAGTGTTTTGGTACATGAGTAGTTTTCTCCGTTTATGGAGGGGTAGTTGAAGTCGCCCAGTATGTTAGGTTGGACCCTAATATTCTCTGGGGTGCTTAGGAATGTGGAGTGTGAATCTTGACGCATAGCTGTAGACCTATAGCAGGCTATGTCCTGAATCGCTGTCTTACCCAATGTTAGCTGCACCTGAAGTATCTCAGATAAGTTATGTTGGGCTACCAGTTTGGAGGTGTGCGCATCCTTTATGAATATGGAGACACCACTGCCTTTGGAGCTTCGGTCCAAGTTCTGGGGCCGAAAGGTGTGGAATGAGTTGTAGCCTGGTAGTGCAGGGGTGCTTTCTGCTGCCTTGAACCAAGTCTCTGTTGCAGCAGAAATGTCGTTATGAATTTTAAGGAGTACTTTGAGAGGGTGCATTTTGAGATTTAGACTTCTAGTGTTGAGCAGCATGACTTTAACATTGCATTTGTAACCCCCCCCTTGGAAAGCTTTA